>NC_050074.1:125194823-125518018 GCF_009764565.3 Dermochelys coriacea
CATATTCTGCAGTGTGGTTCCCAGACCACAGACCTTGCTCCAGCAGTGGTTGCTTCCAGATGCCAAAGTCTTGTTACAAGAAGCTAAAGACACATCCCATTCTGTGTTGACATCACTTGTCCAGGTAAACAGGTGTGGTAACTGCCACAAGGATGCTACATGATCGTCAGCGAGAAGGGAGGTGACCTGTGCTGTCACAAATGGGAGGGCAGGTGGCTATGCGACAGTCTTCCCATCACAATGTGATCTGCAGTGTTGTGGGCCACAAGTGGTCAGTGGCTCCTGCCCAGCCTCTCAGTTGCTTCATCACCTTCTCCCAGCTCCCTCTGTTGGGTTTATCTGCTGTTGACCTCCCATCTCCATCATCCCAGCCCAACACCACTACAGCTTCATCCCAGTAGGAAGGAGCCACATCCTCATCCCCAAGCTGTTTTTCCATATGCAATTGACAGTGCCTGCCAGAGCGGGCACCAAGTGATCTGATTTGCATGCACAAATATGGCAGCACTTGTGAATGGATGCAATCAGAAGGGACCATGAAATTGGGGGCTGGCACATGTTTGGCTGACCCATTGGACAGGCTCTGATTCTCCTTGGCTTGCTCTGTCTCTCAGCATGCTTTAGTCAGTACATAACTCAGACTACGAGAAGTCGAGCATGTGGAGCTATAAAAGCATCTGGAGTAGTTGGAGAATTTATGTCAATACTCAGTGACCTATATGGGCTGTGCATTTGTATTCTTGACTCAAGCAGGCACTGTTATCCAGATATACACGTGTGCGACTCCAGCAATATCCACACACTGTCACCCATCCTCTTGTGCAGATGACTCCAACCTTCCTGCTTTCCTTGACGCAGGCAGTCAAAGGACCCGGTCAGTATCCGCAGGCTGTCAGTCTGATCCTAGGGCTTTCCAGTGCGGTGCATTTGACTGTGGGGGTCTCTTTGCCTGCTCCTCCCCCACCTCCCCAAAAGGAAATTAAAGGCAAAAAGTCTGTTAACAAGCTCAGGTCAGGAAACTCCAAGTTATGATTTCACTAGCATTTGACATTGCCACATATGTAGAGGCCTCTGAGTGTCTGTCTACACTGTAGTTAGACACCCATGGCTGGCCCAGGCCAGCTGATCCAGGCTCGGGGGCTTGGGCTAAGGGGCTGTTTAATTGCAGTGTAGACATTCAAGCTTCCATCTCGCATGGTCCTAGAGCCGAGGTTCCAACCCAAGCCTGAATGTCTACATTGCAATTAAACAGCCCCTTTGACTGAGTCGACTGGCACAGACCTGCAGCAGGCATCAGAGCAGTTTGCACATGCCCTAAGACAACATCACAAACAAGATAAAATACTTAGGGCTCCTGATTTTAGGTTTTAACCAATAAACCACCTCTGACACACAAAAATTAAACCGGTGTTCATCTGATAAACACCGGAAAAGCTGACTTGTATCTAAGGACTTGTCTACACAGAACAGTGATGTGGAGTACAGGGGTGTGACTTCTCAAGAGCATATTGGGCTGCAGTAGGAGCATTGCCAGCAGATCGAGCGAAGTGATTGTTCCCCTCTATTCGGCACTGGTGAGGCCACATCTGGAGTGTTGTGTCCAGTTTTGGGGCCCCCACTACAGAAAGGATGTGGACAAATTGGAGAGAATCCAGCGGAGGGCAATGAAAATGATTAGGTGGCTTGGGCACATGACTTATGAGGAGAGGCTGGGGGAACTGGGGTTATTTAGTCTGCAGAAGAGAAGAGAGAGGGGTGACTTGATAGCAGCCTTCAACTACCTGAAGGGGGGTTCCAAAAAGGATGGATCTAGGCATTTCTCAGTGCTGGCAGATGACAGAACAAGGAGCAATGGTCTCAAGTTGCAGTGGGGGAGGTCTAGGTTGGATATTAGGAAACACTATTTCACTAGGAGGGTGGTGAAGCACTGGAATGGGTTACCTAGGGAGGTGGTGGAATCTCCATCCTTAGAGGTTTTTAAGGCCCAGTTTGACAAAGCCCTGGCTGGGATGATTTAATTGGGGTTGGTTCTGTTTTGAGCAGGGGGTTGGACTAGATGACTCCTGAGGTCTCTTCCAACCCTAATCTTCTATGATATGTGTATTAATTGTTCCATGTAGACCGTGCTGGTGCGCTCTAAAGGTACCTTAATGCTATGACATAGTGATATTTAATGCACAATAGGGAACATTACAAAGAGCCTATTCATTACACTACACATCATTCTATTACACTACACAGAGAGAGAAAGCCCTGCCCCCCAAATCCCCAATTTTGGGGACAAAAATCTCCAAATTGTTTAAAATAAACACCAAAATATTAAACTAATAAACCCCAAAGATCAGAAGCTCTAAAAAAACCTCACATGGGAACTGAACTACAGCAGCTGTGGGAACATTTCTGGGGATATCCTGGGGTTTGTGCATGGAGAAATGTCAACCACACTGATGCATTGTTTGGGGGCTGCATTTAGTAAGAGTTCAAAGTTCCCAGCTCTGCGCCCCTGGAAGTCTTGTGTGTGCTACTGGAAACCACCACCACGGTCAGTCTCCCAGGGGGCATCAATTGCTCTGAATGCATTCAGGGGGAGCGTGGGGCTCTCTGAAGCCCATGCTCTTCCTGAGGGAGGTTGCCCCACCTGATCTCTGCCTTGTGCAGCCACAGGATAGACACCTAGGTTGCACCTAGGGAAGCAAGTTTCTAGCTGTAACTACCATGGATGTAGCTCCAACGGGGGTAGCGCTGATGGAAGCTGTCGTGTGAACAAGACTCGGGTCCTTTTTAACCACTGAGGTCCCACCCTATTCTGGAAACCTTATGTGCTTCCAATCAGCTGGTTAGTGAGCACCATCAGCAGCATTACCGAAGGACTCAGATACAGATCTCCCTGCTGGCAGTCCCCGTCTCCTAGTCATTTGTACTGAATTGAAGTCAGTGATTTATGTACAAATTAAAGGGTGTTGATAAAAACAAGCAGCCAGGTAAACACGAACACCTTGTTCAGGATTCATATCCTTGCAGCAGGGCTGCACTGGCACCATCCATAAGCCAGATGGGGCGAGACATGCTGCTCGCAGTGCTTTGCTCTCAGGAAGCTTCCCTGAGGCAATGGAGATCACACGTGTCTGCAGGGATCACCCTGCCTACAGGAACGGAGGTGATTTGTAGAGGCTGGCGTTTCGCGGGTGCACCCTGCCTTCCCTGGATCCAGCTCCCCGCATGCTGGCTCTGAGTGACTGGTCTTAGTTCACTCAGCACTCCTGCCGCCTGCCCCGGATCTCCGGTGAAGGCAGAAGAGGTGACATGGCTCAGTGCAGCAGGCGAGAAGGCTACGTTCCCTTTCTACTCCAGTCAGGGGTTTCCCTCTGAGCTCCCTGATGCTGACAGTCCTTGCTGGCTGCATTTGAACTTAATTGCTCAATGTCCACATGCCAAGTGCTTGAGAGTCAAAAGTAAATCCTCCAACTGAGCCAAGCTCCACGCAGTAATTTCATTTGGTTTCCTTGCAGCCACTGCACCCTGCTGCGTCAGTAGCATTCATTCTCTCTTTGCACGGTGACTGCAAAGCTCCATTTGGTTCCCACTCAGAAATCAGAGCAGTGACCTAGTTTGTCACTTAGGAAAATGGATGCAGTTCAGGGTAGAAGATCCAACAAGAGGCACAGGAGGGTGAGAAAAAAATATGAATGGAGGAAGGCAGGAAAAGGCAGCTAGTCTGAATTACGGCACGCTACCAGCAAGGGAGGTCAAAGAGGACAGCCCTCCAAAGGCAGGCAGGCTTCTCCTCAAGGAGCTGTAGGCACTGCAGGCTGCTGTCACTGCATTGCTAGCAGGCAGGCAGAGGTTGCTGGTAAAAAGCTGGAATTCAGCTAAGAACGTGCCAAAGGTTATAATTTAAGCTGAAGACCTCTAAGGTATGCCACACAGCCCTGCCCCTCAGTTCTGCTACCCTCCTTCCCTCTGGGAAGAAGGGCTGGACTGACTGATGGGGCACCCGAAACCTGCCACCTGCACAGGGAAAGTCTTTCTAGACAGCTCTAAATGTGAGAGCCAGAAGCCTCCAATTTCAGAGCTTCTGTCAAGTGAACTTTGTGAACCAGCCAGAAAGGCTCCACTGTGTGTGAATGGGTAGTTCCAGACCCATGGAGACATGCTGGAATGGAGATCCACTAGCCCACCTCACTGCAAACCCCATCCCTACCTTAGTGATGGACGGCAGGCCCAGCTTGCGGGGCGAGACTGCTGCCTGCTCCCCATTCAGCGGTGTGTGCTTGAATTCACAGCACAGCCGAGCCCCAGCCCCACACAGCCTGCACAGCCCACCCTGTGCTGCATGGGGTCAGTGCAGAACCCATCAGCCAAGTCCAGCAGCAGAGACGTCCGTGACGGCAGAGGAATGGGGACCCAGAGGCCAGCCCAGGCTTGGAAAGGGGAGAAGCTCAGCTTTAAAGGTTAGGTGAGTCCACGGAGCACGGGGGAAGAACGGAGCTAGACTGGGGGACAGCATGGGTGGAAGGTCACAGTACAGCGAACACTACTGCAGTGATGTGATGGGGTGTGGTCGGGCTCCTCTTTCTTTGCGTAAATCAGTCTCAGGCCCAGTGGACTGGGCTAAGCCACTGTCCTGCTGCAAAAATATGCATTTTAGAACAACGGAAGATCCCAAATCTCAGTGGTGCCGCGGGCTCCAGCAATCCTGGCCACGTCAGGAGAGCAGCATCCAATGCCAGTGTGAAGGGGCAAGTGCACAGAAGGGTGTGTTCTGAGCTTCAGTTCCCCCCACCCCGCACCACACACACCAGGATACAGGCCGTCTCTGATCAGAATCCCAGGCAGGAGAGAGCTGACCGGGTGCACACATGCCTGTGCGATGAGCTCACACTGACACAGCACACAAGGGAAGTCTGCGCAGCTCCCCCATGAATTACATGCCTGGCAACCGCCCCGTGTCTATTGCTCCCCCGGCTTCACGAGGGATTTTTTTAAAAAGCGAATCTCAAGTTTTACAAAATGCAAACCGAGCCAAGCGCTCACATGGCCAATGACAGCTTCTCCTTTCATCTCAGCTGTGGAAAGTTGTAATTTAATCTTTACAAATGCAGTGGCTCTGGTAGTTCGGCAACGATCCTCGGAGGAGCTCTCTGGCTTACGCAGATGAGCAATGGTGACACTGGCAGGATTCTGCTTTGTAGTCACACCACGTCCCTTAGCCAAAGATCTCAAAGTGCTTTACAAACACATCAGCCCATTTTACAGATGGGGAAACATAGGCCACAAGGTGGCCTAGTGACACAAGAACCAGGAGTCACCCAATGACCCAATTAACAGGCAGCAGGTTTAAAACAAACACAAGGAAGTATTTCTTCACACAACGCACAGTCAACCTGTGGAACTCCTTGCCAGGGGATGTTGTGAAGGCCAAAACTATAAATAGTTTAAAAAAAGAACTAGATAAGTTCACAGAGGACAGGTCCATCAATGGCTATTATCCAGGATGAGCAGGGATGCAACCCCATGCTCTGGGTATCCCTAAACCTCTGACTGCCAGATGCTGGGACTGGGCAATGGGGGATCCATCACTCGGTGATTGCCTGTTCTGTTCATTCCCTCTAGTGCACCTGGCATTAGCCACTGTCGGAAGACAGGATAGTGGGCTAGATGGACCTTGGGTCTGACCCAGAATGGCCGCTCTTACGTTCTTATGGATCTGTTCAAGATCACACAGCAACTCAATAACCACTGGAAAGAGAATTCGGGAAGACTGATGCCTAACCCTTGCTCTATGCTACACCCTTCCCGCTCCTAACTAGGTCTGAAATAGAAAACAAAGATTTTAATAATTTACCAGGAACCTAGAAATTGTTGCTCGTAAATTTTCTGAGCTGAGCTTGTGCGATATCGGAACGGACTCTGTTCCTGCCACACGTATGGACAGGGCACCAGTGACACAAAGCTTCTTAAGGCCTGGCCAATTGCCCCGAGCGCTCTCCTGCGGGTTTCTGCAGGGTCCTGTCTCATCAGCCATCTTTGTTCAGGGTATGATTCAGGGCTGGTGGGTCTGGGGGGAAGGGAGTCAGCTAGGAGGGATGGGCTGCCCAGGATGCTGCTGAACCCCGGTTTATATCCCCATTTCGTCTGGCCCTCCAGGGGGTGGAATGACGTACCCAGCGCTCCGTGGACACTGAGGCACACATGGGGGCTGTGGAAAGCAAATGGAAGGAGCACTGGAAGTTGTATCAGCCCCCTCCATTGATGGGGCTGCCCGTTTCCAAGCTGTGAACTCTGGATGTCCTGTTGGATCACGTGGCGCCTGGGCACTCAGGCAGCAGCAGGTGCCGTGTGCTTCCTGACCCTGGCACACGGCAAGAAGGCTGCAGCCTTCCCTTTCGATGTGAATGTTGCCATGGTTATCAGGCTTTCCCCAGCTGGAGGGAGATGCTACATTGCACTCTGCGTGGAGCGACGCCTTCAAAGCCCTGGCAAACACAACTAGTGCCCGGCGAGGTTCCAGGACAAACGGCAACATGTCTCCCCTCCCCCAGCCCTTCCTAGGGTTCGGCAGGCTAGGATGGAGAATGGGGTGAAGCGCTTGAGCAGCTTACAGACTCTCAGGCACTGGTAGTGTGACCAGATAGCAAGTATGAAAAATCGGGACGGGGTGGGGGGGGTAACAGGAACCCATATTAAAAAAAGCCCCAAATATCGGGACTGTCCCTATAAAATCGGGACATCTGGTCGCACTGGGAATGGGGTGCACCCTTCTGGGAAGTACCACCCATCAAGCTGACACTACCACATGCTGACTACGTGCTGCAGCAGGGTCCGCTGGGCAGATAGGCTGTATGGAGCCTCTAGGAGGGGGGGGACTTGTGGGGGGTCTTCCATTTTATGTTGGGACAGCTGGGGTGGGAAGGGTCAGATCTCCCCAGCCTTCGATGGACACTTCTGACAACAGACCCTTCCCTTGTCCTTCCCGCATGACTCAGCTGCTCCTTTCACCCTGCTCCAGGGACATTTCGTTAATTGCATTCAATCCATTAGCCTAATGAAAGGCACTAAACAGCACTAAATGATGGCTCTGCAGCATAACTCCGGCTTGCACTCATTTTTGCCTGAATTCTGCCCAGATACAGTCAGCTGTGCCTGTGCCTTAAAGCTGTCCAAGGGCATTATTCAGCTATGTCATTCCTAGTGTAAGCTACAAAATGTGGGGGTGGGGGGTAATTTAACAAACTGCCAAGCCACCTTATCAGCCAGATCCATCACTGCTAGTCAGGATGGGTTAGGGGGAGCATCTGAACTACACTGACTCCCTGGAGCCATGGATTCAGATCTCAGCACGGATGGCTCAGCCCTTCACACTGCAATATCAGTCACCTTTCAAGCAAGGCATGTGTGGGTGTTTACAATGACACCATAAAACCCAACATTGCTGCCTATCCCACATGGACGTTACAGATCTAAGATCTGGGTCTTGCCCCAGTGTCCTCAGCTGAAGTTACACACACACACACACAGAGTTGTGCACTGCATTGCATGCCACTGGACTGCTGCCTTCTACCCCAGAGGTGGCTGCATTTCAGGAGCAATCTGGTTCTTGCACATACCGTGTTTAAAGAGCTTCCCCAAGGTGCTATGTTAACATGAGATGTTATGATGAGATTCTGATGATACTCAGCACTGATAGAACATGTTTAATCCTTGGGGTGTTTTAAAAACATCAGCCAATCACACACACACTTACGCTAACAGACCTTTAGCTCTAGTGCAAGGCGTGGCTATGATGAGACACAGTTTATTATAACAGCTTGGGGTTTTTCCCCCCCTCATGTGAGAAGCAAAGCAAATGGACTAAACCATAGCAACAATGGCTCCCACAGTTACCACAGCTCAGGGCATCCCATACTGATCACGTAGTCTTGTGGCTTTCTGTTTAAGTCAGTGGTGGTAGCTCCCTGAGCTGTACTATGGATTAGTCCCTCAGAGCCCTGCCTGCTAACAGAGGGCCAATTACATGCAAGAAATGGGGTGGGGGGGGAGAAAGGAGGTAAGAGAACAGCTGGAGCATGATCTGAGCCAGAGGAAAAGTGGCCTTCTGAGATGATCCAAGTGGAAGCTGAATTGCAGCTCGCTGAATTATAAACTTGTTATGCGTGGAACAAGCCAAGTGGTGCCCTCATTTGCCACATCTTCAAAGCTGATGCGGTAGTTTTGCTCTTCAGTCACAGTCTGTTCTGGCTGCAAGCCCTCCTTCCCTGCAATGGCCAGGCTGATGCACACTGCACAGGTGTTCCCAGCAGGCTGCCCCGCTCAACCTGATACACATATAACAGGCCTTGTGCTCCACACCTGCATTCCCTAACATCTCTGCTGTGCCAAGAAGGGGAAGGGATGCTGTCTCTCACAAAACGATACAGCTGCTTAGGACCACAAGTAGCTGTCAGCTCTGAGTGTCTGTCTGCACTTCTGCCATCTCTGTAGGACATAGTTTAAAAACCCTGTAGTGATGATTATAGCAGGAATGGGTGCCAGGAAACTGAGATCTGAACTTGCGGTTTCCTGTACGGATTCTCCAGCAGATTGCTATGAGACACACCTGTCCTGAGAGGGATCAGTGGACATTTCGGCTCCAAGGAGAGTTCAGTATTTAGGTATCCCTGTCCTCTCACTTGAGCAGCTCTAAGAACAGTGCTAGTGAGACACCAGGACCAGCCAGAGTGCTGCTGATATGCACGTGGTATTTCAGAGAGACAGGCCCACAGTGTGACGCTCTCCACAGTTTGGGTCAGACCAAACTGTGCAGTTGTTCTGCCCAGCTGTAACTGGTTACCTGGAGCGCTTCCTGGGTCATCATCTCCTTGCTGGGTTTCTCAGCCATTGGGCCCAATGCTGGTCTAATGGCTTCTGTTGAATAGAAAGTTGGTGGCTTTTGCAAATAAAATAAGATGCACCGAGTCTGCCGCCTCCAACGCATCAATGTTACCATTAATGCTGATCAGTAAACAAGGAGAAAGAGCACTTAAATGACAGACTGAACATGGTAACAAATGGATATTAGTGATTAACAAGCTCATAAAGCCTTCACTAGACTTCTGGAAAGAACAAGGCAGAAAAACCTATTTCAGCCAATTACTTAGATACTTTTAAGGACATTAACGAAGCAAATATAAGAAATAAAACTCCTCCAGAACATGCAAAGGGGAGGGGAATCTCTCTTGGGCCCCAGAAGAAGCCCCCAAGCTGGGGAGATCAGGAGAACTGGAAGGAACGCAACATTGCAGTGGCGTAAGAGTCGTGGCAAGCCCAGGTCCCCTTGGACTGTGGGAGGTGCACAAGTGCCAGAACAAAGGGGAGCCCACATAGGAGCAGAGACAGACATTCGCATGCTGTAGAATCCAAGCTTTTGTTTCAGAAAACATTTCTAGCCCTCATGGTTGTGAAAGCCAACGTCAAAGTGTGAACTGAGCCGAACCTCTGCAGAACTACCCTGCGAGTCTACAAGACACAGTCTGGAATGAGAGCTCAGAGCTGGAGCGACCCAGTCCCCAAATTAACCTATGCGCATTGACTCTAAACTTTAATGATTGTGCATTAAATGTCAGCATTAAACATTTCCTCGCTGATCGTTTGAGCGGACTGGATGCAGAAGGGGGTGACAACTTGGAGTTGCAGCAGGAAATAAAGGAGGGGGAGAGAGAAATGCAGAGAAAGAAGAGAAACTAAAGGCAGAAATTACAGCAGACCTAACAACGAGCCGACTTCCCTACTGAATGATGTTGAGTGCACAAAGTACTGAACAACTACCCAATGATTACTGGGAGTTCAGTTACTACATACAAGTCAGATTCTACTCTCGATGTCTGCGCAGCCTCCACCTGCCATCCATGGGAGATAGCTGCAGATTGAAGGATGTGTGTAGTCCTAGATATATACCTCAGCTCATGGACTCCAATTAAGAGTGGAATTTGCCCCTCTTTCCCAAACGAGTTTGACATTCTGGCTTTTACACAATCATCTGGTGCAGTAAATCACACAGTAGGGGCCACGCACCGCACTCCTCAGTGTTCAGTGCCTCTCACCATGGTGATATTTCCACCTCCCACGTAGTTCACCAAGGCTTGGAATTGTTTTGCTTTTTCTTGATGCTTTCACTGCTTTAGGTGAAAGCTAAAGTTTGATCAAAAGAACTCACACCATCTTTCTGCTTCCTAATCGTCTCCCTCAAACTTCCTAATGCATCAGAACTGATTTCATTAGCTGACTGCTGCTAGAGGTTTTATTTAAAGCACAGTGTATGAAGAAGAAAGAATTCAGCGTGACCTTCCTGATCTGCTGTGCTAACAGCGAAAAGCTTTCTTCCTTTTTCAGACTCACAGACAAATCCAAGCACAGCGCAGACGCCTCTCTCATCCGACCCTCCCCCCCTTTTTTTTGGGCATCGGACGATGTACAGTCAGTGAATGAGGAGATAGAGTATGAAACATCACAGAACACGCCTCTGAGCATGGGACTCTCGGTGGCAGAGCAACACATGGAAATCGAGTCGAGTGAATTAGATGTGCAGAAGCTGTAGATTAATGCGAGCAAGGAGAGAGTGAATTGTACAAATACCCAGTGGGGGCCTTTGGGTGCTGCCATTATGATGACATATACTAAAGGACAGCTGAGAGGGGGTGAGCCTCAGGCCCCAGGGCAAAGCATCCCAGGAGGAGAGAGAGAGAGAGAGGGAGGATGTGAAGTACGGGGCTAGCGGTCAGGGCCTTTTACAGACGAAGACGTGGGTTCATATCCTGAGGGAGTCAAAAGCGAAGAGGGAGTCAGCAGGTCCCATGCCAGTCCAGCATGACCCAGGTCTCTGCTCCAACAGGCCCAGCGCAGGATACCAGTGCACTGGCACCTGGCGAGTGCCTCGTCCCTCACAGCCCTCAATGCTCCTTCTCCTAGCAGTGCTTCAAAAGAGCCTGAATATTTTCTCTCAGAAAATAGGCCACCTGTTCCCTTCCGGAGGCAGTGAGCATCATCCTACCCTCAGGCGGCCCCATTTCCACATGTACGAAATTCAGGCTGGACAGGAGGAGGAGAAATCAGACTAAATTACAGGGAAAAAGCCCCTAACAATCAGCCCCCCCCCCCCCCACGAAAACCTTCCTGTTTAAAAACCTACCGCAGAATAGCTGTTCAGGGCATTGTGAATTAAATTATCCTAGAAAATCTCTACCAACTGCAGCATATGTTCTAAAGAGCCCAACAGCGGCTCAAATTAAGCTGCATTCAGCATTTTTCTAATTAGCAGGTGGAGCCATTGCCAAGATCCCACTGCGCATTTCCAAATACCAGAACTATCGAGAGCCACCCAGCACACCTGCCAGTGTGACCCCACCTGCTCTCCTTTCTGCATGGACCAGGCTGCCGTGATCTGCAGGCAGTCCTGGGAAGGCCAGCCTGGCCCCTTCCCTGGGTACAGAGTGGTGCAGGGCTGCCGCCACCACCACTCGAGCAGACAGGGGGAAGCCTGGACATTAACGCTTCAGCTGACACAGCTCAGGGCAATGTGCTTGCAGGAATCATCTGAACACCATGCTGCAGCAAGGAAAAAGGGCCGTCAGGTGTGCAGCTTACCTGCTCCTCCGAGAGCTGGGATATGTGATTCACTGCAGCGTAAGACTCAATCTTTGGGTTGAAGTGGTTGATGATGGCTCTGAAAGAGAAGGAGGAAGGCTGTTAGGAATAGATTCCGGGGGAGGCAATTCTCCCTGACAATCTGAGCCAGTGCATGGCCGGGGGTGTCTTCAAAAGGCCCTCTCCCCTCACATGCCTACCCCCACCCTCCATTGCTCAGCTTCCTCTGCCAAGCTGCGATGCTAGCAGCAACTGCCATACTGCCAGCCCCCCGGGGATTCTGTCAAACACTCACTGGGAAACAGCAAACACGGAGCCTGCCCTAAGCGTGGGTGCTTGGACTCAAGTGTTCAGCATGGAGTGCGCGGGGCTGCGCTCCCAGCTGCCTGGGCAGGGAGTCATCGCCACCCCAGGGCGGGCTGGAATTCACTCTGCACCTACTGGGCAGAAAATGAAGGTGGGAATCACACCCACGCCCTGCTCGGTGGGATCCCTCTCCCCAGCAGCGAGGCACTTTCCAAGGCCTGATATCACAGGACATCTTGTCCCACTCGTCTCCGTTATCTGCACTGCTACCTCCTTGTCTGCGAGGATCCCCACCTCCACTCTCACCTACCTCTGCGCACTGGTCATTCCAGCCACAATCTTGCACTTTCTCCCATCCCAAGACCTTAGGTCTGACTGGGCCCTCCCCTGGGACGAAATGACATTAACCCATGCCAGAGCCCAGCAGAGCAGCTGTGAGGATGGTCCCTTTCATCTCATTCACTTCACCAGCAGAAGGTCCCAACCCCAGGCTCACAGCAGGGGTAGGGGCTGGGGAATCCTCAATGCACTCTAAAGCTAAACACAGCAAGCCACGGTTGGAGATTTCCTCTTGACCTCCCATCGGGCTCGCCAAGGAGCAGCTGGCAGGACAAACGGTGAGACAAACACTAGACCAACCGAGTCTCTGCTGTGAGACAGCAGGGATGGTGCCAGTGGCAACTGGCATTTGCGCAACGCCCTGTGCTCCAGCAGAGCTCAGGAATGCTGCGGCTTAGAACTGAGGTTCCTGGGGGAAGCTTGCCCAGCGCCGTTATGCTGTGCCAGTAGTCAGGGCTTTCTGTCTCATGCAAATTGCAGGAGTTGGGGTTGGTCCTGGTCCTGCTTTGAGCCGGAGGTTGGACTAGCTGACCCCCTGAGGTCTCTTCCAACCCTAATCTTCTGTGAAATCAGCATGAAAATCCATTCAGTCTCCCACCCACACGTTCTAATGGGGTCTCCACCTCCCGTTCCCCCCGCAGGCCCCAGAAGGGCTTTTAGCTGCTTTCTCACCTGCTAAGAGGTGGGGACTGAGCTCAGGGACTGCTGAGATACCCAGGTGCCAAGCAGAGGCAGTGGGGAGAGTGGCTGCCTGGGAGCATCTTTAACTGCTTACATATCAGACAAATAAACGAGAGAGGCAGGAACCCTGAAAACAGGACTGACTGTGCCATCTCCTTATGTCCGTCACGTTCCCAGTGACCCTGTGCCAGCTAACTGGCACAAGGTCTCCAGAACACCCGTGGGAGGCAATCGATGCAAAGACCGAGCCCACAGCTCTGATATGCAGAGACCCTGCCACCACCCTCACTACGGTTTCCACTCCTCTACCAGATGACACCAGATAATGCAAGTGCGGGAGGTCTCCTGCCAGGCAGCTGGTCGCCCCTGCAGGGAGGAAGGCAGTCCAGAGGCTGGCGGCCAAGGGCCCTATCTTTTCCTGTTTCATCTGCATGACAAGTATCAGAGAGTGAGAATCTCACCTTCCGGTAGCCAGGCCTCCTGAAAGCTGTGGCGTTCAAGCTGCCTGTTTCATGCCAGGCTGGAGTAACGTTTACACCCCTAATGGCTTCACTACGGGAACAGAAGACAAGACGCACAACTCCCACAAGTGTTGGCAGCTCAGTGGGACTTGGTGCACACACGTGGCTCCAGCATTTGTGAAGGAACAGATTGAGCAGCCACTTGCACCCACCGCTGTGAACACTTCACAATGGGCCGCTTGCTGATCCCTGCTCAGCTCTGAGCTCATGGAGTGGTACCTGCTATCCCAGCCACCATTCACCCTGGGGAACTGGCTTCTGTTTGAAAAGCCTTTAAATAAAACAGTCCCCACAGGCCAGAGGAAACGCTGGGGAGCGTGGGCATGCTCAGCAGGTTCATTTCTTTAACCAAGAGCCCAGCGCTGTCCCAGTTCCATGAGGAAACCATTCCCAGCATGCCTTGCTCTGCTGCTGCCTTCCTCGGGACAGGGGGGCGAGAACAGCCCAGGCTGAAACCCTGGCCCTGCCTCTGCGGGCTCTTCACTAGGTCCCCAGTACCACGACACCCGTGGACACAGCACAGCTCCTCCTTGGTGCTGAGAGACGGATCCCTGCCCAGCCCAAGCTGCTCCATGGGAACAGACCCACGCTGCAGCTGCTACTCTGCGCAGCGCATGGAAGCTGGGCTGCCTGGGCCCCCCAATCCCTGCTTTGCCCCCATCCTCACAGCAGAGCAATACCAGGGCTACTGCAAGCCCCCCAGAAAGCCCTGCTGCACAGGATTCCTTTCTCCATCCAAGGGGAGGTAACTCGGAACCTGTCTGTGTTTTACCCCTCACACCTTCTAGTGTAGAGACGTGAAACTAGGGGCCATCAGCTGCCCCGGCTCGCACTGGGATGCTCCGCAGAGCTGCAGTACGACTCATTGCCAGCTGGCATTTCACTTGGCAAAGCAGTCACTCCACAGGCTCCACAAGCACCATCGGGAGAAGAGCAGCTCTTTGCACAAGCTCCCCTTATGGGCACAAAGCCACAATTCCTCTCTCTTTGTTTGAGTTGCCCCCACACAGCTCCCTGCTTTGGGGGCTGGGATAATTTTACCCGGTGATAGCACTGATCATGGCGGTATCGGTCGGGACCCAGTACTTTGAGGTGCCCAGAGCTATTTAAAAGATCTCTGAGAGCGAGAGAGCTGTGTCTGGTATTCCTGAGGAGCTCGTGAGCTCCTCGGCACATCTGAACAGTGAGTAAACTGCGAAACTTTGACTGCAAGAGGGAACGTTTCGATCCCCAGTCCAGCCTCTGACGCTGTGCGCGCTTACCTATTCCCACACTGCATGCACCCAGGGAGGGTGGTGGGGAGGGTGTTGCTATTTATCAGGCAGACTTCAGAGCAACCTGGGGATGCCATGCTCCAGGGTCTGTGGCACTTAGCAACTCCATTGAGGAGATGCCTCTTCCCCGCCAGCACCACATGCTCTGTCTGATCTACAGCGCGGTAGCCGCTGTCTCCAGCTGGCAAGAGCAAAGGCTGTCACTGCTCGCAGGAGGGAAGAGGGTGAAATGAGGGCCCATCATCCAAGAGTGGATCCCAGCTGACCGTGTCTTTGGGTTAAGGCCGAATGCAGCGAGGGAGAATGCACCTCTGAACACCCAGAAGAGTGAGGGGTGAAGAGGGGCTCAGAATAAGCTGCAGTGATCTCCTCCTTCAGAGAAGAACCCTCGCACGCGGACTAGTCAAGTCCAGTATCACAGCTGCCTTGCATCTCATACCTGCTTTGTGCAGCATTTCAAGCAGAGACAGGCACTCTGGCACCAAGCAAGCACCCAGAAACCGACAGACAAGTTCATGTTTCTTTCCGAAAGAAGGATCAGCAAACGGATAGCATCTGAGCACCCTGTGCTGTAGAGCTTATTGACTGGGAGCAGAGGCCAGTGGGGGAGCACACAGGGGCTAAGGGTAAGTTTTCAGAAGTGACTTAGGAACCTAGGTCTCATTGAAAGCCAGTGGGACGTAGCCTCCTGAATCACTTGATGCTTCCGAAAACGTTAGCTGAAATCTCTCCCCGTCTCAGTGTCTCATTGCTGGAGAATGTGTTTTGCGCTGTGTCTGGCCTGGGCCCATGGGGAGAACAGAGTCAGAGGCAATGGGTGCTGCATCAGGAAGAAACTTGTAGCGAAATGCTGCACACAGCCTCCTGGCAGAAGTAAATGGCTAAATACCATTGTAGGGTTTGTCACACTCATTGCATGCTGTCATCAAGGCACGTGAGACCTGGCTGGGTTCCCTGACCACTATGCTGGCCGCAACAACCAGGGGACCTGGGTGAAAAATGGAGTGAAGTGAGGCAAGCAAAAGGGGCAGCGATGCTGAAATGTGACCAGGAATTGCATTGCTGATCGCTGACTTGGGGGCTCTCCCTGCTCAGAAATTTGAGTGTTTCCGAGGAGCTGGCAATGGGCTATGGGAAGGAGCCGGAAGCCTGTGCGCAAGTCAGCAATACTGGCCTCCGTTCAGTCCATTTATCAAGCCCTTGTTGTTCCGAGTCCAAGGCAGGTCAAATACCAGGCGCTGGGCAGAGCGGTAATCTGCAGCCAGAGCTGTTTCATGCACCAAAGCAGCATCACCAGCTCATCTTTCTCTCTCTGATTGGCCCGTGTTCCAATCTACTCAGCATTCAGAGACTGTGAAATGCACCTAGCATCACCCCCAACAGGCTGGGGTTAAGCCCTTCACGCTGCACAGGTGTGATCTACGCCCACAACAGTTCTGTGAATGTTGGTGTGAGTCTAGTGCATTGGGCATCATTGACGGCACCTCTGGGCAGGCTGTGCACAGGATGACGTTTAGCATCAAAACCAGAACATCAACCAAGTGCTATTTACTATTTGTATAGCCGCAGCCCCCAGGAGTCCCCGCTGGGGACCAGGCCCCCGGGCACCGTGTCAGATGCAGTACAAACATAGAGCAAAAAGATGGTCCCTCCCCCAAGTCCAAGTAGCTCATCATCATCCTCATTTCCCTTTGTTGGCATAACAGGCCAGTCTTGCTGCAGAAGGCCTATTCGTCAATTCCTGACAATCTCAGAGGTGGGGGAACATGACAGCATGCATGACACCAGCAGTGTCCGATCAGAGCGGGAGCGGGAAGTGCTGAGGAATGCGATACAGTCTGTTTTCTTTTATACTGATGGATATTATAACCTCAGTTTTTGTATAGAAAGGGAGGGTGTGAGGTCCAGTGCTTAGGGGCTCAGAACCAGAAGTCAGGAAACCTGGATTCTGTACACAGCTCTCCTACTGATTCAATCGCACCTTGGACATGTCACTCCTGCCCCTGTGCCTCAGTTTCACAAGCTGTATAATGAGGATAAGGATAATCACCTTGGTAAAGTGCTTTTGAGATTTATGGATGAGAAGCTTTACACAAGTGTAATCTATTACGTGCTAGGCTACAGACAGCACTATAGATAGTGAACATTTACACCAGGAACTACATTTGCACCAGGAACAAACCACCTTCTTCCTCTCCTTCAAATCTCTCCTTAACACACACTCTGCCAATCCTTTTAATCACGACCCAGGCAACATTTTTGCACCTGCACCTTCACCCAACGTGCTGTGCCCCAACTAGATAGGGATCTGCCCCCGGGGGCAAGGATCACGTCTGCAGGCTGTTTCTACACACTCCCAGCACTCAAATAAAAAGGCAGGAAAAGCCCATTTACTAAGTGCCTACAGCAATTGTCTGGGTCATTCAGCAGGATAGCGCACCTGGCAGGAAGGTTTAGTTTTTTAAACAAATGCCTATAGGGCATTTCTAAAAAGCAGGCATAGATTAAACACAAGCAAACCATCTGGAATAGCAGAGTAACTTCTCCTCCCTATTCTGCTTTAATCAAAGGCGGCTACTTTTGAGCAGGTTGTTGGATTTCTTCAGCTCCCTTGCTTTAATGAGCCCACAATTAAGCAGCAAGTCCTCAACTTGAGAGAGCGCATCTCCTAGCCACAAAAATAAATGGCAGAGGAGAAGACAAGGCAAAGGGCTATTTTAATCAAAAGAGAGCTCATATTTCAGCTCACCGGAAACACCTGACCCAGCACTGTTGTCATTTCGTAGAAGAAATAAGCCCGCTACACCTCATAGAATCATAGAATATCAGGGTTGGAAGGGACCCCAGAAGGTCATCTAGTCCAACCCCCTGCTCAAAGCAGGACCAAGTCCCAGTTAAATCATCCCAGCCAGGGCTTTGTCAAGCCTGACCTTAAAAACCTCTAAGGAAGGAGATTCTACCACCTCCCTAGGTAACGCATTCCAGTGTTTCACCACCCTCTTAGTGAAAAAGTTTTTCCTAATATCCAATCTAAACCTCCCCCATTGCAACTTGAGACCATTACTCCTCGTTCTGTCATCTGCTACCATTGAGAACAGTCTAGAGCCATCCTCTTTGAAACCCCCTTTCAGGTAGTTGAAAGCAGCTATCAAATCCCCCCTCATTCTTCTCTTCTGCAGACTAAACAATCCCAGCTCCCTCAGCCTCTCCTCATAAGTCATGTGCTCTAGACCCCTAATCATTTTCGTTGCCCTTCGTTGTACTCTTTCCAATTTATCTACATCCTTCCTGTAGTGTGGGGCCCAAAACTGGACACAGTACTCCAGATGAGGCCTCACCAGTGTCGAATAGAGGGGAACGATCACGTCCCTCGATCTGCTCGCTATGCCCCTACTTATACATCCCAAAATGCCATTGGCCTTCTTGGCAACAAGGGCACACTGCTGACTCATATCCAGCTTCTCGTCCACTGTCACCCCTAGGTCCTTTTCCGCAGAACTGCTGCCGAGCCATTCGGTCCCTAGTCTGTAGCGGTGCATTGGATTCTTCCATCCTAAGTGCAGGACCCTGCACTTATCCTTATTGAACCTCATTAGATTTCTTTTGGCCCAATCCTCCAATTTGTCTAGGTCCTTCTGTATCCTATCCCTCCCCTCCAGCGTATCTACCACTCCTCCCAGTTTAGTATCATCCGCAAATTTGCTGAGAGTGCAATCCACACCATCCTCCAGATCATTTATGAAGATATTGAACAAAACGGGCCCCAGGACCGACCCCTGGGGCACTCCACTTGACACCGGCTGCCAACTAGACATGGAGCCATTGATCACTACCCGTTGAGCCCGACAATCTAGCCAGCTTTCTACCCACCTTATAGTGCATTCATCCAGCCCATACTTCCTTAACTTGCTGACAAGAATGCTGTGGGAGACCGTGTCAAAAGCTTTGCTAAAGTCAAGAAACAATACATCCACTGCTTTCCCTTCATCCACAGAACCAGTAATCTCATCATAAAAGGCGATTAGATTAGTCAGGCATGACCTTCCCTTGGTGAATCCATGCTGACTGTTCCTGATCACTTTCCTCTCCTCTAAGTGCTTCAGGATTGATTCTTTGAGGACCTGCTCCATGATTTTTCCAGGGACTGAGGTGAGGCTGACCGGCCTGTAGTTCCCAGGATCCTCCTTCTTCCCTTTTTTAAAGATGGGCACTACATTAGCCTTTTTCCAGTCATCCGGGACTTCCCCCGTTCGCCACGAGTTTTCAAAGATAATGGCCAAGGGCTCTGCAATCACAGCCGCCAATTCCCTCAGCACTCTCGGATGCAATTCGTCCGGCCCCATGGACTTGTGCACGTCCAGCTTTTAACCTGTTCAGTTCTATCACACTGAGACTTATTGATTGTGAAGACAGGCTGCGTGTTAGGTGGAGACACGCATCCTATTTATTTAATGAGACGGGGACAGAAGCGTAAGCATGGGGGGTGGGGGGATGGGTTGAGCTTTTGGCTGGTTTCCAGCTTTCCTCATTTGATCCAGCTCCTTCCACGATGGGGAGCACCAGAGTGGTGGTGATTTCTACCCTGATCCACAGCTCTCTCCAATGCGCATTTCCACCTCATCACTTGTGGGATATGAAACAATTGGTTACACCAGTTTTGTTTGAAGGATGAGCTAATTTTCTTTAACGTGGCTCATCGCCAGAGATTTAAGCCAAGTGAGGTGCCAAAGTCCAACCCTTTCACCTAAGCCGCTTCCTCTAGGCTTCTTGTCTAGGGCCGATCGCAGAGGTGAGGAGATGAACTATTCCAGCCCAGTCACAGCAGTTAATCCAGGTGTCCTGGACAGTGCATGGCAGCTGGGAGGGATTCTAGCCACAGAAGTATTGCCACACAGCTCGGCCAAGTGCACTCCACGGCCTAGAATCATAGTTTCTGGTTCTCCATGCGCAGTGAGCTTCCCTTTGGGGTGGTAGAATTATTAATTAGGCTTAGCGAACGCCTTTACTAAATTAAGCAACAAATTGTCAAAACATTGTCAGAGGTTTCTTAAACGCCAGATGTTATCATGAGTATTATTAATGCATGGGAAGAAGAATTTCAAACCTAGCATAGGAGACTAATCGGGCTAACATGCCCCCTCCTCTGGCTAACGCACTGCTCGTTGACTTCATTTTCCTACCCGAGATTTGTCTTTCGGACAAGATCCTGCCTCGGTGACGTAATGTAAAGGAGATCACATGTTAAAAGCCTTTCTTAAGAAAGGAAAGGCAACACTCCCTCCAGACCTTGCATCTCAAAAGCAATAATTAAACCCATGAGATACTTCTGAGGGTCAACGTTCCTTCGATGGGTGCTGCCTGATCAATGCCGTACACCAAGAGCCGTTCTCAGAGTCTAGAGCTTGTCATCTGGTTCCTGGCTTTTGGACAGCAAATCACAAAGCTCAGCAGGTCCAGCCTGCATAAACTGCTGAATGACACGCTGTCAAGCTTCCTTCCCCACTCTGAACTCTAGGGTACAGATGTGGGGACCTGCATGAAAGACCCCCTAAGCTTATTCTTACCAGCTTAGGTTAAAAACTTCCTCAAGGTATAAACTTTCCCTTGTCCTTGAACCCTATGCTGCCACCACCAAGCGTGTTAAACAAAGAACAGGGAAAGAGACCACTTGGAGACGTCTGCCCCCCAAAATATCCCCCCAAGCCCTACACCCCCTTTCCTGGGGAAGGCTTGATAAAAATCCTCACCAATCTGCATGGGTGAACACAGACCCAAACCCTTGGATCTTAAGAACAATGAAAAAGCAAAAGAATCACCTCTGTAAAATCAGGATGGTAAATACCTTACAAGGTAATCAGATTTAAAACATAGAGAATCCCTCTAGGCAAAACCTTAAATTACAAAAAGACACAAAAACAGGAATATACATTCCATCCAGCACAACTTATTTTACCAGCCATTTAACAAAAGGAAATCTAACGCATTTCTAGCTAGATTACTTACTAACTTAACAGAAGTTCTGAAGAGCATTCCTGACCTGGTCCCAGCAAAAGCATCACACAGACAGACAGACCCTTTGTTCCCCCCCTTCCAGCTTTGAAAGTAACTTGTCTCCTCATTGGTCATTTTGGTCAGGTGCCAGCAAGGTTAACCTAGCTTCTTAACCCTTTACAGGTGAAAGGGTTTTGCCTCTGGCCAGGAGGGATTTTATAGTTCTCTATACAGAAAGGTGGTTACCCTTCCCTTTATATTTATGACACACCCCCCAAATCACAGATAGGGTGAAACACTGGCTGTGATTTCTTCCTGGAGCTCTAGGAGAAAACAGAATTAATAAGACACATGACCTCTAAATATACTACCAACCGTATAAAGACTAACGGTATTTTCCACATCTCAAGGACTATTTTAACCAGTTGATTCTGGGAAATTTTCACGGGAGAGCGCATCAGCCACTTTGTTAGAAGTTATATTTTTGACACACGCCCTTTGGGGGTGGGCTAGAAGGGTCAGAGTGCAGGGTGCTTTGATACAAGCACAGGTCACAGCGGACATACCTGATGTCAAAGCCCCAACCAGCAGCCTCTCTAAATGCAAGGGACACGCTCCTTGTAGGCAGGGGCTCTCTGTTACTATGCACGTTCAAAGCACCTAGCACAATGTGGCCTGCAACTGTAATACCAACCAACCCACCCCAAGGTGTCCCTTCCAGATCCTAGCTAGCCTCTCACCCCAGGCCCCAGCCACCCCCTGCCCAGGGTAGTTCCCACACTAGCCTGTCCAGTAACTGGCTTGTATCATCACCTGGCTGGACAAAATTTTTACAAATGTGCCAGCCGGCAAAAATACAGGGTATTTACTGGACAAGCCTGGATTCTCTCAGCATCTTAAGCACCTTGCGCCCAGCCAATTTTGTTCCCTTTGGTGCAAACAGCAGGATCCCCCCCAGCACCAACTGCCATGTATTTTACAGCAGTGAAATGTGCCAAAACACTGAGTGAAATCACTGTGTGTAATCTTTTGGTAAAGGCTATTTTCTTAACCCTCTGGTTCCTCAGGCAACCAGTAGGTAAGGAGCAAATGACAGGGCAGGGATATTCCACTAGTCCAGAGATATACAGTGACTGCCCACAGAAAGTCAGTGTTTGCCAACAGATACCACACAGAGGTATTGAATGCCACCATCTCCCTCTCTGCTGACAACAATTAATAATTGAGGACAAATATTGATTTATTCATAGCGATCACTGAAATGGGATCGTCATCCACCAGCTGCCTCACAATTCACATGACAGGTTTAGTTTCCAACTCTCAAGACTCAAAACATTGCAAAACTTGGCATGCCTGTGAAAGCTGAAATATTTTAATTACTTGTTATGCCCATTAGTAGCCTAATTAGTCATTTTAGTACAGGACATTTACCTTTAAGAAAAACAGAATGCCTAGCTAGTTGGAGGATTCTTTTACTGCTGAATACCATATGGCTCGCAGGCACAGGCTTCCAAACACACCAAGCAACGAATGAAATTTAAGAAGATTATACTCCATCCCACCAGGACCATGTAAAGCTCCCTGGGAGAGGCAACCAAAGAGGCTGTTGGGCTAATTAAGCATCCGAACATTTGCCATAAACTCCGTGTCATTTAAAGTGAATGCAGATGACTCTTACTATGCTTTTCAGTCAGAGTTCAGCCCCCAGGTGTTGCGTGGAGTCCCGAGCTGCATCCCTACAGATGGTGCCAGGGAGACAAAAGCCCCTCTCTTTAGGTCTTAGAAAGGAGATTTCTTCCACTGCCTCTAGCAGTGAGACTGGCTGCCATGAAGCGCTGGCCCCTCCAAACTGCACCCGTGACTGGACCCAGAAGAAGGTGCTGAGAAATCGCTGTCCTTTTCAGGACTGGGTGAATGAATGGTCAGAACAACATGAACAAGCCATAAATGACTAAAGCATTGAAGGACTCTTGAATAAGAGAGGGTAGGGCTCACCCACTGGCTGAACAAGAATCAGCCACAGTCAAACCCACCATACGAGGGAAGAGAAACGTAGCCCCCAATGATATTTAACCAAGTTAATAATTACATCCGTGGTGCCGGTTATGACTGTGTCAGTGCAGCAGTGTAAATCTCAAACCCATCTTAACCTCCCAGACGCTACCTGCTACTATGCAGACTGAAACCTGTTATTTACAGTGCCAGTCTCTGCAGAGACAAGATGATGCAAGCCTGGCAGTGGTTTCTCATCAGACGAGTGCAAATGGAAATTCGCCTGCCAATGCTCAGAGAATGTTTAATGGCACCTGTTTGGGCGATACTTCTGCTGCTCAAAGGCCACAACCTGGGGCGCGGGATGTGGGATCAAACACCAAACCTGGGGCATAAACAAAGTGTGTCTGATCAGTGCAAATTTGCAGGTCATTTCTAAGGTGGGGGGGGGCGGATCTTCCACAGAGATGCTTTGCCAGGGAAAGTCACAGAACTAGCCCTCATTCTCTTCCCTCTCTGAGCAGCTCCATCTAGTCTGAAAGCCTGAGGATTTGCAAGCGCTCCGATCTCCATCTCACCATGAACAGACCTCTCTTCCGCTCTCGGGGTGGACTCGGAAAGGTTCACCCTAGTTCATTGCATGGGCATTCCCTGCACCCCCTCAGCCTCCTTCTTTCTGCCGTTTACACCCCTTTGCCAAATTGACTTCCCGGAAAGATCCCCTCTCTCTGTCCCATTCCGACATCTCCCTTATCTGCTCTGGGTTTTCCTAGGGCACTCAGTGCCATGGCACTGTCTTGAATGATCTTTGGGTACCTTGCCCCTCCATAGCTCTGCTCCAATTCCTACCAGACGTTGACTAAGATGTTCAGATGGACTGGGCAAGACAGAGAAAAAGCTAGCACGCGTTGGGAGGAATCTTTTACGTGCTGCATCCGGGACTGGAAACAATTCCCGTCTCTTTAGGTTCTCAACTGGCCCTCATCCCCATGGTATTAGAGCACCTTCCCGCAGTGCCCTAAGCAATATGACTAGCATGTCTCATGCGGCTGCGCTCTCTAGCCAAAGGGGGAAAGAGGTGACGGTTTGTGTTCCGTTTTTTCATTTATATCTGTATTTACTTTCCATCTGCTGTGCTGCTTGTTGTTATTACTGAAGGCAAGGTTAAAGGAGCACATCTTCCACCTGGGATGGAAAGTGGCGAGGTTTAGAGACTATTCAAAGTTATTTGCTGACTTTTTCTGCCATACAAGTCTCTGGAGAAAGGGCCCAGTATTAAAATTCCTATGATATTGATATGCAGCACCACAAAATGGCCTTCTGGAAAATAAGCCCTCTGTGACCTTATTTTACAGGTCTGCTGGTTTTAGAATAACAAAATGTCCATAAAAAATGTAACAAAATAAAGCAGACATTGCAGATGGTTCCTAAGCATCGTTACACACAACATAAAGCAAGTGGCAGTAGACTGGCACACAACAAGTCCCAGACTTCTCCATAGGAATGCAGAGCAGGAGGTTTGCTTTTGACCTCTCACAACAGTAAAATGTCCCTGACGAGATGCATCCATGTTACATATACAACCGGAATTACCATGGAGCTGCAATGCCCGGAGAGGAAAGTCAGTTCTTCCGGGTCAACAGCATGAAACGGAGCACGAGTTGCAATTATACAACTTTGTAAAGCTCCAAGCTGCTACAGACGGCTACACACTTAAACGAGGAGAGTCTGGTGTTATGGGTCTCATTTTGGGGTGCCCAACCAGAAAGTTTGGGCCTGATTTCTGGAAATGTTGAACACCCAACGACTCCAACTGCCGCCAATAGAACTTGCAGGCGCTCAGCACCCTGAACTTGGGCCCAAAGCATTTGACGCCGGACATCCAAAAGCCAAGGCCACTTTGAACATTTTAGCTTTCACCAATAAAATGGACATTCAGGAAAAGCACAAGCAAAACTGATGGAAAAAAGGCCAGTCAAAATGTTTCCTCCGTGTTTGATAATTAACAAATGCCAAAAATAGAGGCCAGACTCTCATCTGATGGAAATTCTGGGATTTGGCCCAAAATTAACTGTCATTTTAATATTAAACTTGCATTAACAAAACTACAGTGCCAGATTGTTTTAAGGTGTTTGTTTCTTCTCTATCCCTTTCAGCACCCACCGGAGAATGTTGAAATGTTCCTTTCAGACCCATTTTTGCCCTTTAATTTGGCCTGTAAATTGATTTCCCCCATGGTTCTGAGGGAGCTGGAATTAACATGGCACTTTACTTATTTTCTTTTTGGTGAACCAGTATCACTGACGTCTGCCCAGCACAGGAAAATATTTTAAACAATGTTATTATTGCACACCCACCAGGGGGAGCTGCTCACTAGGAGAGGTAGGTTTGTGGGGTGAGTGGAATGAAATGGGGATGTCACAAAACGTCTTCATGTGCTCAGGTCGCTACTAAAGCCAAAAATTGCCGCCCATTGTTGCTAACCAGTGGTATGGGCCATGCTGTAATTCTCCCTATACTTGGAAAATACAAACTGGGATTTCCAAGCCGCTGTTGGCAATCTGTGCGCACGCTGACATTATTTAAGAGTGCATGTGTATTATATATATGGACAGCTACACGCTTTCCTATACAATTTAACACTGGTTCTGAACTGCTACACTAGGTAATAAAGCACTGCAAAGATCTTACTCTAAGATCTTAGACTAAAATATTAGTCTAGCTTGCAACGGGACTGCTGTAAATGCAGCATAGAACAATCACACTGCCCCCAGCTCGGCTGCTAAAAATGCACTCTCCCCTCATATGGGCTTCATTTTCCTATGCCAAAATTTTCCACAATTGCACAATACTTTCAAAAATTGTATTAGCCATCTTCTCTCCTGTGCTTTGGAATGGACAAATGGTCACTGGACTTTGGGATGGCAACACCAAGCCCTCATGAACAGCCGCCACCCCCCAAGGATAAAACCAGTCTGAGTCATTAGAGAACTGATTATTATTATTATTTTAAATACTAGGTCACATTTTCCAAGACTCCGCCAATATCATGGGAAGTAATTGCTGTCTTTAACAACCAACACATGCTAGCTCATCAGCACATAAGCAGCAACATGGACCGGGGTATTTGATGGTAATGAACAGTGACATGTATCAGTTTGACTGAGCCAAGGCTGAGCAACATCTCTATGATACAGAAAAAAGGAAAATTATGTAACCCTCTTGGGAAAAAAATGAATTGAACACTTCCTGTGGGGCAGATCAAAATTTGGCTCATACAAATTCGGGATGCTCTCCAGGGACAGGATTTAAAAACAGAACAGGGGGAGGACAAATTCCATTTTGCAAAGAGTTTTCAGATTTCAAATCTAGCTTTGTTTCTTATCAAAATCCCCAATTTTTGAAATTCTCCACAGAGGAAATTTCTGAAACGATTTCCATTTCAGAGCGATCAAAACATTTTGTTTTGACAAAAGAAAAATGTTTATATTGTATTATATTATAAAAATGAAAATGAAACATTTCTAAACAAAAAATTATTTCCAAAGAAAAGAAACGAAGTGTTTTATTCTGACCGTGTCGAAATGCGATATTTTAATAACATCCAAACTTTTACCCTCCATTTTTTCTCCAAAAGAAATCAGCAGCAAACCAGGTAGGATTTTCCTAAGTGTTTCCATTTTTTACAGAAACGCATTTTCCAACAGAAAATGGCTATCGAAGGTTTTCCGACCAGTTCCATTTATAACGATAAACACTTGCTATTGCACAAGGTTTTACATCACTCGACCCAGGTGCACACAGCGAAGCTGGCCATACAGTCCCCATCGCAAATCAATCCAATTCTCCTACTTTAGGGATAGCCCAAAGAACAGTCCCCATCTCCCTGGTTACCACCACCAGTACTAGTCAATTGAACCAAGTGACAGGATCCTCAGAGGCAGCATCTCTGCATTAAAAAGTGAGGGTGTCTGATAACTTTCAGTAAGTCATTCAATTGAGGAGCTAAGTGTGGCCGCAGGCTCCCAGCAAGTTGCCAGAGTTGTCCACAGTTGGGCAAAGTTGTGCTAAGTCATCACGCACACGGCTCAGAATACTTGCAGGGCTGCTGTAGAAAGCCAGCTGCATTGCAACTGACCTTCACTGTCCGGAACTCTCTTTAAAAAGGCTCAAAAATCAGTATTCACCCAGCTTCCAACGCTTCATCCTGCATAATGAGCAACAGGGAAAGGCAGCAGAGAGACAAGGAGCCTGTCTCTTCCCAACCTGAGTAACACGGCAGAAAACTAGGTAAACAGAGAACAGTTAACCTCAGGGATAGCAGTGACAAGCCGGAAAATGTTAACAACCTGCAACAACTTATTGTGTTAAAACTCCTCTTCCACTATTTAATACACACAAAGGAGAGAAAAAAGAAAAGCAGTACTTGTGGCACCTTAGAGACTAACAAATTTATTTGAGCATAAGCTTTCGTGAAAGCTTATGCTCAAATAAATTTGTTAGTCTCTAAGGTGCCACAAGTATTGCTTTTCTTTTTGCGAATACAGACTAACAGGGCTGCTACTCTGAAACAAACGAGAAAGGGGCAGCATGAAAAAGAATAAAGATGCACTTATTTCTCTCTCTCACACACACACACTTCATACCCTCAAGGTTATGGAATAGGGAGCAACTAATCAGGGATCCAAATGAGGTTGTTGTTTAAAGTTGCCCTCAAACAAAACCTTAAACACAGAAGATTCCATAGTAGCTGTTGTGTTGAAGTGCTAATAGCATTCCTTGTCTCCTTTTAAAGAAAAACCTTTTAACACACTATCAATAATTCACTTTTAAGTGGTTTTAGTTGCCTCATAAAGAGCCAGTTCAGATAATTAAACATTTTTGGATCATGTTCTCTTGTTACCCTAGAGGGAATTGCGATTCAGCAAAGTCTACTCTGCTAAGGCATAGTCCTGCTTAGTTTAATCACCTCACACCAAAAAATCCCTAAATCCGAATGTGGAACCCTTTTGCTGCAGCACTTTTGTTTATGAGCCAGTAAAACAAGGTCACGACGGGTTTGATGCAGCTGACTTGACTTGGTTTACACTTTTTTGTTTGTGGGCATCAGAGATTCAGCTCCTGCTCCTCTGGGCTTCCTGGTGCTCACAAGGTGCATCTAACAGAGTAACCGCTCCTCAGCCACAGTTTTCAGAGCTCGTGAAAGAACGGGGAGGGACGCCTCCTGCAAGTGCCAAGCATGCTGTGGGAGGTGGTAGGAGAGCTCTTCCAAATGCATTTTGTCCTAAGCCATGGTGCGCCCAAGCCTGGCCTTGGAGCATGCCAGGCAATGCCCGATTGTGCTAGAGACCAGGCTAAATCACTGCTCCCACGGCATACATGAGGACTTAAACCCAGTTCTCCAGAGGTGAATCGTTTTGGTATTATCCCACTATGACCCTCTAAACTCTCCTACTATTTCACACATCAACTCTGGTTTCATTCTGTGCTGCCAAATGAGCTGCCGGAGACTGGCTCCAAAACTCATTTCCAAACGTGACTTTCCCTCCACCGCCCCGCCTGCAGCGCGGCCAGGGCCACCAGGAGAGCATTTCACAACATGTCTCCCAAGCTGACAAGCAGCATTTTAAATGTAATTAACAAAGGAAACATCCTGATGTCCTGCTCCGAGGGCAGCCACGGCTGCGGGCACCCTGGAGTACACAATAGTTAAGAACAGCTACCATGTGATATTGTCTCGCTAGCCTTTTCCAGAAGCTCTAAAGGAAACAATAGAGACTATGCTGAGCTAAGCAGCACTTGGCCCCACTTCACCCCTTTCCAGGAAGACATGAGGAAAGACATGAGGAAAGCTTGTTTCTCTCCCCGCACTGGGACTGCTCAGCTCTGACAGTTCCCCGCCTGTGGTTAAAAGATGACGCGAGTACATCACTCTGGATAAATGTTTCTTTTTAAACTGAACCACACAAAAGAATAATCACAACGCTGCCGCACTCTGGCTCCCAGTACTACAAATGCACTGATTATAAACCTGCCACCGTGTGCAAAATCCCCAAGTCCCCCGGACATGCTGTGAACCGGGTGTGGCTGGACACGTAAATAAGATCAAACACAACATTTTGACCAGGAGCCATGCTAGGGACAGATTTCCCCAGAACTTGCAGGCAGCACTGCCCCCAATACTTCCTCTCCCATCTACATTACTCCTCTCTGCATACATTTTCCTCTGTAGGCCCCCCTCCGCCCCCCACAGCCACATCCTCATGTACAAGCATCGCTGGGACTGTCAACGGAGGCAAAAAATCATTTTTTTGGAAAAATCCGAGGTTTTCAGCCCACAGATGTCTCACTGAGCATCTTCTGTTTCCCTGGACTGCGCCTTTTAGGTGACAGCTCTTCCAAAGCTGCTTCCAGCACAGACACTTGGTTTAATTGCTGTGCTGATGGATTTTGATAGTTGCCAGACACTGCTTGGCAAAGAGCAGAATTTTTACAACAGGGAAATACAAGCCCCAGGTGCAGGAACTGGGATTGGTCACGTTTAGATTAAAATGGCAAATGAGACCTCTAGCGAGACAAGGTGGGGGAGGTAATATCTTCTATTTGACCAACTTCTGCTGGTGAAAGAGACCAGCCTTCGAGCTACACAGGGCTCTTCTGCAGGTCTGGGGAAAGGACTCTGAGCATCACAGCTCAGTGGAGTGCAGACAAGTGACTAGGGTGACCAGACAGCAAATGTGAAAAATCGGGACAGTGGAGGGGGGGGGGGGGAGAACAGGAGCCTATATAGGAAAAAGACCCAAAAATCGGGACTGTCCCTATAAAATCAGGACATCTGGTCACCTCTGGAGGGACTGGGCACTGGGACAGCGGGAGGAGAACTATTAGCACTGGAAATGGGATGCGACCAAACGTAACAGAGCTAAAACCAACCCCCCAACTTGGAACTGGGTAACTTGTAACAAACAGCAGCCAGAGAAACGCTGACTGGAGTGAATTGGTGTGTGTATGAAAGGGTATTTTCTCCCAATTGATGGAATCATCCCCTGGCTGATCTCGCTAATGTAGACAGGACTCAAGCTCAAATGTTTACTAAACAGTTGGGAGAAGAAACCTCTTTGCTAAAAATTCAAGCTGCCTTGACATTCTCGCTCTTTTCAACGTAACAAGTCAACAGAGGAAAAACCTTTTCCCTCTTTAAAGAAACCCAACATCTATCTATCTTCCGGACTTCTATATACATCACAAAGACACAATATAGGGCACAAAGACAATTCTGTTTCCATCTGCAGGTCACCTTTAAAGATCCCAGGCATCTTTTGCAAGAGAGTCGGGAGATTTCATACAGGTGCGCTGGATACATTCCAGTTGGAATAATTATATTTTGGCTACCTAAAGCCCTACAAGATTTCAAATGGATAAATTATACATCTCGTCCACTCACGAAACATGCTCTCCAGTGCCACTAGTGCAAAATGGCTGTTTGTAATGAGTTATTTTATACATGTGCACACAGCCTAGAAAGCACTGTGATCTTCGGGGTAAAAGGGGAATACAAACATGAGGATTATGCAGCTAGGACATAGACCTGGGACTGGATCTTGCAACACGAATTTGGTTCCCCTACACGGATTTGATTTCTGGCTAGTCTGAAATGAAGTGCTGCAATATTTGTATGTTCAAAGCTATTGGTTTTGGATGGTTGATTACTGCTCTGAGGTATAGTTTACCCGCCCCGAGTAGTGACTAGTGCAGTAAGCCAGGTAAGCAAACAATCTACATTTTACTCTATGGTTAACTGAGAAAGTCCTAACCCAGATTAGATCATTTTAAAGCAACCTAATCCCTAGGACGTTCCTACAGCACACTAGATCTAGTATCTTGCCATTATTTATGGCACTTACTCAAGGAGAACTGGAGGCTTTTCTAAATGGAGATACAAATCAATATGACTCTAACAGATGGGGTCTTCGTGGGGTTCCACCACAGCAGCATTCAATGCTGAGCAGAGTCTTTCAGCTGAAACACTGATAGAGCAGGTTTCAGAGTAGCAGCCGTGTTAGTCTGTATTCGCAAAAAGAAAAGGAGTACTTGTGGCACCTTAGAGACTAACAAATTTATTAGAGCATAAGCTTTCGTGAGCTACAGCTCACTTCATCGGATGCATTTGGTGGAAAAAACAGAGGAGAGATTTATATACACACACACAGAGAACATGAAACAATGGGTTTATCATACACACTGTAAGGAGAGTGATCACTTAAGATAAGCCATCACCAACAGCAGGGGGGGAAGGAGGAAAACCTTTCATGGTGACAAGCAAGGTAGGCTAATTCCAGCAGTTAACAAGAATATCAGAAAAAAGAAAAGGAGTACTTGTGGCACCTTAGAGTTAGTCTCTAAGGTGCCACAAGTACTCCTTTTCTTTTTGCGAATACAGACTAACACGGCTGCTACTCTGAAAAGAATATCAGAGGAACAGTGGGGGGTGGGGTGGGAGGGAGAAATACCATGGGGAAATAGTTTTACTTTGTGTAATGACTCATCCATTCCCAGTCTCTATTCAAGCCTAAGTTAATTGTATCCAGTTTGCAAATTAATTCCAATTCAGCAGTCTCTCGTTGGAGTCTGTTTTTGAAGCTTTTTTGTTGAAGGATAGCCACTCTTAGGTCTGTGATCGAGTGACCAGAGAGATTGAAGTGTTCTCCAACTGGTTTTTGAATGTTATAATTCTTGACGTCCGATAGAGCAGGGAGGTTTGCTTAGAAAATCCTGAGCGAGGAGAGATTTCAGTTGCCAGCATTTCACTAAACGTTGCCTACCACTTCGGGAGGCCAGCATCTTCAGTCTCGTATCTGCACATGGGAACCAGCAAGCAAGAGAATGGGCCCTAAGCACCTTTCACACAGTTTGAGGATAAATAATGTAATGGGGATACAGTACAGTTCCCTCACTGGGCTACAGCAGTAAGGCTGTAACACAGATGGCTTTGCCTGTCAGAGGCATCTCGGCTGGAGGAGAGACGGATGGGAGTTGTATTCACTCTTGGCACTTGTGAGTGGGTCAAGGGAGACTGTTCCAGATCTCAGCTGTGTTGGCGTTTGCTTAGGGGCAGCGCAGATGGAGGGGTCGAATTGGGCGGGAAGGCTAGCTTTGGTATGGACAGAAATATGGGTTGGAGCCTTTAAGTGACAGTTCAGCAGCAGGTGAGTCTCTCTTCTTGACCCACACAGAGAAACATCCAAGCCCACAGCTGCGTAGACTTAGGATGATGGGTAACAGCAGAATACATCACAGGCTCAAAAAAGAAAAAAAAAAATCCTTCAGATCAGCCTGACTCTAGCTACTGTCGGTTATATTCACCTCGCCTGGTCTCCCCAGATAAGAGCGTACGGCTAAGAATCAGTGATCATTTGAGGCAGAGTTACAGCTGGGGTCTCTAACCCTGATCCATTTGTTTTTCTATCCTGTCTGCTTGGCACTTTGAGTCAAAACTGATGACTGTTTATTTCTATTTATTTGATTTAATGAAATTGAGGGTTTGCCCACAGAGAACTGCACAAAACTGTCTTTTGAATGGCTATTTATAGCCTGGCAGTTGATGACCTACAGAGGGAGAAGGGAATAGGAAATCAGAGTTAAAAATCCCCGCCCCTTCCCCCCACTTATAATGGTTTGTTGCACAGCACAATTGGACTGTGCCCTTGCTTGCTTCTTTGCTATATAAAGGCTGCCTGAAAGGATCGGGCCCATCACAATAAAATTTCTGCTTGCTGCTTTTTTTTGGGGGGGGGGGGGTAAAGAATCATTGGAAGTGTCCAAACATGCTCTGCCCTGATTTTACTGGAGCGCCCAGAAGCTCACCCTTAGCTGAAGGTGCATAGGATGCTGAATGCTTAGCAATGATCATCCCACCCCCCTGTTTGTTCAGGTGTTTGAGTTAAATTGGGGTAACAAGAAACAAAAGTGTTGAAAAGTCTTCATAGGTTTCAAGGCCAGAAGGGCCCATTGTGATCATCATCCAGTCTGACCTCCTGTACAGCACAGGCCAGAGAACTGCCCCAGAATAGTCCCTACTGCAGAGCTTTTAGACAAGCATCCAAGCTTGATTTAAAAACTGCCAGTGATGGAGAATCCATCAGGACCCTGGGGAACCTGTTTACTATTAAAAATGTATGCCTCATTTCTAGTTGGAATTTGTCTAGCTTCGACTTCCAGCCATTGGATCATCTTGATTGCCCAGTATTAAATATTTGTTCCCCATGTATGGTATTTACAGACTGATCAAGTCACCACTTAACCGTCTCCTTGTTGAGTTAAATAGATTAAGCTCCGTGAATTTCTCACACTAAGGCAGGTTTTCTAATCTTTTAATCATTCTCGTGGCTCTTCTCTGCCCCCCCTCTAAGTTATCAACATCTTTCTTGACTTGTGGGCAACAGAGATGGAGACAATTTTCCAGCAGCGGTCGCACCAGTGCCAAATATAGAGATAAAATAAATTTCTCTGCTTCTACTCAAGATGCCCCTCGTTTTTGCTCCCATGACACAGAGGCCTGTTTGTGGTTCACAATTCCGTATCAGCAACTCCTTAGGCCTGACTTGCTCACTACACCTCACGCACTCGTGTCAGGATTCCGATTTAAACGGTGACATGTAATAGACTGTTTGAAATCTAACCCCACACTGGTCATTGATAGCACTATGAATGCTTGTAACAAGTTGGGAGGTGAAATTGTGGATACTCTCCGGTATTATGTCCTGGAGTCTGTACACAGATCAAGGGGACAAAACAGGTTTCTTCTATATAAAAGGGAAAGCAAATATAGTGGCAGATGCCCTGTACAGGAAAGAGGGTTCAGACCTGCTGCCTCCAGGTCAGCCAGTGGCTGGCCCTCCCGCCGCTTGGTAAGGACCATGGTGTGACTCTCCCATGCCAGAGGCTCACTGGTGTCAAGTAATGCATTTCAGCTGGCCAGACCAAGTCCGCATACCCCAACTCACTCTGGCTCTAATCTGTATCAAAGTGTGTCATGTAAGATAGCACTAGAAAACTAACAACTCACTAATCGTTAATATTCTTGGATGATGTATGCACAGTGTGCGTACAAAGAGTTATGAATATGAACTAGAATTATATTCTTAAAATGTGTTTGGACAGCAATGCATAAGCACAGGTGCTTTAGACAAAGGAATGCATATTTGATTCTCTGACCAGCCTGGTCTTCAGGCAAAGACAATGAAGATCCATTTTTACATATTAGGTAAACAACATTATCAAGCCAACAGCCGCGGGAGAAGACAGCATGGCACCTATGCTGCAGGCAGAGAGAGAAACTTGATCTGGGATCTGCCTTTCAAATAACATTTTGCAAAAGTTTACTGGTCTGTAAAGACAAGGGGATGAACCTCAAATGATGAGCAACTGAATCAAGTGATTGTATACACTATTACTGTATTATAAAAGTGTATAGAGGGAGGTCTTTTCTGCATGCTAATGACACACCAGTGATTAGTAACATCGTGAAATGTACATATGAACACTGTAGGAGAAAATATGGATACTTAATGATATTATGCTTTAAAGTCTACGGCCAAACAGGGAGAAAGGTTCCCTCCCAGACAGGAGAGAAGGCAGCTATCTCCCTGTCTCCAGTGAGATTAAGTAAGGTATGACCAAAAACAACAGAGGCCCCACTGACACAGAAACCAGCAGGAGGATGGGAATCCACAGGAATGGAAGAACAGCATGAGGTCTTCCTGCCTCTTGAAACAAAGTCATTGAACTTTGGAAGATATGAGCAAAAACAGAAGCCATCCATAGCATCCATCGCTAGACTGGACATAGGAGAACAGAACTCTTGCAACCTGGGAAAAATGGTTTCTTCAGCCAATGGGGGAGAAAGAGGGGAGCGTGTTGAAGTCTCTGGAAACTGAATGCAGTATAGGTGAGAAACCAGCTTAAGCAAAGCCTGTATCTTGCTAAATTAAATTTTAGCCTTTCATTTGCATATTTTCACATTTATTTGCTTGTAACCCTTTCTGACTCTATTCCTTTTATTTGTCATCACTTAACCTATGTTCTATTGTTAATACATTTGTTTTATTTTTACTCTAAACCAAGTCGGTGTTGTGTTTAAACAGAAGGGTGCACATACCCTCATTAAGTTAATAAGCTGTGATCTGCTTGTGTGTCTTCAGAGGAACAACCAACCCTGATTACTTCTCTGAACTGTCCAGGAGAGGGCTGGCAGAGAACATGGTTTTGTGAAAATTCAGGACTTGGAGTGTTTTGGAGTCACCCTGCAGTAGCAAGCAAGGCTGGCAGACACCAGGGGCTGGTTGCTGGCAGGCTGTTGGGGTCAGAGTTGCATCTATACATAAACATTCAGGGTGCGACTTGCACGACTGTTGCTGACTGTAGAAAAGCATTTGAGGCATCCAGGACAGGCAGTGACTCAACCCCTCACTAGTCGGATTGCACCCCAAAGCCCATGGCAGGACCCCAGGATTGCATTAACCCTTTTGGCCAGAGAGTCACACTGGGAGCTTGTGTTCTGCTGTTTATCCACCACGGATGCCAAATCTTTTTCAGCCCCTGCTTCCCAGGATAGAATCCCACACCCTGTAAGTATGGCCGACATTTTTTTGTTCCTAGAACTGTACATTTACATTTAGCTGTATTAAAACACACATTGTTTACTTGTGCCCAGTTTACCAAGCAATCCAGACCACTCTGAATCACTGACCCATCCCCTTCATTATTTACCACTCCCCCAATTCTTGTGTAATCAGTAAACTTCATGAGTGATGATTTTATGTTTTCGTCCAGGTCATTGATAAAAATGTTAAGTAGCCTGCGACCAAGAACAGATCCCTGTGGGATCCCTTTGGAAACACACCCACTTGATGACAATTCCCCATTTATAAGTACATTTTTAAGTCTTTCCGTTAGCCAGTTTTTAATCCATTTAACGTGTGCCATGTTATTTATATCACTAGTTTTTTTTAATCAAAATGTCATGTGGTACCAAGTAGTACCAAATGCATTACAGAAGTCTAAGTCTATTACATCAACACTATTGCCTTTATCAACCAATCTTGCAATCTTATCAAACAAAGAGATCGTTAGTTTGAGAGGATCTATTTTCCATAAACAGATGTAATTAATGCACACAAACATTACCTTCCTTTAGTTCTTTATAAATCAAGTCCCATATTATCCACTCCATTAACTTGCTCAAGATCTATGTCAGCCTGACAGACCTATAATTACCTTTATAAAATACGGCCACATCATCAGCTTTCTTCTAGCCTTCCGGAACTTCTCAGTGCTCCAAGACTTAATGAAAAATCAACATTAACAACCCAGAGAGCTCCTCAGCCAGATCTTTTAAAACTCTTGAATGAAGGTTATAGAGACCTTATGAGGAGAGGCTGAGGGAACTGGGCTTATTTAGTCTGCAGAAGAGAAGGCTTGGGGGGGGGGTGATTTGATAGCAGCCTTCAACTACCTGAAGGGGGGTTCCAAAGAGGATGGACCTAGGCTGCTCTCAGTGACGGCAGATGACAGAACAAGGAGCAATGGTCTCAAGCTGCAGTGGGGGAGGCCTTGTTTGGATATTAGGAAAAAACTATTTCACTAGGAGGGTGGTGAAGCACTGAATGGGTTTCCTAGGGAGGTGGTGGAATCTCCATCCTTAGAGGTTTTTAAGGCCTGGTTTGACAAAACCCTGGCTGGGATGATTTAGTTGGGGTTGGTCCTGCTTTGAGCAAGGGGTTGGACTAGATGACCGCCTGAGGTCTCTTCCTACTCTAATCTTCTGTGATTCTTCTACGCTGATTTTAAAACATCTTTAGCAGCTACTGTGACAGTCTCCTGAGTTATTACTGGAATGCAAAGTGTTTCTTCATCTTCATATATGACGTGACTGCCTCATCTGTCTTTTCCCCAAATACAGAACAGAAATGTTTAGTGAACACTTCTGCCTTCTCTGCGTTATCATTGATAATTCTATCATTTCCATCCAGTAATGAACTAATACTATTCTTCATCATCATCATCATCACTCCTTTAACAACATTGATTGCTGGGGCACCATCACTGATGAGCAATCAACCAATTGTCTCCACCCTGATGATTGTGTGTCAGTGCTGGAGTCTCCGTGAAGTCCATTCCCAACCACTCTTTTTTATGTTGGTTTCAGAGTAGCAGCCGTGTTAGTCTGTATTCGCAAAAAGAAAAGGAGTACTTGTGGCACCTTAGAGACGCCTTAGATGCATCCGATGAAGTGAGCTGTAGCTCACGAAAGCTTATGCTCTAATAAATTTGTTAGTCTCTAAGGTGCCAGAAGTACTCCTTTTCTTTTTTATGTTGCCAATCCATCTCTTCTTCTGTCTACCTCTTCTTCTCTTCCCCTGTACTGTCCCTTGGAGGATGAGCTTGGATAGGCCAGATCTTGTTACATGGCCGTACCACCTCAGCTTGCACTTCTTCACAGTTGTCAGGAGGTCTTCATATGATCCAACGCGCTGGGTGATGATGTTGCGGACCTCTTCATTAGTGACGTGGTCGAAGTAGGAGATGCCCAGGATTTTACGGAAGTATTTCACCTTTACCACCTGTATTTTCCATTCAAGTTCTGCTGTAAGGGTCCATGTTTTACACGCATACAGAAAAATGGAGATGATCAGTGCGTACAGCAGTTTCAATTTGGATTCAGGGAGATGTTCTTGTTCCTCCAAACTGGCTTTAGCTTTGCCACTGTTGCAATTATTTGCACAATACTATTCTTAGGATTCTTTTATTCGTAATATACTTTAAGGAGGAGATTTTACTGTCCTTATCTCTGCTGACCATAGATCTCTCTCTGACCCTTTGCTTCCCTTATAAATTTTCTACAATTCCTAGCTTCTGATTTATATTTATTACTACCTATTTCCCCCTTCTCCCCTATTATATATCATGTTCAGAGAAGGTAGATACCTCAAACCCTCCAAGCTCATGGGGTTGAAATATTGGAACAGGAATGATATATCTGACAAACTCCAGATGTGACAGCCTATGGCTGTTATTGCAAACTGATAAGATGCAATCCTTTACCCAGCAGGCAATGGAGGTCTTGAATGCACCTTGTTCTTGTTACAGCCTTCAAAGCAAACAGTTACTTAGACTGCTCCTGAAAAGCTATGAACAGAGGTAAAACTTAGGCACTCATTTAACGTCCTGGGCTCTGGAGCCGTCAGTAAAACAATGGGTTCATTAATATGAAAGCCTGTGTCAACCTTCTGGGTTGAATTCCATGGGAAGACAACACACTATCCTATCTGGAAAAAAACTAGATAAAGAGCAGACAGATAATAAGGGGACTCAGCTTTAGATCAAGAGAAGTCAGAGAATAAAAACACAGATTCCCATATTAACTTGGCCACATTGTAAATACTCTATCTCAGGGGTGGGGAAACTTTTTGGCCCAAAGGGCCACATCGGGGTGTGAAACTGTATGGAGGGCCGGGTAGGGAAGGCTGTGCCCCCCAAACAACCTGGCCCCTGCCCCCTATTTGCCCCCTCCCACGTCCCATCCCCAACTGTCTCCCTCAGAACCCCCGACCCATACAACCCCCCCGCTCCTTGTCCCCTGACTGCCCCCTCCCGGGACCCCCCACCCCAAACTGCCCCCCAGGACCTCACCCCCTATCCAACCCCCCCATCCTCTGACTGCCCAGACCTATCCACACCCCCGCCCCCTGACAGGCCCCCTGGGACTCCCGCCCCCATCCAACCCTCCCATTCCCTGACCACCCCAGAACATCCACCCCATCCAACCGCCCCTGCTCCCTGTCCCCTGACTGCCCCCCGGAATCTCCTGCCCCCAGGATCCCCTACCAAACCCCCCACCACTGCACGCACGCACCACCGTCACCCCTTACCATGCCGCTCAGAGCTGCAGGAGCTTGCAGCCCCGCTGCCCACACAGAGGCGTAACTACGTGGAAGGGGGAACAGTAGAGGAGGGGCCGAGGCAAGCCTCCTGGGCCAGGAGCCCAGGGGCCGGGTAGGATGGTCCTGCGGGCCGTCGTTTGCCCACCACTGCTCTATCTAGTGAGCGTAAACGGTAATCAAAAATACCATTGTGAAATGAGGCCATATTCATGTTGCTGTGAGAACATTAACTTGTGAGCACTGAAATTCCCAAGCTTAATATTGCATCAACCTAGGGGTTTTTGTTGTTGGTTTTTTGTTTTGTTTTTTGTTTTTTTTTGCAAGTAATCAGGTTTGTACTATACAATAAACTCTAATGATATCTTTCCAAGGCAAGGAGAATGAACTGGTACTACGTCTGAGGAAATTTTTATACATATAATGTGCCTCTGTGCGCACACACACACACACACTTAACAAATGGCTTTACCTGGAATCTACATCAGATTGACTAGTGTTGAGTTCCCTTAATATGTTAGGCTGTTTGCAGAAGTGTGCTGCCATTCACCACCTTGTGTTGTGATCCGGCCAGACCCCATAAGAAAAGCAGGCTTGAACCGGGTGAGTATTTGAGTAGGAGCCCTCCAAGAATGAGGCTAAATCAGCCCTGAAACAACACTCCAGCCTAGCTGGGAATGCTCAGCTGCTGTCTTTCAGGTGCAGACACAAAACACAGAACCTGACTTTCTGGAATCAATAAAGATTCCACAGCACTTTCTGCAAAAGGAGGTGGGCTAGTCTCAGCCTCCTGGACAAACTCCTGATTGGGTATTTGCTCCCGAAACGGCACCAAGAGCATCACTTGGAAACACGTGCTCTTCATTTCTTATTCTAAGTCAGTGGGTCTCAAACTTATTTACTGGTGACACTTTCACGTTGCAAGCCTCTGAGTGCGACCCCCCATAATAAATTAAACACCCTTTTTAATAATATTTAACACCATTATAAATGCTGGAGGCAAGTGGGATTTAGCGTGGAGGTTGACAGCTCGCAACCCCTGTTTGAGAACCCCTGTTCTAAGTGACTGTGTAGTGCAGCTGTGCGCTGTTCATACAGCTGCTCTGTTTCAGTGGCGGAAGAACAGGTCCCCGAGTGTGATCTCTGTAGCAGTTTGCTACCTTTATAAAGCAATTCAGGATCTTTCTGGAGAAAAAGGCAGAAGGCAGTGGCCAAAAAAAGCAAAACATAATGGCTTTTACCCATGCTAAGAGAAAGCATGCTGGGCCAAACATTTATAAAATAATTAAACTAAGGAAGAGAAAAATGTCAATGTAATTAACATACAATATGGCCTAGCTAATCACACCAGGAGGAGATCAAATAAAGTAGTGTGCACTTTTATGGAGCAATTTAATCTGGCAAGCTATTAATCATGGAAGCACTAAGTCAAATGAATAGATTTCCCTTTAAGGAGATCACATTTATCAGCTGTATGGATTCCAAACGGCAATTTGTTGGCCGGCCTCTGAATTTTACAGAACACATTTATTGCCCTGTTGAAGCTGAAAAGTGATTTTTGACTGACCAAAGGGAGTGGCATCAGGCGTCTACATTAAACAAAGATAAACTCATCAGAACTGAAACCCTAGTGTGCCCCAGCGAACATCACAATTATCCCATTACTGACACTGTAAGGACAACACCCAAAGACCCAAACAAGATGTATTCACACGCCTCATGCTTTAGAGCCCCTCCCTCCCCTCAGCGTTTAGCAGCCTACTTGGACCATTTTCTAATGAGGGTGACCAGTGTTTTTGGGATGGGGGGGCACCACCAATCCTTCTGAGGGGAGGGCTTAGCTCTTTTGGAAATCCTGGCATGTCTGCTAAGAACTTTAGGAGAGATGGTTCTCCCAGCAGCTCGCCCGCTCTCTCAATACTCCTGTATCAAATCAGTTCAAATCGCACCTTATGCTCTTTCCCCAAAGGAGAAGATTTTCTGTTGATTGTTTCCTTGTCCTCACTGCACAAAAAGTGGTTTTGGTTCTTCTCCTTGAGTGACTAGTTTGGCTCATGAAGATTAACTGACTGGAAGCACTCAAGCTCAAGTCCTCTAGCTGTCCTTGGTCCCAGGCTGCTTCCGCTTGCAACTCTGCCAATCACATTAAAAAATGCGATCAGACATGCCAAGGGCCGGGAGAGCAAGCCAATTGCTATGCAAACTCAGTGCTAGCAGGGCCTGCTAAACTTTGTCAAACACCACGTGGGGAAGTTTTGTTTAACTGGATGAAACTAAGCAAAGTTCACTGAATTCTTCAAAGACCGTGGGTCAGATGCGAAACAAGATTGCTAGACACACACAGCTTCTGCCAGCTCCTCCCTGGCTCCACTGTTGCTGGGAATTGATTCAAATGACAGATCTCCGCTGGCTGCAGAGCTGTGCTGCCGACAACAGAATGAAGAGGGGATGAGACGTAGCCTAGCTGCTTTGGTCTTCATCTATTCCTAAAATTTCTGCTATGTTCAACCTAGAGGAAAGACATGAATTTAAAGTAGCCTCTTGCCAACCCAAAGCTAAATAAATATTCTTTGGTGTATAGTGTGGCAAAAAAACCCACGGACGGTGTTCCAGACCAGGTTCATCTATTACTGCTCCTTACAGACACCAGTTAGAACAAGACTTACATGAAACCAGCTGCAACAAAATCTCACTTTGCTACAATGTCAAATATATGAAGGCTCAGCAGAGAATTTCTAAATGCAAAACTAATCAAAATCTGCACTAAAACACTCATAGCAAGGAACATCTGTAGAGGAGTGTGACCAAGGGACCCCCTCGCACCAACTAGCAGAGGGCATGCTTAGGGGTTACAGGGATCCTTCTGGTCAGGTATATGCATAAGAATTCACCAAAGGGTGGCATATAGACCAGAAACTTGCCGGTCATCATAATCATTGCCAAATATATGTCTGGATAATATTTAAGGATTTATATAGGTATCCTGAAAACTACGTTCTTAAGGAACGTGAGTTAAGACAGGCCACCAGAACAATTAGAGGATTGGGCGAAAAGAAATCTGATGAGGTTCAACAAGGACAAGTGCAGAGTCCTGCACTTAGGATGGAAGAATCCCATGCACCGCTACAGACTAGGGACCGAATGGCTCGGCAGCAGTTCTGCAGAAAAGGACCTGGGAGTTACAGTGGACGAGAAGCTGGATATGAGTCAACAGTGTGCCCTTGTTACCAAGAAGGCCAATGGCATTTTGGGCTGTATAAGTAGGAGCATTGCCAGCAGATCAAAGTACATGATCATTCCCCTCTATTCGACGTTGGTGAGGCCTCATCTGGAGTACCGTATCCAATTTTGAGCCCCACAGTACAGGAAGGATGTGGAAAAATTGGAAAGAGTCAAGCGGAGGGCAACAAAATGATTAGGAGGCTGGAGCACATGACTTATGAGGAGAGGCTGAGGGAACTGGGATTATTTAGTCTGCAGAAGAGAAGAATGAGGGGGGATTTGATAGCTACTTTCAACTACCTGAAAGGGGGATTCCAAAGAGGATGAATCTCGACTATTCTCAGTAGTTGTAGATGACAGAACAAGAAACAATGGTCTCAAGTTGCAGTGGGGGAGGTTTAGGTTGGCTATTAGGAAAAACTTTTTCACTAGGAGGGTGGTGAAGCACTGGAATGGGTTACCTAGGGAGGTGGTGGAATCTCCTTCCTTAGAAGTTTTTAAGGTCAGCCTTAACAAAGCCCTGGCGGGGATGATTTAGTTGGGGATTGGCCCTTCTTTGAGCAGGGGGTTGGACTAGAAACCTCCTGAGGTCCCTTCCAACCCTGATATTCTATGATTCTAAGGTGATAAACAGGTTCTGTTCAGGCAGGATGCATCTCTCTGTTGGGTCAAGTATGTTCTGAGCATTGTATGTAACACAAACGGATCACACTGAGCCAGACCCTAATCAAAGTTTGCAAAAGCTACAAAATGGGGCTGTCAGTGACTACATTGCTCCTGACACGTCAAACCTTCACCCACTGAGTGCAGAATTAAAGTGAAGCAAGCAACCCTGTTCCTGGCCCAATGACAAGCTCCTGAGCAGCCCCAGGATGGGGTGGGGGGGTGCTCCCTCTGGACCTCCAACACTTGAGAAAATGTTTGTATTGAGCTATAGAAGCCACAGGACATGGAATAAGGGTATTAGCCACTGCAAATTCCACAGCCTGTCTCCACTCCACCACCGAGTCGAGTGGCTACATGTCACACAGGGGCTGACCTCAAAGCAGCAAGGGCTTTCAAATGCTAATGCCTGAAGAACCTGGGAACATATGGCAGACCACTGGCTGCTGGAACTAGAAGGGAACATGTGCTTATCTCGAATGTCCATAAAAAGTTAATGCAGAGTTCTAACTCCAAACCAAATCAATTATGCCACAAAATTATAGGCAGGATATTAAATAATTCACCAGACGGAAAAGTCTAAATAAAAGCAATGGGTCTTTTGAATACATGCACATGCCCCTGTTTGATAAGCTCCATAAGCCTTTGGAGACACTGCGTAAAGAATGGTCTATAAAATAAAGAGTATCATGTTCACACCCCCACATCAGCAGAGAAAGCTTTACATTCATTTGTACAATGCACAACCTTCAGGAATAAAGATCCAATGGAATGTTCTGTCCCCCTTCCTCCCCCCCCCCGATGTCAGGGCAGCATCATTTGTACTTGTCTCTTTGGAATAAAAGCCTTTTATCGCCCCTCACAGCACGCACACCCAGCTACATTTCCTGCACCGAGGGGCAGCAGTTTTTGTTACTGTAACCAAAACCATCCTTGAAAGTCAATGGTCCAGACAGCTGAACTCATCCTTTCCTTGGCCATGACACCCCAACCCTCCCAAACAGACCCAAGCAATTCTTCATAATCCAGCTATGGAGGAGAAAAAACGGCATGGTAATTAACGCACGCAGTAATGGCCTAATGAATCCCTAACGCACCAAGACTTAGCTTTGGGGCTCAGGGTCCACCAGCAAGGTCCAGCGCCCTGCAGAGCCCTCCCCACGGCCCACCCCCAGAAGAAAAGACATTTGCAAGAATGTTTTTATTCTCCTACAGAACAGGAGTTTGCTGCTGTGATCCCCTCCCCAGATCCTGGGCAGCATAAAGAAGAGCCTCTTCTCAGGATGCCCTGCTGAAAAGTATCAAAGACTCCACTACCTGGGAAGCATGGGATTCTCAAGCTCTGCCCTGCATGCCTCACACCAGTGTGAGATGGCACACACAATGGACTGTGCAGTTCTTCATAAGACCATCATCGTCCTTCCCTCTGAGGTGCTTTCCTTTCAGCAATGAAATAGCTAATATTGACATTTCAAATGTCAGAGCCTTCAGCATTAGCCCTCCATTGAGATGAATGGGGCAAGTCAGACCTCGAAGCTTCTAAATGTGTGCAGACTCATGCAGACAGCACTGCATCCGTTTTCACCCTATTTGCAGCCTGACTGACCATGATCTTTCCAGTTCCAAGGGCAAGAGCAATTGTTTTAAATCTCATACTCACATTCTGAAGCACAAGATGGCAGCCTCCCAGAAAATGGGTATGGGCTCTTTGAGCCACTATAGTTCAGCCCCGTTCAAGCCCTGCAATATTCTAAATTAGAAACAAAGATGCCTGAACCCAAGAGATGTTTTTAAATGTGTAGAGAGAGAACGATTCACTAGAGTTCCCCTTTTTTCAATAGCCAGTGTTCTGGTTTCCAAGCATCTCCGGCTGTGCCATCAGGCACTCACTGGCTGCTGTGATCCTAACACCAATTCTATCAGTGTGACACAATCTGCACCGTGAACATCAGAGAAAGTTCCTGAAAACAAAACATCTTAACCCTCGAAAACTGGATGCATTTCCACCAACATGAACTATTTTCTTTTAATAAAACAAAAGTCGTATTTTAGCTTCCTATGCCTTCTGGGGACCGTTTTCCACATTTTTGGTGTAATCCTCAAATTGACTGCAGCTTTTGGAGTCATGCTAACGATCTATTGTCATTGCTTTCAGTATACGACTAAGGTAGGCACTCCATTATCTTAATGAGCAGATGTACTTAATGAGGTTGTACTTTGTCAATTTAGTCCTAAAGGAAAAATTAAGAGAAGAGAACGTTTCCATTTCTAGTGAAAAATCGAACTGCAAAATAATTTGGGTGGCTGCTATTCTTCAGAGAGCAACAGATTTCCTCTAAACGAGCATCAGAGCTGCAGCATCACTGCGCTGGTTTTCCGGTGAGGAAGACGTTATTTAAAGCATCACCGGCTCACAACTGTATTTATGTTGTCTGGGTTACGAAGAAAACAGCTCAATGATTTTCCTTCATTGAAGTAAATGTTTACTGCTAGAGTGGTACCAGTGGAGACAGGAAAGCTGTATTTATTCTCAAAAAAGGCACAACATGGGCAGAATCTGTACAAGCTTCCTTCAACCCTTACCCAGCGCCAGTCACAGGGTCCATGCCTGGCCTCTCTGCTAGGCTGTGACTACCAACAAAGGGTCAAGAATGAGGGTGACACTTGACAACTAGGAATTGGACCGAGGCCATCCACAATCCCACAGGGCTAGTTACTAGGACCCTGCTGGTAAAAACCGAAGCCTTGTGTTATTGGTTGTCTTTGACATTGAACAACAACCTTAAAATGTGAAAAGAAAAGGAGTATTTGTGGCACCTTAGAGACTAACAAATTTATTAGAGCATAAGCTTTCCTGAGCTACAGCTCACTTCATCGGATGCAAATGCATCCGATGAAGTGAGCTGTAGCTCACGAAAGCTTATGCTCTAATAAATTTGTTAGTCTCTAAGGTGCCACAAGTACTCCTTTTCTTTTTGCGAATACAGACTAACACGGCTGCTACTCTGAAACTTAAGATGTGAGAAACCTGTTGGTGAAAACGCATCCTGGCTTTGGAAGATTCAAATATTTTATTATTGGTTACATATCAAGCGTACCTCTGATTCTGTTGCCTTCACAACTAACCAGTAATAACAGCCAGGGAAGATCCAGAAGTCACCTCAGACTGGGCAGATGGAACAGCTTTAAAGAGGCCATCAGTGCGTTCGTTAAGGAATCCCCTGCTGGCGTATTACTGGGCCATTAGCAGCAAACTTAAACCAAAGAGGCCATTAGTGTGTTCCCGTTCCAACCAGAGGAAGATGAAACAGACAAATGCGTGGAATGCTATCACAGACAACACCAATCACTGGCACACAGTGGAAATGTAGTCTAGTCAAGCAGTTTAGGTCCAAAAAGTGATTTTCTGCAAACCCCTCTGAAGCTAGAACAGAAGTGTCTAGTGGCTTGGAACTATTCACCACTACCACCCAAAAACCCAGCCACTGCTAATGTGCAATTTTTGTGTTTCTCAACAGAGGCAGCATCAAGCCAGCCAAGCATGAGAGGGAGCTCTCCCCTGCTAATACAGTTCTGCAGGCCAGATGGGTCAGCTGCACTCCCCTGTAATCAGGTGGTCACCCCAATCACACTGAGAAATGCTTTCCCCTTCTTCAGCCACTGACTCCACCCTCTCTGCCCACAGAAGCTGGTCCCAGTGACTTCCACAGCTGAAGCTTTGTGCCAGGTGTTAACTTTCCCATCGGAACACACAGATAGCGAGCAGCTTAACCAACACAACTGCAGGACAGGCGTCTGCACCACTGGAGCCAGTGCGCAGGAAAGAATTGCTGGGAAGGACTGCCCTCTTCCCAGCCCTGCAGCCCATGGTGCAGAGCACATGGGATCTGCACAGCAGGGCCTCAAGCAATAGGGCGGGGATGCAAATAACATGAGCGAAGCAGATTCTGCCCAAACCTCACAAACTGTTACCACCTTAAGGAGGCAGGGGACCAGAAGGACAGAAAGGTTCACTGGAGAGTAAACAGCTCGGTGGGTAAAAAGAAAAGGAGGACTTGTGGCACCTTAGAGACTAACAAATTTATTTGAGCATAAGCTTTCGTGAGCTACAGCTCACGAAAGCTTATGCTCAAATAAATTTGTTAGTCTCTAAGGTGCCACAAGTCCTCCTTTTCTTTTTGCGAATACAGACTAACTTGGCTGCTACTCTGGAGCTCAGTAGGTAAACGCTTGTCTGCTAAGACCCACATAGCCAGGCTGGCATATTTGCTGAATATAGGGAGAGATTCCCGAGCAGCTGACTAGTGCAGTTCTGCAGCAGAGGGTCCCTTCTGCCCCAGCGTGCTGCCATCGCCTGAGCAGAACAGGCCCTCACCCTGTAGAGGGCAGGACAACTTTGCAGAACAGTAGGCTCTCAGAGTGCAGGGATGGGTCTGCCTGGAAATCACCCTCCCCGTCCCTGCCTTGTTGCCTTTCTGAGTGGGGAGAAGGGAGGGGGCTCCTCCGATTACAGGCAATGAAGAGAAACCCAGAAAGCCTGGCTGAAGCAGACAGAGACTCGGGAGCAAAGTGTTCCTCCCCACCTTTGAGTGGGCCTACATGCCTGGGAGTCGACTTACTGCGGCCACAGGGAGATGAGAGGGAGGGTAACTGGGGCAGCAGGATTGCCAAGTGAACCAACAGGTGTTTGCACCACTGCAGGCTACGTTCTCACTGTAAAAGGGGGAGTCACAGCCGCATCGCCGGGGTGCGCTCCCCTGCAGCACGAGCCGGCCCAGTCAGCACCTCAGCAGCTCCACAAACCTCTATTTGTCCAAGAGGCAAAAAACCCCTAAAAGAATTAACCCAAAAGAGCAACAAAGCCATTAAAAGCAGAACAGCAGCACTGGGGCTGACAAGTGCCTTGGGCTGCCAGAAAACCAGAGCCAACAGCCTTGGGGCACTCATGTCAGCCTCCTACATTGCCACGCTCCTTCAGAGGCCACCTGGGACAGCATCTGGGCAGAGGGAGTTAGGCCTGGTCTACAATGATTGGCTGGTACGGTGACACCACTAACCCCCCCTCCCTGTGTGGACGCAAGTTATACTAGCGAGAGTGTCCTTTGGCCTGTATAACAGATACACCAGATCCCCAAGCAAAGTGAGTCCAAAGGACTCGTGTGCCAATGTCACTGCATTTACACCAGGGCGACTGCCGGCAAAGCTGCATCCTCAAAGTCACATCCTAACTGATAGCTGTGCCAGCACAGTTCAAGTGTAGAGCAAGCCCAAGCAGCTGAAAGAGGGGAAGTGTCCCTTGGTGAAACTGGATGGCTTCCTATCTGATCTGCACCTGATGGGAGCTGCACTATCCTTTCTGTGTGGGTGGGACCAGACCCAGAATGCCACTCAACTAACAAGCCCTACTCCTGGAACTGGGCCAATGCCATGAGCAACAGCATTTGACTTAAGCTACAGCATGAATGAGGAAGGGTGAAGAAAAACCAAGGCAGAATGACACTGGCTCATGCACCATCAGAGAAACGAATCAAAGTGAGTCAACTAATTAAACTGCAGCAATCACCCTCTGATCCCACTGAGAGTTACCAAAAAAAACTACACCATTTGCTCAAGAAACTCCCTGAAAAACCCCAAGAACAAATCCGCACAGACACACTCCTGGAACCCCGACCTGGGGTATTCTATCTGCTACCCAAGATCCATAAACCTGGAAATCCTGGACACCCCATCATCTCAGGCATTGGCACCCTGACAGCAGGATTGTCTGGCTATGTAGACTCCCTCCTCAGGCCCTATGCTACCAGTACTCCCAGCTATCTTCGAGACACCACTGACTTCCTGAGGAAACTACAATCCATCAGTGATCTTCCTAAAAACACCATCCTAACCACTATTGATGTAGAAGCCTCTACACCAACATTCCACACAAAGATGGACTACAAGCCGTCAGGAACAGTATCCCCGATAATGTCACGGCTAACCTGGTGGCTGAACTTTGTGACTTTCACACAGAACGCCACTAGCCATCACCTTCAGCCCCCAACTAAAACCTCTCCAACGCATCATCAAGGATCTACAACCTATCCTGAAGGACGACCCATCACTCTCACAGATCTTGGGAGACAGGCCAGTCCTTGCTTACAGACAGCCCCCCAATCTGAAGCAAATACTCACCAGCAACCACACACCACACAACAGAACCACTAACCTATCCTTGCAACAAAGCCCGTTGCCAACTCTGTCCACATATCTATTCAGGGGACACCATCATAGGGCCTAATCACATCAGCCACACTATCAGAGGCTCGTTCACCTGCGCATCTACCAATGTGATATATGCCATCATGTGCCAGCAATGCCCCTCTGCCATGTACATTGGCCAAACTGGACAGTCTCTACGTAAAAGAATAAATGGACACAAATCAGACGTCAAGAATTATTACATTCCAAAACCAGTTGGAGAACACTTCAGTCTCTCTGGTCACTCGATTACAGACCTAAAAGTGGCAATACTTCAACAAAAAAACTTCAAAAACAGACTCCAACGAGAGACTGCTGAACTGGAATTAATTTGCAATTAACTGAGGCTTGAATAGAGACTGGGAGTGGATGGGTCATTACACAAAGTAAAACTATTTCCCCATATTTATGCCCCCTCCCCAACTGTTTCTCAGACGTTCTTGTCAACTGCTGGAAATGGCCCACCTTGATCATCACTACAAAAGGTTCCTCCCCCCTCCCGCTTGTAATAGCTCATCTTAAGTGATCACTCTGGTTACAGTGTGTATGGTAAAACCCATTGTTTCATGTTCTCTGTGTATATAAATCTCCCCACTGTATTTTCCACTATATGCATCCGACGAAATGAGCTGTAGCTCATGAAAGCTTATGCTCAAATAAATTTGTTAGTCTCTAAGGTGCCACAAGTCCTCCTTTTCTTTTTAACAAATGGAAACCAACACAACTGTTATGAACAGATGCGATTTTCAGCTGCCTCTGTTGGAGAGTTACACACAAGGAGACGGGACAAACAACAAGAAACTAGTGAAAAAAACAGCTGAAAGAACAGGTGGTGACTCCATGGAAAACTGGAAGAACCCATGTGTAGACAGTGATGCTTGTTACTTGCTGCTTTTTTCCCCCCATCCTCCCATTTTAAATTACTAGCCATGCTGGCATGGAAAAACAGGATCTTTGCTCCTCAGATTCCATCTACTCCTACTCCATCCCCAGGTAAAGCCAGAATCCTGTTTACGTCAGAATTAGCTGCTGCAGAAGGCTCCAGGATTTCACTGTGAGGTCAGGTGGAGAATGAGCAGCAAGAGCACATATACTCAGAGGAACCAAGATCCTCTCTTGCCACAGTCACCACAGCATGTAAGCTCCGCTTTTCGATGCCAAAGTCCTTCGCAACAAAAACTGCAGAAGATATGATACACAAGAAGAGATCTTCCAAACCGCCCCCTCAAACAGCAGCCGAATGCGTAGAGTAGACCAAGAGTCCAGGTCTCCTGGGTTCTACTCCTAGAAGGTGTCCTCACTTGAGTGAGTCACAATCTCTGCACCTCATGGTACCCATCTGGAAAAGAAGGATTATTACACATAGCTACCTCTCGCAGGAGTCGTGAAGCTTAATTAAAGTAGGTGCAAAGGGATTTTAATACAACAAATTAAAAAACCTCTATTCCAAGCAGCTTGGAAAATTCTTTTCACTCCTCCAACCTGGTGTCTTGCTAACAGGAGTCTGCATGACACAGGGCAGCATCTATTGGAGAAAAGACATTTCCTAGCTCACTCCTGGGAGCACTCTTATGAGACTGCATCCCTGTAAGTATCCCAGCAGTAACACTGGCAATAACAGGAGTGAGGATTTGAAAGCAAACTACCAATGGCACCAGGAGTAATTGTTTTAGTTAGTTAAAGGCTTTTTGCTATCTTGTAACACAAGATCAGCCAGGTTTGATTAGCAGTGGCAGCATGCCAAAGGTCATTACTATTAAAACATACCTCAGCGAGCAGTTTAATTGAGTCATTATTCTGTCATTAGTCAGCATTTACAATTGGGCATACCAATCAATATCAACAGACCTAGAGAGCAAACCAAGCCAGCCTGAATGTCAGAGCAGAGCCCACACAACTGCTCCCATTGCCTGCCAAGGCCTGGCTGCATAGTGTGCTGGTGATCATCATCTAATTGTCCTTCCACCTAGGCCTGGCTACGTTCACCCACCACCGTGCGTCACTGCCTATCACAATGGAAGGGAAGAGGACCTGAGAGGCACTAGCCGTTCCCATAATGTGTACAGCCAGCCTCTTTGGTCACTTGATCCCCTAATGTGGTTTCAGCCAAGCAAGCTCCCTCTTCCTCTTCAACGGCTAAGTTAGTGCTTGAGGGTAGCACTACTGTACATTTCTATTTATCTTACACTTCTCTTGGCTATTCGAGTTCCCATCAAATCAGTCCAAAGCTCGTCCTCCCTCTTTACTCATCTGCTGGTCACCACGGACCCCTCATTGCACTCTCAAGCTGAGTGGAGCTCCCTGTGATCTGCATAGAAGCACAGCGTCTCCCCAGGACTCCCACGGCACGGCACCTGTGTAAATCCTACAGCAATTCATTACAATACTCCTAGACCACAAGCATGTCTCACCCCACTTTGAGATACTGGACTCCTTGCTGTATGGCATGTACCACAGCAGCGTGCCAGACAGGCTGCAGCTTTCTAAGGAATCCCTCTACGGCCCCTCCTCCGGTGGTGGAGTGGTGAAAAAAGAAGTGGGTAAGCTGACCTTTTCAGCATTGCAGGCCAGGCAGTGGTAAGGTAGGTACTAAGGAGGTGCAGATGTGCCCTCATTGGGTTTAGGCTATGGTGACATTGGAGGCGAACACGAGATGTGCCAGTAAAATGTGTTTTTAGCAATCACTCACAGATTAACTTAGCAATTACATTGTTCTTTAATTATTGTAATAGTTTTGTCACTAAAAGTGAGTAAACTCCACATTCCCCCAGAAGAAGAGAAGAGAACTCTGATTACCCACTTCCTCTCCCAGCACTCCAGTCCCCGGCTCCTGAGTTCATTCTGCGGAGCACCTGAAAGACGGCAAGGAGCTGTCATTTGAGAGCTGGGAGATAGGGCTATACTAATGCAAACAGCATCACAGTCTCAAACTTAAATCTAAGCTATTCACACACAGTCTGGCTGCTCACACAGATTGACACCAGCGTATCCCTTCTGTATGCCCAAGTGACGCTCTGCATACTCCACTGCCCCACAAATATCTGCTGTGAGGGCGCAGACAGCAGCCGCAGAACCAGCGGTGCCTTCTGCACAAAGGGAAAGTACCACCAAGGGCAGCTCCTTGGGCATACTGACTCTAGCCAGTCTCACTCCAAGTGGAGATGGGTTCTACCAGTACAAATACAATCACTTAAGACATAGATCTTTTGATTCATTACACCTCGCTACATGCTGCAGAGACATTCCCAATTTGAAAATTGTTTCAGTGAAAAATAAAATGACTTTAAAAACAATGATGATGTGAGTGCATTACGGATAATGGGGAAGTTCAATCTATTAATCATCGTGTTAATCTATTTATTCACCTTGAGAAAATTACTGATCAGGAGAAAGTCTATTAAAAGAGTACAATGATTCAGCGGCCACCTCTCTCTCTGTGTGAGCCATCTCAGGATGTCCCTTTGAACTCGGCCATAATAAAATTCTCATTAAATTCAAACCTGCAAGATGTTAACATAAAGGGGCTCGTTAGCCTCAAAAAAATCACTTGCCTTGAAAGTTGCTTATTTCCTCAGAGGCGTGAAGGTCAGTTTTCCATCCACTGGCTACTGGAGTTTCTTATGTCAGGCAATCAGTGCAGCAGTGACGTATTGGAAAATCAACACAACTCAACCATTTGTACCCGACACCAACAAACCCATGCACAGCAGTAAAAAACACAACGAGGAGGCCTTGTGGTACTTTAGAGACGAACACATTGATTTGGGCAACAGCTTTTATGGGCTTCAGCTCACTTCATCGGCTGCATGCAGTGGAAAATACAGTAGAAAGATATATATTGTGATACAGCATGGCCAGAGGGCAGCAGAAGGGTGATCGAGGGGAGATATGTAAGCCCCAGGATGATGAAAGCCTTATTCCCTGTAGAGGGAAGAGAGGTTGCTATAGATTAATTAGAGCACCTGAAGCCAGTCACCTGATAAAACCCCCAGCTTCAATCAGACAGTTGGAGGAGTTGAAGCAGAGTGATTTGGCATTGGAGAAGAGAGCAGTTTGGAAGGAAGCAGAGGAGAGTTTGAAGAAGTGCTGTGGTGGGCCAGAAGACCAAGACCCTAGGTAAAGGGAAACCTGGCTTGTGCAGAGCAGAGGGACTCCACAGACACAAGGGGTTGGGAGAAACCTGGGCCAAGCAGAGAGAGGTCAGGAAGCCCCACAAGCTGAAGAGCAGGAGAGGGAAGTAGCCCAGGGGAAGGAATCGCTAGTTCAAGTGGTTTGCCGCTATCCCTAGGGCCCCTGGGCTGGGACCCGGAGTAGAGGGTGGGCTTGGGTCCCTCCCTCTCCACGCCCCTTCTCTGGGATACTAGTGGGACAGTTAATACCCCAGATCAGGGGGCAAGAAATGGCGCCCTGAAACCCCCACCCAAGAAGAGAAAGCACGGGATTCATCATAGCAGTGCTGGCAATTTGCCACAATATACACAGAGAACATGAAACAATGGGTGTTGCCATACCAACTGTAACGAGACGAATCAATGAAGGTGGGCTACTCTCAGCAACACCCATTTTTTTCATGTTCTCTGTCACCTAGCCAGTTCTTAATGCCTTCTATGTATGCTTCATCGATATTGCATAGCACTTATTTTTTAACCAGAAAGTCATGTGATGCTAAGTCAAACCCCTTACAAAGTTTAAGTATATTACATCTGAAGTTATCTTTATCAACCAAACTTATCTCAGAGAATGAAATCAGGTTTGCTTGACAAGAACTATTTTCCAAAAAACCACATTGTTGGCAATAATTATATTTCTAGCCTTTAATTCTTTGGTGATTGAATCCTGGATTGGCTTTTCCGTTACTTTGCCCAGGCTAACCAGTCTATACTTACCCTAGTCAACCCACTTGCCGTTCATGAATAGGGCACAACATTAGCACTCTTCCAGTCTTCTGGTATTTCCCCTGTACTCCAAGATTTATTAAAATTTAAGAGCAGCAAGCTATACATCTCCCCAGCCAACTTTTTAGGACTCTCAGGTGAAAGTTATCTGGGCCTGCAGATTTCAAAATGTTTATCTCTAGCAGATGTTGTTTAACATTCTCCATCATAGGTGCTGGAACTAGGGGTGCTGCCACACCTGTTGGCTTGACATGGTAGCAACAACCCAAATACATGATTCCCACCTGCAGCAACCCCATTATAAAAACTGTTCCAGCACCACTGTTCTCCGTAGTAACTAATGGATTGGAAAGTACTTCCTCATCCTTGTGTGATTTCAATACACCATCCTGCTCCCTTTCAAATGCTGAATAGAAATATCTCAAAAATTTCTGCCTTTTCTGCATCATTATTGACAACGTTACCATCTCCATCTGATAATGGGCCTATACCATCACTTGGATTTCTTTCATTCCTAATATACTTAAAATCCTCCTTATTGACCTTGGCTCTGCCAGCCATAGAGTTTCCCCGGTCTTTAGCTTACCTTATCTATTTGCAAAAAGAAAAGGAGTACTTGTGGCACCTTAGAGACCAACACATTTATTTGAGCATAAGCTTTCGTGAGCTACAGCTCGCTTCATCGGATGCATTTGGTGGAAAATACAGAGGGGAGATTGATATACACACACAGAGAGTTGTGTGTGTATATCAATCTCCCCTCTGTATTTTCCATCAAATGCATCCGATGAAGTGAGCTGTAGCTCACGAAAGCTCATGCTCAAATAAATTTGTTAGTCTCTATGGTGCCACAAGTACTCCTTTTCTTTTTGCGAATACAGACTAACACGGCTGCTACTCTGAAACTTATCAATTTGCTAAACTTCATGACTCCTCATTTATATCGATTGCAATCTATTTCCCCATATTTGACATTGTTTTTTTATTTCTAATCTCTGCTTTCACCCCCCCAAATGAAGAAGAATGGGCTTTTAGCCAAAGTTGTCCTCTTTCTTGATTGTGGAGTTGTGTCTTTTTGGCCATCTAATCAGTTAAAATACTCCAACTTTTCATTCATATTTTTCTGTCTAAATTTTTCCTCCCAATCAATTTCACTAATAATTTTCTTCATCTTTGGAAAATGAGCCCTTTTGAAGCACTAAGTATGTATATCATTGGCTGGGACTGTCCTCCATTTGCCTTTATTGAAAGCAATCAGGTCATGATCACTGATCCGTAGGCAACCACCAACTTCCCATTCTGGGAAGTATTTAACTTTAGCCATCACGAGGACCAAAACATAGCTCTGCTTGTATGCAGAGAACAACCCAAATCTCTCATGATGCTGTCCTTGACAGTGGAAGCTGAGAGTCTTTGAACAAAACATGCCAACAGTAGACGATGGCCCACTGGTACCAAGCCACTGGTTGGGATTAAGGGTAAAAGCCAGTTTCTAAAGCTTCCATGATATGCCAGTCCAAGATGCAGGAGTGCCCACATTTTGACCAACTGAGACCTGCATAAATAACCTGCCTAAATTGGAATGCCTTGCCTTCCTTGGGTGAAACGCAGCCCTTCTCGCCTTTCACACAGTACATCTGACCAGCAGATGCTGCAGGCCCCAGCAGACAGCACAGAGCAGCGAGGGGAAATTACAGAGACTAAAATGAGAAACAGGGTGATGGTTTACGTGCGATAGTCTTGCAAGTCCAGCCCACTGAAATGAAAGTCTCTTGAAGCCCCCCCTGCGAGACGGAAGAACACAGCTTCACAACAGAACCCACCACTCCAGCCCAGCCAGGGTCGACAGGCAAGTCCACGCGAGCTTTGCTCAAGCTGAAGCAGCATGGATACAATCTTTGTCAACGGCTAGATGATCAGCTCCCCCAAGCGCAGTCTGGGCTGCACCCAGGCCGGCCACTAGGCTAATACGGATTAAAGAAATCCCAGGGTTCTAAGTGATACTGTAGTGGTGTCACCAGGACCTATTCAACAACCTTTGCCCAGGAAGAGGGGCTCTGACAGCCTCCTGCAAGGAACTACAATTCATGACAAAAAAGGGATCTGAACTGAAAGGGAGGGTGGAAGAAGAGCATGCACGGAGCAACAACAACAAAAATCTCTCTCAAGGCTAAAACAGGAGCCCGTGGAGCCAGTTTCCCCCGTCCACCCGCTCTGCCGGCTGTTGGGTGCCCCCGGCGAGGGCAGCAGTGGGAAGGAAATCACGTTGCCAATTGTTTGCTTTTATCTTTTCAGCTGCTTGAGAGGATCAGTTTTAATGAATAAGTGTTGGGGAGACTCGGTGCCCAGAAGGGAAAGTGAACCTGCTCGTTTACAGGCTACAGATCAAGCCTAGAAACCTGGGCAGCCACATGCTTTCCACCTGTGAATACTCGCTTCCCAGTTTAGAGAGGCTTCTGAATTTCCAGAGCACTCCAAGGGCAGACACTTGTGACGCTTTAAATATCTGCTCTGCAGCTTCATTTAGGAAGTATTAACTGCCCACAAAGGTTTCATTTAAATCTGTTTATGAAAAATAAAGACGGGAACAAGATAAGTCTTCTGGAACCTCTACGTGAGGAAATGAAACTTACAGAGGAAACCTTTAAAGGTGGTTAAGAGACACATAAAACAAGTATTTCCTTGAAATGTGCCCTCAGAGAGAGTTTGCCTTGTACGTGCCGTTGTCCGTTGTGAGAGAATTGCAAAGAACTGAGACAGCTCCACCGAGCTACCTTCTACTTCCCAGGAAGGCAGCATGCCTCAGGGCAGTTCCAATTTGGACTCTGCTCCTGACTTTTAGTGTGGACTTGGGCCTCAGTTTCGCCTTCTGGAAAATATGGCCAATGCCACTGATTATTTACATGGTGGTGCCCACATGGTGCTTGGCACTTCCCAGGCACAGAGAATGGTGCAGTGCCTGCTCCACGGAGCATGCCATCGGCAATGAGAAAAACACACCAAAAGGTAGGAGGAAAGGGGTTCAACACCCAAGGAGTGACTGGGGTGCAGATGGGCACAAGCCTTCATAGCTGACATGGGTTTTTAATTTTTAAAGTCAAACACTAAATTCCCCTCCCTCCACCTTCCAAGCAAACTGGGTCAGACCCATGGGCCATCCAGCCCAGTATTCTGTCTTCAGCAGTGGTTTGGGACTAGAGATTTCAGAGCAAGAAACTTTGAAGCTCTGATGGAAGCCTCTACAGCTGTGGACTAAGGTGGCATAAGGGACGGTTAATCCCTAGCCCCACTGGCTAGTGATTGACTTGTGGCCCTGGGGCAGGAGAGTTCAATAGGTCCAACTGAAACCATCTTCAAATAAGCATTTTTACATTTTTTTTCCTTATTTTTCTAATTCCTTGCAGTTTTAAAAGGGGCTTGGGAACGGGCTCAAAGCCTCTGCTCTGGGCTCTGCAAAGAGGATCTCTGTGGGCAAGACAGACACCACGAGCAGGCAACTCAGAAGCAGCCATTTTAGACTCATGAATGCAATGGAAACAAGCAAGAGTGAAAGCCCATTTGACCCACAATCGCTCTGCCAGCCTGCAAGGGGTGCAATAAGGATTAATTCATTAGGTGCTTTGACAGCACAGAGCCCCCTGAAAGAGCTCGGCATTATTATTATAAAAAGTAGTTCACACTTTCATGAGCCCTCCACCCTCTTTGCTGAAGGTAGCAATTTAGCCTAATACAGCAAATCAAATTCCAAAACAAACTTTGTGCAACAAACATGGAAGTGTCGAAACAGGGCAGAGCCATGCAGAACACCTCCCAAGAACGCCAACACTGCCTTCATTCCCACGCCTTACCTGATATTGACTAACGCATGGGTCACCTTGCTGGCGGGCTCCTTCCACTGACCGACATTGGTCGAAAGTCGTAGAACTGAAAGAGGGGGAGAGAGATCCTTAAGACTGCTGGCACTGAACCGACACCAGAGCAACATATTCTAACCTGAAACGTCCAGTCAAACAGCAGCCGGAGGGCCAAGTCACAACGAGACCAGCGCACCTGTTTTAGTTTGGCCAACAGAACCCCGCCCTCTGCCCCCAGTCCGGTTAGCACGACCTGGGTTGGGGGTCTCACTCTCGGGCCATAAATACACAGCCTCTTCTAAGGCCATTTCAGAGATTTTAGGAATATAAAAAAGCTGCATAGGCCAAAGTGCAGCCTCCCTTTCTGGAGTGGAGTGAGGGGGAGCTAATCCTGCCAACCTGATTTCATCTCCATGTCTCCAAACCCCCTTCCTCCAGAAAGGAGGGCTTAACGTCTTGGATTCATTCACTGCTCTCTGCTTATGCCACTTTCTCTGATATCTTACTCCACATTTGCTCCCCTTCTGCTCAGCTCCAGCTCCTATTTATTCAGGGTTTCAAACGTTCTAGACCTCGCCCCGTCATTTCAGATGATCCCCATTTAGAAAGTTTCTTTGGCTCTGTTAACCAGCCTCCTAGAGAAGGATCATACACCAGTATGGGGAGAAGCCTGCTCCCCAGAGAGACCAGCACGTCCCCTCTGCCTCACCGAGACAGGGAGCAGATCTGAAAATGTTCCAGACCGGGCAGAACGTCTCTGGAAACCCAGTGTGCTGCTGACCGAGTGCCCAAGGTATTTATTCAGGTCCAAAGTGTTTCCAGGCAACCCATCATCTCGGCATCCACACCTCAAACACAGTTACAAAGCAGTGAAGAAATCCAGAACAAAGGGTGTTTTCTTTACGCAGTGTGCTCTGCTGGAACTGTGGGTGAATTCATATGGTCAAGGAATAATCCATTTCTGATGCCAAGCCTGGAGCTAGGATTTTCTGAAAAGGGGTACCTGGTACTTGTACATGAACATAGCTTCTTGCCCCAGGAGCACAGTGCCCTCACTAGGGCTGTCTATAAACATCAATACTACTTCAACAAAGCCTGTGAATCCATGAGCAGGGTGGGTTAATGTACAGTGCTCACCAGCTCTGCAGACTGGGTAAAGGAAGATTCAGGGCACAAACACATAAGAATGGCCAGACTGGGTCAGACCAATGGTCCATCTAGCCCTGTATCCTGTCTTCCAACAGTGGCCAATGCCAGGTGCCCCAGAGGGAATGAACAGAACAGGGAATCATCAAGTGATCCATCCCGTCGCCCATTCCCAGCTTCTGGCAAACAGAGGCTAGGGACTCTATCCCTTCCATCCTGGCTAATAGCCATTGATGGACCTATCCTCCATGAATTTATCCAGTTCTTTTTTGAACCCTGTTATAATCTTGGCCTTCACAACATCCTCTGGCAAGGAGTTCCACAGGTTAACTACATTGTGTGAAAAAATACTTCCTTTTGTTTGTTTTAAACCTGATGCCTATTAATTTCATTGTGTGACCCTTAGTTCTTGTGTTATGAGAAAGAGTAAATAACACTTCCTTGTTTATTTTCTCCACACCAGTCATGATTTTATAGACCTCAATCATATCCCCCCCTTAGTCGTCTCTTTTCCAAGCTGAAAAGTCCCAGTCTTATTAATCTCTTCTCATACGGCAGCCGTTCCATACCCCTAATCATTTTTGTTGCCCTTTTCTGAACCTTTTCCAATTCCAATATATCTCTTCTGAGATGGGGCAACCACATCCGCATGCACTATTCAAGATGTGGGACTACTATGGATTTATACAGAGGCAATATGATATTCTCTTTCTTATTATCTATCCCTTTCTTAACGATTCCCAGAATTTGTTTGTTTTTTTGTCTGCCGCTGCACACTGAGTGGATGTTTTCAGAGAACTATCCACAATGACTCCAAGATCTCTTTCTTGAGTGGTAAGAGCTAATTTAGACCCCATCATTTTATATGTACAGTTGGGATGATGTTTTCCAGCGTGCATTCCTTTGCATTTATCAACACTGAATTTCATCTTCCATTTTGTTGTCCAGTCACCTAGGTTTGAGATCCCTTTGTAGCTCTTCACAGTCTGTCTGGGACTTAACTATCTTGAGTGGTTTTGTATCATCTGCAAATTTTGCCACCTCATTGTTTACCCCTTTTCCCAGATCATTTTTGAATATGTTGAATAGGACGGGGCGCAGTACAGACCCCTGGGGGACACAACTATTTACCTCTCTCCATTCTGAAAACTAACCATTTATTCTTACCCTTTGTTTCCTATCTTTTAAGCAGTTACCAATCCACAAGAGGACCTGCCCTCTTATCCCATGATTGCTTACTTTGCTTAAGAGCCTTTGGTGAGGGCCCTTGTCAAAGGCTTTCTGAAATCTAAATACACTATATTCACTGGTTTCAGAGTAGCAGCCGTGTTAGTCTGTATTCGCAAAAAGAAAAGGAGTACTTGTGGCACCTTAGAGACTAACAAATTTATTAGAGCATAAGCTTTCGTGAGCTACAGCTCACTTCATCGGATGCATTTGGTGGAAAAAACAGAGGAGAGATTTATATACACACACACACAGAGAACATGAAACAATGGGTTTATCATACACACTGTAAGGAGAGTGATCACTTAAGATAAGCCATCACCAACAGCAGGGGGGGGAAGGAGGAAAACCTTTCATGGTGACAAGCAGGTAGGCTAATTCCAGCAGTTAACAAGAATATCAGAGGAACAGTGGGGGGTGGGGTGGGAGGGAGAAATACCATGGGGAAATAGTTTTACTTTGTGTAATGACTCATCCATTCCCAGTCTCTATTCAAGCCTAAGTTAATTGTATCCAGTTTGCAAATTAATTCCAATTCAGCAGTCTCTCGTTGGAGTCTGTTTTTGAAGCTTTTTTGTTGAAGGATAGCCACTCTTAGGTCTGTGATCGAGTGACCAGAGAGATTGAAGTGTTCTCCAACTGGTTTTTGAATGTTATAATTCTTGACGTCTGATTTGTGTCCATTCATTCTTTTACGTAGAGACTGTCCAGTTTGGCCAATGTACATGGCAGAGGGGCATTGCTGGCACATGATGGCATATATCACATTGGTAGATGCGCAGGTGAACGAGCCTCTGATAGTGTGGCTGATGTGATTAGGTCCTATGATGGTATCCCCTGAATAGATATGTGGACAGAGTTGGCAACGGGCTTTGTTGCAAGGATAGGTTCCTGGGTTAGTGGTTCTGTTGTGTGGTGTGTAGTTGCTGGTGAGTATTTGCTTCAGATTGGGGGGCTGTCTGTAAGCAAGGACTGGTCTGTCTCCCAAGATCTGAGAGAGCGATGGCTCGTCCTTCAGGATAGGTTGTAGATCCTTGATGATGCGTTGGAGAGGTTTTAGTTGGGGGCTGAAGGTGATGGCTAGTGGCGTTCTGTTGTTTTCTTTGTTGGGCCTGTCCTGTAGTAGGTGACTTCTGGGTACTCTTCTGGCTCTGTCAATCTGTTTCTTCACTTCAGCAGGTGGGTATTGTAGTTGTAGGAATGCATGATAGAGATCTTGTAGGTGTTTGTCTCTGTCTGAGGGGTTGGAGCAAATGCGGTTATATCGTAGCGCTTGGCTGTAGACAATGGATCGAGTGGTATGATCTGGATGAAAGCTAGAGGCATGTAGGTAGGAATAGCGGTCAGTAGGTTTCCGATATAGGGTGGTGTTTATGTGACCATCGCTTATTAGCACCGTAGTGTCCAGGAAGTGGATCTCTTGTGTGGACTGGTCCAGGCTGAGGTTGATGGTGGGATGGAAATTGTTGAAATCATGGTGGAATTCCTCAAGAGCTTCTTTTCCATGGGTCCAGATGATGAAGATGTCATCAATGTAGCGCAAGTAGAGTAGGGGCATTAGGGGACGAGAGCTGAGGAAGCGTTGTTCTAAATCAGCCATAAAAATGTTGGCATACTGTGGGGCCATGCGGGTACCCATCGCAGTGCCGCTGATTTGAAGGTATACATTGTCCCCAAATGTGAAATAGTTATGGGTCAGGACAAAGTCACAAAGTTCTGCCACCAGGTTAGCCGTGACAGTATCGGAGATACTGTTCCTGACGGCTTGTAGTCCATCTTTGTATGGAATGTTGGTGTAGAGGCTTCTACATCCATAGGGGCTAGGATGGTGTTTTTAGGAAGATCACCAATGGACTGTAGTTTCCTCAGGAAATCGGTGGTGTCTCGAAGATAGCTGGGAGTGCTGGTAACGAAGGGCCTGAGGAGGGAGTCTACATAGCCAGACAATCCTGCTGTCAGGGTGCCAATGCCTGAGATGATGGGGCGTCCAGGATTTCCAGGTTTATGGATCTTGGGTAGCAGATAGAATACCCCAGGTCGGGGCTCCAGGGGTGTGTCTGTGCGGATTTGTTCTTGTGCTTTTTCAGGGAGTTTCTTGAGCAAATGCTGTAGTTTCTTTTGGTAACTCTCAGTGGGATCAGAGGGTAATGGCTTGTAGAAAGTGGTGTTGGAGAGCTGCCTAGTAGCCTCTTGTTCATACTCCGACCTGTTCATGATGACGACAGCACCTCCTTTGTCAGCCTTTTTGATTATGATGTCAGAGTTCTTCATCATCTGGACCCATGGAAAAGAAGCTCTTGAGGAATTCCACCATGATTTCAACAATTTCCATCCCACCATCAACCTCAGCCTGGACCAGTCCACACAAGAGATCCACTTCCTGGACACTACGGTGCTAATAAGCGATGGTCACATAAACACCACCCTATATCGGAAACCTACTGACCGCTATTCCTACCTACATGCCTCTAGCTTTCATCCAGATCATACCACTCGATCCATTGTCTACAGCCAAGCGCTACGATATAACCGCATTTGCTCCAACCCCTCAGACAGAGACAAACACCTACAAGATCTCCATCATGCATTCCTACAACTACAATACCCACCTGCTGAAGTGAAGAAACAGATTGACAGAGCCAGAAGAGTACCCAGAAGTCACCTACTACAGGACAGGCCCAACAAAGAAAACAACAGAACGCCACTAGCCATCACCTTCAGCCCCCAACTAAAACCTCTCCAACGCATCATCAAGGATCTACAACCTATCCTGAAGAACGAGCCATCGCTCTCTCAGATCTTGGGAGACAGACCAGTCCTTGCTTACAGACAGCCCCCCAATCTGAAGCAAATACTCACCAGCAACCACACACCACACAACAGAACCACTAACCCAGGAACCTATCCTTGCAACAAAGCCCGTTGCCAACTCTGTCCACATATCTATTCAGGGGATACCATCATAGGACCTAATCACATCAGCCACACTATCAGAGGCTCGTTCACCTGCGCATCTACCAATGTGATATATGCCATCATGTGCCAGCAATGCCCCTCTGCCATGTACATTGGCCAAACTGGACAGTCTCTACGTAAAAGAATGAATGGACACAAATCAGACGTCAAGAATTATAACATTCAAAAACCAGTTGGAGAACACTTCAATCTCTCTGGTCACTCGATCACAGACCTAAGAGTGGCTATCCTTCAACAAAAAGCTTCAAAAACAGACTCCAACGAGAGACTGCTGAATTGGAATTAATTTGCAAACTGGATACAATTAACTTAGGCTTGAATAGAGACTGGGAATGGATGAGTCATTACACAAAGTAAAACTATTTCCCCATGGTATTTCTCCCTCCCACCCCACCCCCCACTGTTCCTCTGATATTCTTGTTAACTGCTGGAATTAGCCTACCTGCTTGTCACCATGAAAGGTTTTCCTCCTTCCCCCCCCTGCTGTTGGTGATGGCTTATCTTAAGTGATCACTCTCCTTACAGTGTGTATGATAAACCCATTGTTTCATGTTCTCTGTGTGTGTGTGTATATAAATCTCTCCTCTGTTTTTTCCACCAAATGCATCCGATGAAGTGAGCTGTAGCTCACGAAAGCTTATGCTCTAATAAATTTGTTAGTCTCTAAGGTGCCACAAGTACTCCTTTTCTTTTTACTATATTCACTGGATCCCCCTTGTCCACATGCTTGTTAACCCCCTCAAAGAATTCTAATAGATTGGTAAGGCATTGATTTCCCTTTACAAAAACCATGTTGACTATTCCCCAAAAAATTATGTTCATCTATGTGTCTGACAATTTTGTTCTTTACTATAGTTTCAACCAGTTTGCCCAGTACTGAAGTGAGTCTTACTGGCCTGTAATTGCCAGGTCTCCTCTGGAGCCCTTTTTAAAAATTGGCATCACATTCCTATCCTTCAGTCATTTAGTACAGAAGCTAATTTAAATGATAGGTCACAGACAAGTTAGTAGACCTGCAATTTCACATTTGAGTTGCTTCAGAACTCTTGGGTGATTATCATCTGGTCTTGGTGACTTATTACTGTTTAGTGTATCAATTTGTTCAAAAACCTTCTCTAATGACACCTCAATCTGGGACAGTTCCTCAGATGTGTCACCTAAAAAGAATGGCTCAGATTTGGGAATCTCCCTAACATCCTCAACCATGAAAACCGACGCAAAGAATTCATTTAGTTTCTCCGCAATGGCCTTATCGTCCTTGAGTGCTCCTTTAACATCTCGATCGTCCAGTGGCCCCACGGGTTGTTTAGCAGGCTTCCTGCTTCTGATGTATTTTAAAAAATTTTTGCTATTACTTTTTGAGTCTTTGGCTAGCTGTTCTTCAAATTCTTTTTTGGCCTTCCTAATTGTATTTTTACACTTCCTTTGCCAGAGTTTATGCTCCTTTCTATTTTCCTCACTAGGATTTAACTTCCACTTTTTAAAGGGAGGCCTTTTTGCCTCTCACTACTTCATTTACTTTGTTCTTTAGCCACGGTGGCACTTTTTTGGTTCTCTTACTATGTTTTTTAATTTGGGGTATACATTTAAGTTAAGCCTCTATTATGGTGTCTTTAAAAAGTTTCCATGCAGCTTGCAGGGATTTTACTTTTGGTGCTGTACTTTTTAATTTCTGTTTAACTAACTTCCTCATTTATGTGTAGTTCCCCTTTCTGAAATTAAATGCTACCGTGTTGGGCCACTGTGGGGTTTTCCCCACCACAGGGATGTTAATTTTATTATATTATGGTCACTATTACCAACCAGTCCAGCTATATTCACCTCTTGAACCTGATCCTATGCTCCAATTAGGACTAAATCAAGAATTGCCTCTCCTCTAGTGGGTTCCAGGACTAGCTGCTCCAAGAAGCAGTCATTTAAGGTGTCAAGAAACTTGATCTTTGCATTCCGTCCTGAGGGACATGTACCCAGTCAATATGGGGATAGTTGAAATCCCCCATTATTATTGAGTTTTTTATTTTAGTAGCCTCTCTAATCTCCCTGAGCATTTCACAGTCACCATCATCATCCTGGCCAGGTGGTCAGTAATATATCCCTGCTGCTATATTCTTATTATCTGAGCATGGAATTACTATCCATAGAGATTCTATGGTACAGTTTGGTTTATTTAAGATTTTTACTGCATTTGATTCTTCGCTTTCTTTCACATGTAGTGCTATGAACTTTACAAGAACTGGGCCATTTGGACCCTGTCCTTTGGCTCTATTATTAGTCTCCACCCACAACTGGCCCAGCAGAAGGGCAAGTACAGAGCGAGCACATTGGCAAAGCCTAGGGAAAGCTCCTTGGATGCCTAGACAGACACAGCTGTAGCGCCTCACTTCCAGGAGCCCCAGACACTTGCAGTTTCCTAGAGGAAAAGAAGGTGCCGGCTCTGAGCGCAGCGCTGTTTTGTCAGAGTGCAAGTATCCCATTCCTAACACCGGCAGCAATGACTTCAAAGCCGTTTCCACTCAGGCATCTGTAGTGTTAATTCACAGGGTTTCGCTTCACAGAGCGGAATGGAAAATGTATTTATGTGAGAAATGAATTGCTTCAGCAGGTCAGACATGCCTATTGCAGCCCAGTCTAAAGAGTCTGAGCGTGGTATTCCTTCGTTCCACTTTTCTCTGGCTTCACCTGCTGCCCAGTGCAGACATGTCCTGTTACCGGCTTAGCTCCTTGGGCAGTGATTGGCTCCAAAGGGAAGGGCGGCAGCATTTGCTTTGTGAGCATCACTGACTCTTTGGTACTTTGCATGGGTGGCAAAAAATACAGGTAATTTACAACAGAGGGATAAAAACAGAAGAACATAAGAACGGCCAGACTCAGTCAGACCAATGGTCCATCTAGCCCAGTATCCTGTCTCTGACAGCAGCTGGTGCCAGGTGCCCCAGAGGGAATGAACAGAGCAGGAGAATTTATTGAGCAATCCATTTCCTGTCCTCCAGTCCTAGCTTCTGGCAGTCAGAGGTTTAGGGACACCCAGAGCATCTTGACTAACAGCCATTAATGGACCTATCCTCCAGGAACTTAGCTGGTTCTTTTTTTAACCCACTTGTATTTTTAACCTTCACAACTTCTCCTGGCAAGGAGTTCCACAGGTTGACTGTGCGTTGTATGAAGAAGCACTTCCTTCTGTTTGTTTTAAACCTGCTGCCTATTAATTTCGTTTGGTGACCCCTGGTTCTTGTGTTATGGAAAGGGGCAAATAAAACTTCTTTATTCACTGTCTCCACACCAGTCATGGTTTTATAGCCCTCCAGCATATCCCCCCCATAGTTGTCTCTTTGCAAAGCTAAACAGTCCGAGTCTGATTAATCTCTCCTCATACGGAAGCTGTTCCATTCACCTCATCATTCTCCACACCGTTTCCAGTTCTAATGTATTTCTGTCATTTATTCTGCAGAGACTCAGTTCAACTGCAGTCGTAAGAAACAGCTAGTGATCTTTATTTAATGGGGGTGCTTCTCTGCATCTTGATTGTAGTGCACCGTGGCTGGCTGGCTCTCTCTTACAGGCCTTCTAACCCCTGTTATGTGCTTGTGTTACTCCCATTATTTACAATGGCAGTTACATGTTCACTCTGGGAGTGGGAGGGACCAGGGGGACATGCCCCTCAGGAGAGAGGCGGACAAAGAGCACACAGACATCCCTTTATCTGCAGCTTCCAGCATGCAGGCATTAAACCAGCCCTGCTGCGGTTGTTCTTGAGTGCAGGCTCATTTGTATACTGCTTGATTATGCCTCCACATGTTTTTTGCTTCTCTCCTTTGTTCTTCGCTTCCCTGCTGGGTTCACTTGGTGGTATTCCAATGCACTCCTCTCTCTTTGAAGGATGGCTTCTCCTTGCTTTGCCAGTATGTACATTCTTCTGTCCAGCAATTTCCTCCTCACTGCCCGTGGGTTTGTGGGGGCTGCTCTCTGGCTTTGTTCTGGGGCCGCAGGAACACAGTGTGTAATTTGTCCAAGGCAGCAGGTTTCTTGTCATGCATTTCTCAAATGCTTTTCACCCCTTTTGTTTACAATGCCCATTTCCCTGTGCTGATTTGTTCTGCAGCTTGTGTTTGCTCTCCAACCTCAGATGAAGGCATGTTTTCCCAGCTGGGAGCTCAACATGGCTTGGCAGAGACAAATTATAGGCTGGTTAACTCTAGATGAGGGTTCAGGTGTTTTTGATGACATTTCAATATCACGTATATAGTCACATGGGGGCAAATACATATTTGCATTAACAACAGATGCTTGTTAGACAGGTGCCCTCTTGTATACCCATACTGGATCACTTTAACAGGCCTGTTCCTGTTGGTGAAGAGCCAATGAAATTTACTTTGTCCTTTTGGAAAAGAAAAAGTTTATTCTTTTCACAGATTTATCCCTTTCTCAAGTCCTAATTTACTGGGTATCTATGCAAATACAGAAATGTTTATATTCACATACCCCAAACATGCACCACCACGAATATCACACACAGCTTATTTCCTGCTTGTTTTTATCAATGGTATCTCAAATAGGCCACTCACTCACCCATGGAGTAGAGGTTATCGAAATTCTGGTGCATACGGATGATCTCGTAGTACAGCTCATCGTAGCTGCTGGGCGTTGGGAGGAAGGTGTCTCCGTAGGTGATGAACATGTTGAACAAGTTCACTACCTATAAAAAAAATTAAAATTACAATAGGGGATCATTACACAAAATCTAATTTACAATAGATGCCAATCAGACCCAGATGATGTTTAAAACCTTCAGAGCAATAAGCCCATAGTACACTGAACAATATTCTTTTAGCCCATCAAAGAGTGATCCATACGCCACCCTCTTGCTCTGTCATTTCTTATGTGGAATGTGCTCAGACCCGACAGTGATGGGCAGTAGGATAAAACCTTAAGACAGGCAGATTTCTGATTCTTTACGGAGTGGGGAGGCTACAGCATGCCCACCATTACCACGACCCGGAAAACTGAGCTAACCAGTTCTGAGCATGAGCTTGTAGAGTCCAGTTATCTACAGCTCTGCCTGCTCCTGGGATGAGAAAGGAACTTCCCTTAAGAGCAAACTTATTACATAACTGCCAATCCATTAAGGGGTTTCTTGGACCTCCCTTGGAAGCATCTGCTGTTGGCTACTATCAGACACAGGCCAACCAGCTAGCTGGGCAGTAATTTTCTATGGGGAATTAAGTCAACACCCCCACTTCCTTGTTTGGTTAGCCTTCTCTTTCCAGTTTCAGGGTCTCCCATCCCAAGTTGGCTTTTCTTGATTTCTCCCACAAAACACACTTTACCCAGGCTGACAAAGGCAGGGAGACAACTCAATCTTGTCTACACCACTGGGCTTACACCCATCTGGGTATGAAAGACTAATATCTCCCTTCTCCTGCTTTTCTATCCCCCTTCAGTTCCTACAGAGCACAGCTGCCTGGCAAACCACTGCCCTTGCCCCCAACAGGAGGGCCTCTAAGGTCCCTGGTACGAGTTATCCTAGGCATCCTTCTGCCCACACCCCTCATCCCAATAAGTGTTGTCTTTGGGGTTCCCCTATGTCTCCTTAGCATGGATAGGTTCCCAAGCTGGAGATCTGTACGTTGATCTCTGCACAGCTTAACTACCTGTTCAGCAGGCCAGCCCCAGCCCAACACGGAACCTCCTCCCCTGTGTCATTCAATGTGAACCTGGTTTCTCTACACTCACCATGAGCGCCAAGGTGAAGATGTTGTGTTTTGCCAACAGCACAGTCTCATTGGACATGAGGAATTTCAGCAAGTTGATCAGAGCTAAGGGAAAGAATAAAAGTAATCAAAGCTTTTTTCAAGAAGCCATTTAAACACAAGTGTATTTTCACCATCCTAACCACTGGCCCAGTGATCAGGAAGCACTCAAACTTACTGACAGCTTTACAAGTGAAAATGCTATTCTGGTTTGATAAACAACTGTGAAAATTGGCATCGTCCCAGGTTTATTCTCCTTCACCAACTTCCAGATCAAATTTGTCAGTTTCAAGTGGAGTTACTTGTCAGTCAAGTCTGTTGACAATGAGGTTTTTCTACCTGTCAAACACCTCAAGCTATGCCTGGAACCTGGAGAATCCTGAGAGTTTCTGCTCCATACATCAACATGAGGTTGTGCAATCAGAACTCTGCTGTCACTTGTGTTGACGACACACGAGGCAACAGAACACATGGCACGGCTCTTCTGCAGCAGTGCTGTCTCTGTGATGCTGTGACGGCACTAGTAAGGATCTGGTACTTTATTGTGCCAGTTATCTACGGCCGTGCAGAGAAGACGATAGATCCAGCTCAGATTCGTCTCCTGAAGACAAATAAATCAATAAAGGTGCATCCAACACTAGTGAAAGATAGTTAGCCCTTTCATTTGAACTCAGTTAATCTAATTAGAGGGCTTAAAGCGTGTCCAATTTACAAAGCCTCACTGCATTCTGAACATTCGCAAAAACAGAAATAGACCATCAGTATTGTTGGTAATTATTAGTGTCATAGTGATTTTCAAAGATTTCCCCTCCCCTCCACATGGGATACGGTCAGGAACCAAAGCCCAGTTTGTGGGTCTGTCTACATGAGATTCTAAACATATGCTCTACTCTGAAATCAGCCGCCAGAAATGGGGTTCTGGGACTTTAAGACAGCCAAATTAGGTAGACAAGACATACAAGTTAGGAAGCTGTAATGGCAGATTTTAAAAGGATGTTTATTATTTACTGATTAGTACCTGGAGCTAACAGCTTCATGTCAGGCTGTGCCCTCGGTTTTACAGGTACAACTTGGATCTGATTAATCTTTTTCAAAGCCAGCATTCCAGCTTGCGGCAATACTGCCATCCAGCACACGCTGCACCCCATGATCTAGCTCAACCAGGCAACAGCAGCAGTAAGGCAGGCACCAGCTAAATTAGGGCAGCAGAAGCAGGCTAGCCGGAACAGCAATGGGTGCTGGAGAAAGATGGCTGGTGGAAAACCCATCCTGGAAACCCCAGCAAGGTTTCAGGGAGACTCACTCAGAGCCATCACCCACCCGCGTGTAACAGATTCAAGAAGAGAACACTGCACACTTGGAAGGCAGGAGCAGTGGCGGGAAGTTGCCCATGTGTTAAAATAGTTCCTGTGAGTGTTCAATATTTGCCTCAGCCTTTGGGCAATACAGCACATAGGGACCAATTAATCCTTGGACAGTATTTACCCACCACTGCCCTCAAACCTAGTCCTTACTTGTACATGTTACACACATCAATTCTAAAGTCCCTTCTCAAGGACACGGGAGCAAACCAGCCCTAATCTGGGAGGGTGCTGTATAGAACAGGAAAACTAGCTTTCAGATGAGGCAGAACTACTGGCCCCACAGTGGAAATAGCTATGGGACAGAAAATTTAGTGGGGAAGCAACAAGATATGGGGGAAATTGTCCATTTCTTTGGGTTTCCAGAGACTCAAGCATGCAGAAAAAGGAGTGAGCGACAGACGTGAAGACAGAGCAGTGGTTGAATGGAGCCTGAATAAAGCCCTGAAAGCTCTGCTCCCAATGCCAGAAGTTCACCAATATCAGCAGAGAGCCTATACCAGCCCAAAACGAGGATAACTGCGACCCCAGCCTCCCGGAGCACATTTCACTAAGCAGCAGCATTAATGCACTTTGAATTCAGCCACAAAGCACCATCCCCACTACAGCTCACCCTCTGAATCAACTGTGGTCAGGGCCTTCATGGGAATTCAGCCCTGGGAGGACTCCAGGCAAATATTTCTCTGCGAACGAAGAAAGAGCAGATAGAGATGGGCTCTTCACTGGAGCAGAGATCCAGTTAAAACAGGTTTCCAAGGTAACTAAGCCTCACGGAGAATGCTGCAGTCTCCCACAATCAGTACTTTGGGCTCAAGACAGTTGTCCTGCATCAATGTCACAGCAGCTTACGCGGCATTCCTGAGACGAGTACCTATAAATAGCCTTGATTTCCAGCCTTGCCCCCAGAAGTTCATCTAGCCAAGCCACTGGCCCAAGTGCTGCTGCTGAACTCCCAGGAGCTGGGATTGCTGGAACTGGAGCAGCAAGGCATCTGGATTGGTTATATCAAGTGGCAAACAGAAGGCTCTTGAACTACCCCTTCCCTAGCCTAGCATAGGGAACCACCCCTCACCCCAGCCCACTCTCACTTTCCTAACAGAACCTTGCTCAGAAGAACTCCAGCAGGGCTTTAAACTAGGTTCATCAGGGGAAGGAGACCAAAGCCCTGTGGTAAGTGGGGACGTGAGATACCAGGAAGCAGCACGAGCAGGAGCATGCGAGAGGGGAGGGCTCCTGCCTCATACTGAGAAAGAGGGACGATCAGCGAGTTATCTCAAGTGCCTATACACAAATGCAAGAAGACTGGAAAACAAGCTGGGAGAACTGGAAGTCCTGGCACAGTCAAAGAATTATGATGTGACTGGAATAACAGAGACTTGGTGGGATAACTCACATGACTGGAGCACTGTCATGGATGGATATAAACTGTTCAGGAAGGACAGGCAGGGCAGAAAAGTTGGGGGAGTTGCATTGTATGTAAGGGAGCAGTATGACTGCTCAGAACTCCGGTATGAAACTGCAGAAAAACCTGAGTGTCTCTGGATTACGTTTAGAAGTGTGAGCAACAAGGGTGATGTCGTGGTGGGAGTCTGCTATAGACCACCAGACCAGGGGGATGAGGTGGACGAGGCTTTCTTCTGGCAACTCACGGAAGTTACTAGATCGCAGGCCCTGGTTCTCATGGGAGACTTCAATCACCCTGATATCTGCTGGGAGAGCAATACAGCGGTGCACAGACAATCCAGGAAGTTTTTGGAAAGTGTAGGGGACAATTTCCTGGTGCAAGTGCTGGAGGAACCAACTAGGGGCAGAGCTCTTCTTGACCTGCTGCTCACAAACCAGGAAGAATTAGTAGGGGAAGCAAAAGTGGATGGGAACCTGGGAGCAGTGAGATGAGATGGTCGAGTTCAGAATCCTGACACAAGGAAGGAAGGAGAGCAGCAGAATACTGACTCTGGACTTCAGAAAAGCAGACTTTGACTCCCTCAGGGAACTGATTGACAGGATCCCCTAGGAGAATAACATGAGGGGAAAGGAGTCCAGGAGAGCAGGCTGTATTTTAAAGAATCCTTATTGAGGTTACAGGGACAAACCATCCCAATGTGTATAAAGAATAGTAAATATGGCAGGCGACCAGCTTGGCTTAACAGTGAAATCCTTGCTGATCTTAAACACAAAAAAGAAGCTTACAAGAAGTGGAAGATTGGACAAATGACCAGGGAAGCATATAAAAATATTGCTCAGGCATGGAGGAGTGAAATCAGGAAGGCCAAATCACTCTTGGAGTTGCAGCTAGCAAGAGCTGTTAAGAGTAACAAGAAGGGTTTCTTCAGGTATGTAAGGAACAAGAAGAAAGTCAAGGAAAGCAAGGGCACCTTACTGAATTAGGGAGGCAACCTAGTGACAGTGGATGTGGAAAAAGCTAATGTACTCAATGCTTTTTTTGCTTCTGTCTTCACGAACAAGGTCAGCTCCCAGACTGCTGCACTGGGCAGCACAGCATGGGGAGGAGGTGACCAGTCCTCTGAAGAAAGAAGTGGTTCGGAACTATTTAGAGAAGCTGGATGAGCACAAGTCCATGGGGCCGGATGCGCTGCATCCGAGAGTGCTAAAGGTGTTGGCTGATGTGATTGCAGAGCCATTGGCCATTATCTTTGAAAACTCATGTCAATCTGGGGAAGTCCCAGATGACTGGAAAAAGGCTAATGTAGTGCCCACCTTTAAAAAAGGGAAGGAGGAGGATCCTGGGAACTACAGGTTAGTCAGCCTCACCTCAGTCCCTGGAAAAATCATGGAGCAGGTCCTCAAGGAATCAATTCTGAAGCACTTAGAGGCGAGGAAAGTGATCAGGAACAGTCAGCATGGATTCACCAAGGGCAAGTCATGCCTGACTAATCTAATTGCCTTCTGTGACGAGATAACTGGCTCTGTGGATGAGGGGAAAGCAGTGGACGTGTTATTCCTTGACTTTAGCAAAGCTTTTGACACAGTCTCCCACAGTATTCTTGCCAGCAAGTTAAAGAAGTATGGGCTGGATGAATGGACGATAAGGTGGATAGAAAGTTGGCTAGGATTGTCAGGCTCAACAGGTAGTGATCAATGGCTCCATGTCTAGTTGGCAGCCGGTATCAAGTGGAGTGCCCCAAGGGTCAGTCCTGGAGCCAGTTTTGTTCAATATCTTCATTAATGATCTGGAGGATGGTGTGGATTGCACCCTCAGCAAGTTTGCAGATGACACTAAACTGGGAGGAGAGGTAGATATGCTGGAGGGTAGGGATAGGATACAGAGGAACCTAGACAAATTAGAGGATTGGGCCAAAAGAAATCTGATGAGGTTCAACAAGGACAAGTGCAGAGTCCTGAATTTAGGATGGAAGAATCCCATGCACTGCTACAGACTAGGGAACAAATGGCTCGGCAGCAGTTCTGCAGAAAAGGACCTGGGGTTACAGTGGACGAGAAGCTGGATATGAGTTAACAGTGTGCCCTTGTTACCAAGAAGGCCAATAGCATTTTGGGATGTATAAGTAGGGGCATTGCCAGCAGATCGAGGGACATGATCGTTTCCCTCTATTCAACATTGGTGAGGCCTCATCTGGAGTACTGTGTCCAGTTTTGGCCCCACACTACAAGAAGGATGTGAAAAAATTGGAAAACATCCAGCGGAGGGCAACAAAAATGATTAGGGGGCTAGAATACATGACTTATGAGGAGAAGCTGAGGGAACTGGGATTATTTAAGGCTGCGGAAGAGAAGAGTGAGGGGGGATTTGATAGCTGCTTTCAACTACCTGAAAGGGGGTTCCAAAGAGGTTGAATCTAGACTGTTCTCAGTGGTAGCGGATGACAGAACAAGGAGTAATGGTCTCAAGTTGCAGTGGGGGAGGTTTAGGTTGGATATTCGGAAAAACTTTTTCACTAGGAGGGTGGTGAGAAACACTGGAATGCATTACCTAGGGAGTGGTGGAATCTCCTTCCTTAGAAGTTTTTAAGGTCAGGCTTGACAAAGCCCTGGCGGGGATGATTTAGTTGGGGATTGGCCCTGCTTTGAGCAGGGGGTTGGACTAGATACCTCCTGAGGTCCCTTCCAACCCTGATAGTCTATGATTCTATGATTCCAGCAGAGATGGATGTACAGTGCATAGACAATCCACTAAGCTGTATGAAACACACAGACACAGTGAGCACAAATGCTGTCTCATTAGAGGGCACTTCTTTTTCAAAAAGGATTTACCAGCCCTCACTTTTCAGGGCATAAACCAATTAACAGAGAGGGGACTGTGGGAAAAACTTCTCCTCTGGGCAGGTTATTCTGTAATTGTTCACAAAGAGCTTTCTTGAATCTTCCTCTGAAGCATCTGGTACCACACTGGGTTGGAGATAGAATATTGGACTAGACGGGCCACTGCTCTGATCTGGACTGACAATCCCTGTACTTTGCACATCAGCTTCACTCACTGTAACAAATGTGTCCACATGCTTAATTTCCAGTTTCTCTGTCAGAAGAGACAAGATCTTACTGCAGTTTAAATCTGCAAATCTGGGAATCTGAGTCGCACCAAATCATTGCCCACTCCAAACGCCTTTCTATCATGCAGGTTAAGGGAACAGACAAACTCACAGCAAAGACAGCTCAGGGACTAAGACCTGCCAGGTTTACGGTCACTGAATATACTATGCTGATGCATTAGTTTGGCTCTTTGGGAACCCCAGGTGTGTGAGACATTTCCGAAGCCCCTAGTTAGCAGGTGCACTGCACCATTGCCGCCAATACTGTTAGCTGTCTTTCGCCCAGGCACATCATACATCAGACTCTTTGGACAAGTTGATCAAGCAAAAGCTTGGACACAGGAAGGACCGTCAGTCCTAAACCTGTAAGCACGGATGTCCTAATACTTCGTTTACAAGGCAGGATCCACCGATACATTTCGTGGTGTTTCCAGCGCAAACAAAAAACTTACAGAGCTACGGACATCCGGTGCTCTTCAATGATGACACCGCGGCTAAAATAACTGCGAGGGAAGGTACAATGGCTGAACCCCAAGCTCTGAATAACTGAGCAGCCTGATGCCAGATGAAGTGCATCACCTCTTCCTCGTTAGAGGGAATTGCTCTCTACACGCAGCACACTAACAGTTTGCCCTCAGCCCAGTACCATGCCAATAAATTATGCATGTTTGCCCCCTGGCGGAGCAGCAGATCAATTTCTCAGTCATGGATGCTCAGAGAATTGTGGTTTCTGGTTGTGTTTGGTCACGTCACCCAGAGCTTGTGCTCCAGTTTTATTAACAGCTACAGGAAAGCTGCCAACAAGCCATAGGTTTGTTCCATGCATGAACTGGAAAATGGGGATGTTTTTACCAAACCACCTAGGTTCTCCATTCCCTAGAGTCATCCGGCTTCTCCTTCCTTCCTGCGATTCCTTCTCCCCCTCACACAGCATGCCCATCTTCCCCGGGCCTGACTCCTGGGCCCAGCAGAGAGGTTGCCACAGCTGCTCTAGCCCAAAAGCAAGGTAAACCTTAACCTACCTAATTTGAATAAATGTTTGGCTTGGGTCTCCATTTTGTACAGAGCCCAGCACACTGGCAGTGCTTCCTAAACAAACCACAGGAAGAAAGAGCCTGAACTCCCACACGTACACCGAGAACTTCAGGAACTAAAAGATGGTGGAGCAGATCCTTATAAAAGGGGTATTAAGGGAGGAGGCATGTGACTGGATGCACAGGTGACTGGCATCATCTCCAGGTCTCAGCTTTCAGACAGTTTACTCTCCCAGGAATCATTACAGCCAGAGGATGGGAAATAGGATCACTGGCATTTAAGATGCCCTCCCGGTTTCTTAAACTGAAATTACTACAGATTGGTGGAGCTTTCAGCTCCTACAGCACAAGGGTGTTTGCACAGACCAGCCCTTCTGCTACTGGGATTCTGGGGTGCAGGTCCTCTCACTCCAGCTCCTGGAAAGCACAGGATTCCTCCTGCCCAACAGTCCCTCTCCTTCTCTCCTGTCCCAATAGATTTTGCTTCCCTTCATTGCATAAAATGGACCTTTTTTCTCTGTGACCCTCGTTTTGAACTGAAGCAAACTCAGCCCAGGAGCATCTGGGATCAGTACAATGTTTCCATTCTATTTGGATGCCAGATGTGCGGGGGGTGGGCTCTCTGCTCTCACGGAAGGGGAAGGCAACAGAGGTCTTCGGCCCTTTGCAATGGGAGCACAAACTCTGCCAAGACCATTCTGGGCTCAGGCAGGCTATTGCACAACTGAGCAAAAAAAAGGACCAGTCCCAAGAGAGAACCTGCTGTCAAATCCTGGGAAACAGACCGTGGGGATGGGGAGGAGCTGGGGCATAGTTTTTCTCTCCCTGCTATGCTCCCAGTTCAGAAGTCTAGTCTTCTGAATGGTGCACCAATGGTCGCCAAAGAGGAAGTGGGGCAGGAAGCCATGTGGCTCCCCTCAACTAGCTCTGTAACGCCAAATAAAATATAGTATTGTGCATTTAGAGCAACTGACCCCTTCAAACCTTCCAGCTGGGTCCCCGGAGGCTCCCAGCAAGGCAGCATGGAAAAGGAAGCTCTATTTCCCTACACAATGGACTACAGCTCCAACAGTCTCCCACTCTCACGCCCTCTTCTAGAGTCAGGAAAGCAGGATGTGGTGCTGCTTCTAGCTCCCTACCCGCAGGGTGTTCTCCTCCCATCTTGGCCCCACAGGGAGCACCCGGCAAGGCAGCTCCTCAGGGTGCTCACTGGCTGCAGGCAGGCGCAGCCCGGGGAAGCAGTACAGTCACTCCATGTGACCATTCTACAGCCAGCCTGCTCCCTCGGACACAGAGAAAAACGCCCGGCCTCCCAGATGGGCAGCAAGGAAGAGAACGGATGGGCCAGCGCAGAAGGGATGGACGTGGAAGACCTGGATTCAATTCCTTGGTCTGCAGACTCCTTGTGACACCATGGCCCAGTCACTTTGCTTCCCTGTGCTTCAGCGCCTCATTTGTACCCTGGGGCTTACCACACAGCCCTGCCTGCTTCCCAGCAGGGTTGTGAGGATCACTACGCTGAAGACCGCGAGGGGCCTGCCCGCTGTGGGAATGAGGGCACGGATGGGTGTGAAGGAGCAGCACAGTCAAGGCAGGAGGAAGTTGTAACCTTCACACCGGACAGAGAGCGAATCAGCTTCCCACACCCAGCAGCAGCAGACAGACAAACCTGGGCTTGCTTCACTCTGAGCTCCCCATCTCCCCAGGTGGGGAGTAAGCCCCAGGCCTCAAGCATTTTCTTCTTTTAACCCAGGAGAGCTGAGTGTGGGTGTCTGTTGGGGGGAAGTCTGAGCAGCAGCTGCTTGAGTACACCCGAACACCAGGCACGCCCCAACAGCTGCAGTCTAAAAGACACACACAGATGGCAGGATGCTGCGCAGCCCAGAGGAGGCGATTTACTCATTAACTGACTTTTTGTAGACACTGTGGAAGCAGCAGATTGTTGGAGGATCTGAATGAGGAGGGGGCGAGGGCCAAAGCCCCTGGATTGGGAAGGTGTTCGTGGAAACACAGCATTTGGCTGGCTGAGAGAGCAGAAGAGCGTGGGGAGGTGAAGGAAAAGGCCCAAGATGCGAACGAAAGTTGTAAGAATGCTAGAACGACAGATGGCGAGGGGTTGGTATAACCCCGTGCTGGAGGCTGGGAACCTCACCGAAAAGAGCACTCCACTGCACTGGGACGGCAGTTGCTAGCTCCCAGCCCAGGTCAGATGTAGTTAGCTGGATGGCAATGGACAGCAGTTTGAGAAAGCAGTGGAAGGCAATTCTGCCAGGGCTGGTACAGTGAGGCTGCCACCTGGCTGAAGGGAAGAACTCCTCCCCATGCTGGTGTCCAGGAAAGCAGATCAGGAACAAACCCATGAGCAATAGCCCAGCCTCATGTATCTGAGAACGAAAGATTAATTACACACAAATGAAATTGTCTTCCTCTAGTGTCTTCCATCTGAGGACCTCATAATAATGAATTCAGCATCACAGCCCCCTTGTGAGGCAGGGGAGTATTACCAGTTCTGTTTCACTGGTGGGGAAACTGAGGCACGGAGGGGCGACATGATTTGTCCCAGTCACACAGTCAGTCAGAGACAGAGCCAGGGATGGAAGTCCTGTCTCCTAGCTGTGCATCCCAGGAGAGAACAGCACTTCCCTACTACCTTGACAGTGGTGTTGTGAGGATCAATACATTAAAGATCTCTTTCTAAACGGGGACAAGAAGAGAGACCCAGGAACAATACAAATCCACAACCACAGTAATTGTGATGCCTGAAGAAAGGCTTGAAGGCAGGGAAGCCACAGGGCTCTACAACTGTCTGTTGAGGTGCCTGAGTTTGTTCTGAGGGTGGGGGAATTGGTCACACTAAGTGTGCACAGAAGCTCTGCCCAACAGTGATCAAACCACTCCTCGGGAGATGAATATCGACAATAGGGTCTGAAGGGAAAGAACTGCCAGCAGCATTCTCAAGAAACGGGCTTAGGACTGGAAGCGTGACCTGGAAATCACTGCAGTGCTATTACAAACTCCTGCACCAACATTGCCCAAGGCACCGTCTAGCCCAGCGTCCAGGGACAAGGTAACCAATAACCCAGGGGTAGTGCCCATGAAGCCAGGCAGGACTCTGGGGAAGTCTCCTCTTTGTGAGCAGCCTGTCTTCAAGACACACAGCTCACACGACTTCCACCTTCCTGGGTCTGACCTCAGAGCATTCAGCATCCTCTGCCCCTCCGTGCGCTTCCCACAGCGACTCCACCCAGGCTGGGTCCTGCACCCCAACTTCACAGTCAGACGTGACTTTCAGCCAGCCAGGAAAACAGAAGGTTTATTAGATGACAGGAACATGGTCTCACACAGAGCTTGTAGGTGCAGAGAACAGGAGCCCTCAGCTGGGTCCATTTTGGGGGGCAGTGAGCCAGACAACCACATCTGCACTTCACTCTATGTCCCCAGCCAGCCCCAAACTGACTCACCCTCCAGCCCCTCCTCCTCTGGGCTTTGTCCCTTTCCTGGGCCAGGAAGGCACCTGATCCCTTTGCTCTCTAACCCTTTAGCTCTCAACTTGTAGGGGGGAAAGGCCAGGCCATCAGTTGCCAGGAAACAGGGTGTTGGCCATTCTCTGTGTCCAGACCCCTGCACGTACCTGCCCTCTAGGGCTCTGCAATGATCTTACACCCTTATCCCACCACCTAGATACTTAAGAACTGCACAGGGGAAACTGAGGCACCCCCACAATATTCAGAGGAAACATTAAGAACCATCCTGCTTCATCACAGTAACCAATTACCCAGAGGTAGTGCTGGTGCTGGCCCACTTACTGTCAATCAGCTGAGACCCTGTGGGCGAGGGGTGCTGGGGAGCCCACAGACGATAGAGCGATACATTTAATGCATCAGCGGGCTCGTCCCTGGCTCTGAGTGCCCACGTGTGTGGGGAGAGGAAACCTTCTCATGGGTCCTGACAAGAGGGCAGCCCAGACACTAGCGACTGCCCTCCTCAGGCAAGGAACTAAAGCAATAAGGAGTCTGCCCACATCCCTGCTTAACATATCTCGCACCCCTTCCCCACTCTGATAGGGTGGGGATTGATCGCCAGTTCTCCTACCCTTTCTCTTCCCAATGGCTGCCTCTCCCCCGCTGTGGTTTTACAGCCACAGAAAGAAGCCTGAGCCTTTTTAAAGGCTGGATGTGGTTACTCCTCTAACAGCTAGATGCTGCTTCTCCATTTTACATGGCTGACTTCATTCAGTGCTGAATTCCATAACTACAGTCAGGTTTTAGTGCTCAGCTGGTGCCTCTCTCAGGGGTACAGACAGTCTGTATTGGCAAAAAGAAAAGGAGGACTTGTGGCACCTTAGAGACTAACATATTTATTAGAGCATAAGCTTTCGTGAGCTACAGCTTATGTAGTGCCTGCACTTGTTACAGATGAGATCAGTTTTATTGACTTGCAAAAAGTTTTGGGTTCGCCTGACCTTGGGACAAAGTTAGAAAATTCAATTTGTCTTAACTGCCAGGATATCGAAGAGCAGTTCAAACGAGCTCCAGTCCACTGCTTTGGCATCCGTACCAGCTGGTAACATTCCCATTACTTCCCCCACCTCCACTGGTGGCTGGGACCTGGTGTGGGCAGCAAGGGATAGGTATGTGGGTTGTGTAGAGAGGAAATTACTGGGGCAGTTTTATATCAGGCAGCCTGGTTCTTGGAGCTGCTGCTGTCTCCTCACACCAGCCCACTGCTGGCTCTAGCAATCTGCTGCAATTGTGAATACAGACTAACACGGCTGCTACTCTGTATTGGCAGGCTCTCCATCACCTGCTCCTGTTCCCCTCAGCTCCCCAGGATACAAGATATTTGCATCCAAAGAGTCACCAGGCTGAGAAACAATTGCAGCAGATTGCTAGACCCAGCAGTGGGCTGGTGTGAGGAGACAGCAGCAGCTCCAAGAACCAGGCTGCCTGATGTAAAACTGCCCCAGTAATTTCCTCTCTACACAACCCACGTACCTATTCCTTGCTGCCCACACCAGGTCCCAGCCACCAGTGGAGGTGGGGGAAGTAATGGGAACGTTACCAGCTGGTACGGATGCCAAAGTAGTGGACTGGAGCTCGATTGAACTGCTCTTCGATATCCTGGCAGTTAAGACAAATTGAATTTTCTAACTTTGTCCCAAGGTCAGGCGAACCCAAAACTTTTTGCAAGTCAATAAAACTGATCTCATCTGTAACAAGTGCAGGCACTACATAAGGCGGGGGGCCAAGCTATTTCTACCCTGGCCAACCCTCCAGAGCAGGGTAAGCTCAGTGTGACAGCACAGACTCATTCTTGAGCTAACCAGGCGTCCAGGAAGAGAAGGCTGCAAGAGCCTCTGGTGGGGTCCTGGGGCAAAGTCATGGCCAGGAGCTGTAAGTGATACCAGTGGCACTGCAATGGACTCAGATAGAAGGGACATGGGAGAAAGGAAGAGGACGTGCTGAGGGAAGAAGTGGACCTAGGCCGAAGTGCAGCCTCTAGACTGATGGTTCCCAAACTGGGGGTTGGGGTCATGGTGAGCTGTACTGTGTAGAGGATGCCATTTTGTTCTTCAAAATGGCACCTCCACGCTGCCTGGGGTCCTGGTGGAAAGACTTCATTAGGATGGCATCATGCCAGCAAAGAATCTGGGAACCTCTGCACTAGAAGAACCAGTCAGACCAAGTGCCGGCAGCATGCCCATGAGACACAACTCGATCTATCCTTCACCATGGACCCGGTGCTTGGGTGAGATCAGCTCACAGAGGAAAAACAGCTGGCTGAAGCTGAACCCAAGCAAAAGAGAGGTGATGCTGGTGGGCAGAGGGAAGCTTTCTGACGAGTTTTCAGCCATGGTACAGTCTCCTTTGGTTACAAGTACACTGCCACAGTTGGTCTGTTCGCTCCATAGTTTGAACACTGCAGGGAATCTCCTCAGCAACACAGGCTACCACGAGTACATCAGACCTGACCTCGACTCTCCACACTGGCTTCCTATAGAATTTTTAATTAAGTTCAAGGTCTCGGTCCTTATCTTCAAGCTGCTCCATGGCCTGGGACCAGGGAATCTAAAAGAGCCTGAAACTCCAGGATGAAGACCGTGGCCAGCAGCTACACTCTGCTGCCACAATGCAACTCCCTACAATAAGGGTGAAGTTCATCTGTGAAGAAGACAGAACCTTCTCAGGGGCCAGGCCAAGCCTGTGACATGAACTGCCTCCAGCACTAAGGACTATCACAAACCTCACCATCTTCCGCTCCAAGATCCATGTTTTTTTGACCTGCCTTCTTTAACATAAACCCAAAGCAACATGCATATATATATATATATATTTTTAAAAACACCTACCAAAACAAACCACTCCACTGCATATTCTCCCCCTGGGGAGCGGCTGAGAGAACAAACACCAGATGTGTAGTCACGTGAATGAATGCACGTCTGAAAAGCTCTCAGATGCTATGGTAATGAGTGCCATATAAGAACCTAGATAGAACAGAGTAAGGGGAGAGCTCACACTATGAGACTGCTAGAATCCAGCCCCAGCTCTCCCAGGCTTCTGAAGTCCACAAGAAGCTGAAGGGGCTTGGAAAGCACCAATGCAGAGTTTGTCCAGTTTTGCAGCTAGGTATTTGAAAAGTCAAGTCTTAAGTAATTTACTTTTCGTTCCCAATGATGCATTTGGAGTATTACTACTGAGCACAAGGGAGCTAAACAGACTTTTTCCTCTATATCAGTCATGGGTTTAACTTCACTCAAATGCACAAGCTCTCGTTCCTCCGGCCCATCCATAGCTGCAACAGAAAAGGGCAGGCTGAAAAAGAGATCATTTACTATTTCCACTTGAAGGCTACGTCCAAGTGGCCTCTTCTTCCCTCTTGCAACAATCTCTAAAGCTTGGAAGCATTTCCTTCCCTGTCTCTGTATCCTTCAACTCCTCCTGGCACAGAAACCAGGGCAGCCACCATCATCACTGTGTCAGCTGCAATGGGACAGCTATGCTGATTGATGTTTTCTACATAACTCTCTGCTCCTCCGGAGCCAGCAAGCGGCGCTTACACCCAGTTCTGCCAGGCCTCCGGCCCTGCGTGTATTTCAGAATGAGTAAGTGGGCACTCAAAAGCCAGAGAACATTGGTCACAACAAACTTATCAGCTTGAAGGGAGGTCAAATTTTAGGCCTTTACTTCCTCTTTCCAAGTCATTTACCATTTGACCAATCGACTCTTCAGTCATGCTCCTGCTATCTCCCCCTAGCCTAGCTGATTCACTGAGACAGTTTAGAGACTAACAAATTTATTAGAGCATAAGCTTTCGTGAGCTACAGCTCACTTCATCGAATGCATCCGATGAAGTGAGCTGTAGCTCACGAAAGCTTATGCTCTAATAAATTTGTTAGTCTCTAAGGTGCCACAAGTACTCCTTTTCTTTTTGCGAATACAGACTAACACGGCTGCTACTCTGAAAACTGAGACAGTTGTTACTCCACTCTCCCCGGTTTTGCAGAAGGGAAAGCTTCCCAGGCTAGACAGCTGCTGCAGCCTGTGACAGCTGGATCGGGGTGGAGGAGTGTCTGGAAACAACTAGTTCAAAAACTGCCCAGCAACACGAGTCAATGAACTGAATCAGTCTTGATCTATCACTGGAGTACAAGAAATGTCACCAGTGACAATTGCTATTGGTGGTCAATACCTGAGCCCTCCAGTTACCAAAGCAAAACTCCAATGATTAATAATGCAACCTGAAATATGTACTGATCCTGTGAGATTATGTATTACATATATTGAAAGCCGTTTTTAAAATAACTTTCATTGTTTCCTTGTCTCTGCTCATTTAGTAGGGCTGCCATTTTAATACTTTGCACCAGCAAACTTTGCACTTCTATAACACTTATCCAGGGAACCCAAAGCTCTTGCAAAAAGCAGGAATTATCCTCCTTTTACAGATAGGAAAACTGAGGATACGAAAGCTTAAGTGACATGCCCAAGGTCACAGAGCAAGTCAACATAAGGAATAGAAACCAGGTTTTTTTAGTAGCATAAAAAGAATCTGCTTTGCTTTTAGAATAAAAATCCTGAAAGACAGAGTTCCAGAATTGTAGAAGGTGCTGTGCATTTCACGTGTTTTCATTTTAACAGTGGGTTCAGCAACTGTTCAAATTAAGCAAGATAAAAGTTAAGAACTTACAGCACTTACCTTACAATAATTTAGAAACTGAGTCAATGCTTTCTAATGGCAAAGATGATTTTAATCCTACTTTGCAATCAATTGCCCTACTAAATAGCTGTTTCATCATTTTTATTATATTTACAATTTCTCATAAAATGACTTATTCTTGCAATTATGTGTAGACAATAGAATCTCTCTCATATTCCTATAAATGTGGTTTTCCTTTAAAGCAAACCATAGCAACTATGAAGAAGTTATCCATATCTTCAAGTTCTGGGGGAATTGCTCAAGCATTACTAATTTTGAAGTGGGAGGAGTTGGAAGGAGTTAGAAGGAATGAGGTCTTTTATATAAAGACTTAAATGAGTCACAACTCTTTCAGAATAGCTTATACATGCAAAATAATATCAAGTAGCACATCTATAGCGATTTCCATCTCCAAAGTGCTGAACATTAACTAATTAGAAAAGTGTCCAATGAAATTAACATGCACAGACCCCTCCCTCATGACCAGTTAAGTCAACGTCTTATCTTATTTTCACAGAGCCGGGAGGAGAATTTAATATTCATCACATCAGGGAACTGGATGGATCTGACCAGAATTCGTCCAGCAGCTCTGTCAATCCACCTCGATCTTGACCTTCAATAACCCTAAGTCCTTCACAAGTACTGATTACCAGACGTGCCAAATAGTGCAGCTGTTTTGAAACCTGGTCAAAATGTCTGCCAAGGAATAGGTAGATGCCATCACATTCATCATAGGTTATGACCCAAGACATATTTCCAGCTGCGTCATCTTCAATGTTACATAAACTCTTGCAGAAGCAAACAAGGCTTTTCCTCAGGGAACGGAAGAAGCTTCCAGAGTGACCACAGTCCAACCTTGGTCTCAAACAGAGAGCCAATAATTTACTGACTTTAAAAGGTTCATAACAGTTCTACTACACGACTATATTAAGAGAATGTAAACACATAATAGTCAGAAAACACCAAAGCACCCTTAACTCTGCCCCCTTGTGTGCACCCACTACAAAGATGTTCATTACATGAATACATTTGCTCTTTCCAATACCACACATCGTACCATTTTTTCTAGGACCTACAACACACACATGTAGCACCCTCAGCTATTGTGTAACAGAGACAGTAACCGTCTCTTATATACCAGAAATACACTACGTGGTTGTGGAGCACACTGCGTACTGTGTGTAGGAGAAATAGGATGTGATCATAGAATCATAGGACTGGAAGGGACCTTGAGAGGTCGTCCAGTTCAGTCCCCTGCACTCATGGCAGGACTAAGTATTATCTAGACCATCCCTGACAGGTGTTTGTCTAGCCTACTCTTAAAAATCTCCAATGATAGAGATTCCACAACCCCCCCTGGGCATCCTGACTGTTAACCACCCTGTGCTTAACCACCTTGACAGTTAGGAAGTTTTGCCTAATGTCCAACCTAAACTGCCCTGACTGCAATTGAAGCCCATTGCTTCTTGTCCTATTCTCAGAGGTTAAGAACAACAATTTTTCTCCCTCCTCTTTGTAACAACCTTTTATGTACTTGAAAACTGTTCTCATGTCCCCTCTCAGTCTTCTCTTCTCCAGACTAAACAAACACAATTTTTTCAATCTTCCCTCATAGATCATGTTTTCTAGACCTTTAATCATTTTTGTTGCTCTTCTCTGGACTCTCTCCTATTTGTCCACATCTTTCCCGACATGTGGCACCCAGAACTGGACACAAGACTCCGGCTGAGGCCACAGCACCGCAGAATAGAGCGGAAGAATTACTTCTCGTGTCTTGCTTACAACACTCCTGCGAAGACAGCCCAGAATGATGTTCGCTTTTTTTTTTTTTTTTTTGGCAACAGTGTTACACTGTTGATTCATATTTAGCTTGTGATCTACTATGACCCCCAGATCCCTTTCCGCAGTACTCCTTCCTAGGCAGTCATTTCCCATTTTGTATACGTGCAACTGATTGTTCCTTCCTAAGTGGAGTACTTTGCATTCGTCCTTATTGAATTTCTTCCTGTTTACATCAGACCATTTCTCCAGTTTGTCTAGACCATTTTGAATTTTAATCTTAGCCTCCAAAGCACTTGCAACCCTTCCCATCTTGGTATTATCCACAAACTTTATAAGTGTACTCTCTATGACATTATCTAAATCATTGATGAAGATATTGAACAGAACCGGACCCAGAACCAATCCCTGTGGGAGCCCACTCGTTATGCCCTTCCAGAATGACTGTGAACTACTGATAACTACTCTCTGGGAATGGTTTTCCAACCAGTTCTGCACCCACCTTATAGTAGCTCCATCTAGATTGCATTTACCTAGTTTGTTTATGTTGATCATGTAATTAAAGATTGTATTGGAATGATAAACACAAGGGGGCAGTGTCTGCGGTATCAGGAGGTGACATCAATTCTTCTGGGCAATAGCAAGGGGTGGAACAGCAAACACAACAAAGAGGGGATTACCATACTCGGAGGCTTGGCCTTTCCTTTTTGGGGGCAAAGTTGGTGATTAATTGGCTGTGGCAACAGAGAAGCTCCACAACAACTGTTTCACTTAAATTCCTGAAAAAGCAACACAAATCCTGACTCCCCCATGCAACTTGTAACAGCAATGCACAGCTCTACAGCGTAAGCCCACGAGGGTAGGTGGTCATTAAGTATTTAAACAGATCATTATGCACACAGCCAACGGTGGGAGAAAGAGAAATCAGAAAGCTGCATGTTGCTTCAAGGGAGACCTCTGTGCTCAAACCAGAAAGCAGGGTTCAAACCCTATTGTGGAGACTGAGGAACATATCTGTGTTTTTATGAGTATCATCTGCACCTCACCGTACTTGTTTGATATGATCCTTGCAGACTGCATGGAGCTAAATCAGGGAAGGCGGCTGGGGAGAAACAAACAGGAAGCGAAACGATGACAGAGCTAAGACCAGAGGGAAGACCCAGGGTCCTTCCGGGAACAAGGTGGAAGCTGTTAATTGGGAAGTGCCCACCTGCCTGGCTCCCACCAGGATAGCAGGTTCAGTTTTCTGAGGCCTAGGATCAAAGGGGCACCAAACCATGAAAGACCCCAGCCTAGAGAGGAGGCGGACAAGGGGGCAGCAGTGGCTGGAGATGAGTCTCTGGCAGAGACGCTGGGAGAACACGACAGGGGCTGTCTGTCTCTCCCAGGCCAGGAGTAGGGTCTAGGCTGAGTGGAACTTACCCAAGCCTTGCAAGGAAAGGATACAGGTTTGGTAGGACCTGGCATACAGGCCTTTTATTGTTTTATCTCTTTGCTCTGCTGGCTGTGGGCCTTTGGGTGAATAAATACTTTGCTTCAAAGAAGCTGTTTTTGAGTCACTTTAATCAGTTGCTGGTCACAGGCTCCTGCAGGTAAAGGACATCCAGGTGCCCAACCCAGCTGGGCCCGTCGTGTTATCCCAGCTGGTAAACGGGGGTGCAAGCCCAGAGATCCAATTGAAGAGTGCTGGGACCATGTGGTTGAACAAGGGTGAAGGTGGCACAATCTGTCACCAGACAGCTGCACGCGGGAGGGACTCACTCACAGGGACCCAATGCGCAGCTCCCCTGTCACTGTGACACCTATGCTATCCAGTTTCTTTTGTTCAAGGTCTTGAATATAGGTTGGATATTCTAAGCGGAGGATTCTGGTGGACACAGAAGGAGTCACTCTGTTCAGGACTTGGCTGACAGTTACAAAAGACAACTAGAAATATTTTTAAAGGCAAGAAAACTGCAAGGGGGTCAGCTCCTTGGACAGCTTCACACCCATGCTGCTCATGGTAAGACACTCGGACTCTTCCCTCATGCTTCACCAGCCAGCCAATCGTTGTGGGCATCTGAGCCCATCTAGGTAGGGACGGATAACATGCTCCTGGCCATGGAGTATTAATATCTACGTAGCACACCCTGTGCTATGGATTTATTTCAAAATATAACTGGTTGGGGTAAAAGAATAAATCCGATAGGCAGCTAAGGGCTGGACCAGAGACCATTCTCCCGCAAACTCACATGACCATGAAAAGGGAAAAGCCCCTAAGTAACACCATGTAAGCACAAATACATGCCCAGGAGCAAGGTGTCCAACTGGGGGCCCACACACTGATTGACGGCAGCATCATGCACAACAGGGTTGGGTTGTATTTGTGGCTGTTTCCTTCTGCAGCATTCCTGACTCCTCTGCGTCTCACTCCAAGATCTCGCCCGAAGCTCAAGTCCCAGCAGGAGATTGCAGAAGCTTTTGGAGACAGCGCTGCTGCTGGCCTCCCATGCGCAGACAACGTTTAACACTGAGGAAGCACTTCTCTCCATTAGAGGGGACACAAGCTGTTTGCCTTATTTAGAGACCTGCCAACACTTGACTCCGGAAGGGAAGAGACGGGTCTGCACAACTCTGCTGTCATCACCTACAATTCTCATCTCAATTCCCCTACGCCCTACTCTCTGCTGCCTCCTCTCCGCACTACGCTCCCTTTGTCTCCCTCTCCCACTCAGTTCTGTGCCTGGAGCAGCCTTCCTCCTCCGACGTGCCATGCACAACTCCCTCCCTGCCCGTCAGTCACTCCTCACAAGTCTTCCCATTTGTCTGCCACCCCATATCTCTGCCTGGGTGCTCGCTACTGCTATGCCTCAAGGCTCACCGCAGAGCCCTGGTCTCAGTCTGTGCAGCTCCTACATGAGGAAGGGTCTGAGGCAGGCCTCTAGGGCTCTCTGTTAGGCACCTCTCGAGCTTCAGGCTGACGTCGCTTTGGCGCTCCACAGCTCTGAAGGTTTGCAGACCTGGAGCTCCCTTCTGCAGACCCCTGGTGGCACTACAGCCAGCGGCACCGTTTCTGTGGTCTGGCGCAGGAAGCAGATGGGGGCTCAGAAAGGGCAGAGCAGGGTGCAAAGATTTCTGTATCCCAATAGGGCATCAGCTGGCCAACAGACCGAGGGCAGAACATCCCCATCCACTCATGCCAGTGGCAGGAGCACTATGGGAAATTGAACAGCTCCCTGGTGAAGGATTATTACTTGAACCACCCAACGTGTCCCCAGGGAGAGCCGGTCTTTTGGAAATCAGCCTGCCCTAGACATCATTCAGGAAACTCGCACCTGTTCCAGGTGCGGTGTCTTTTAATTCCAGATCTCCCCAGGCTTGTGTGAATTAGTGAAGCAGCTGCTGACGAGTGGCATTTCCCTGCAGGAAAAACAACAGCACAATCCTCGCTGCATTATATTTCTTCCTAAGAGGATCTCACTGAGCATGCAGAATCTCACTGAAAACATTGAGCTCTTGAAGCGTGCAGGGTACGTCAGCACACCCACACTTGACCAATCCTGAGCATTTTATTCTTCCCTGCTTTCCTTTCAGAGCACAAGCAGTACTTCACACTTCTAAAGCACTTCACTTTTCCTAAGCCTTGTATCAACAGTAGCTAATTAATGAGAGCTAACAAAACTGGCCCTGTATTTGGAGGCCCGGTATACCCCACAGTTAGTAGGTAGGTAAGGTAAGGTAAGACAGTTTACATCAACCTAACTCCGTAAGCCTCTACGTGACAACCTTGCGCCCACCAATGTAAGTCACCCATTACACCAACTTAACTCCACCCACGTGACCAGTGTAGCACTTCGGTTGGTGTAGTTAGGTCAACGCAGCGTCATGTAGATGCTGCACTGACTGTTCCGACCGTCAGCCCCGCCTGGCAGGGCTCCGGCTGTCAGTGCCCCACAACGCCCCACACTGACAGTTGGTGAAAGAGCTCCTGGTGAGGACACGCACTGCCAACAGAAGCTAGTGTGGACACACACAACTGATTTAATTACTGCGGTGGCTGTACGTTAGCGTAACTTAAGTCACCTCAACTTTCTAGTGTAGACATGCCCTGAGTCTCAGAGTGCAGTGGGAGAGGGAAGAAATTTTTAGAAAGGGAAGTTTAGGTTTATAATGATTCCTCATAGTGAGATCATTAAATTGTGGACTAGTATCTTAAGGGACGTTGTGGAAAGGTTATCGCTTGGCACTTGCAGAAGCAGACTCGATAAAGCCCTGATCAACATACTGTAGGGAACAGTCCTGCCCTGGCCATGCAGAAATGAGCTAACTGGGAGGTGCGGGGTACAGCTCTGAGTTCCATCCTGCAATTACAGCACACTCACTGCCTGATACCATTTCTATTGGCATGGATTTCATTGCCACACAACCAGTCCTCTGGGGGCTGCGTTCTGAAGAAAGCAACTGAAAAGAGCTCACTAATTAATTAAGGGCACCCACTACGCCCCCTACAGGAATAAACTGAGAAAGGCAGGTCACATGTCACAAAAGGCCAAATGAAATAACTGAAAAGAAGTCCGATTGTTGGTGCATTTCCATGTCCCTGCCCTCAGCTGGGCACAGTGATCGAAGGAAAGTACTCGACTGTGAATTGAGAACCGCTTCAAAAACCCCTCAGCACATCTTTTCAACAGCCATGCTCTAGCCAAGTTCCTGGCAAGAACTGCATGAATCCAGCCAAGCCATCAATCCTAGACCTGAACCACAACTCCCAGAGCAGGACACAGGGGATCAGGTCCCCTTCAATTCGCACAAACCTCCCTTTTAACCCACAAAGGCCAGGGGAGTAATTGCACCCTCATAGCTCAGCTGCTTCTCCTGCTTGCAGGACTGGAAGAGAAGCCTGGAAATGAGCGATGGACTAAGGCTGTTAGGGCATCTGGTCCATCGCCCGCGGTGAATACAAAGATTGCACCACCCGATAAAAGCATACAGTGCTGTGTCCACAGTAATATTCACCGACTTCCTTTAATGGGAAACAAAAACAACCCCCTAAAAGGCCTTTTCTCGCTCGTTGAGGGGTGTGGCACAAAGTGCCCCCACAGTGAACAGCACAAGAACAGCCAGAATTTAGAAGCATCTCCTCCTTCCCGTTTATATTTGTGGTCAAGAGATTGCGCAGCTCCTCACACACGCCTCTCTGTAGCCCACCTGCTGCAACAAACCCAGCTTCTCCCACACCGCAGCCACCCGGCTATTCCCAGCTGTTGGAGGGAGAAATAGCCTCCAGTAAGGAATGCTGTTCCCATCAGGTGAGTGGGGCTCTGAGAACTGATATAAAAAAACATGAGGCACTTGGATACCATGGTAATCATGGCCATACAAGAAGGCAGATTAGCTACTATTATAAGGATCCAAGAAGAATCCAAGACAGATACAGAGGAGGCAAAGAGGAGGAGGAGGAGTTTTGAAGGGGATCTAATTACCATGCAGTGATTTTTAAAAGAAAATAGAGCAGTTTTGACAAAAGCTATAGCTGTGGTTTAAAAAGTTCACCACAGAAAGAGCGCTCTTAACAAGGGAGGAGCAGCTCCTGGAGCATGCACAAAGACAGGTGAATGTAAAGGGTTCGAGGTACCTGACCAGAGCTCCCGCCAGGTATAATGAAGCCTCACTCTGCATTTCTTCTGATAGCACAGCAGCTTGTGCACGATCTGAATGCACCGCCTAGAACAGAGAGAGAACAGCAAGATTATCACTCATCATTGAGACACTGCCGTGGCCATTTTAAACTCTTACACAGCAGACCTTTAGACTTCTAGGAAGGGAATAGACAGCGGATGGCAGGATGGGGAGAAGGGCAAGTTGAACCAAGCCCCTAGCTAAGAGGGCTTGACTCACTGTCTCAGGTCCGCTGCCCTAAGGGAAGCGGGGCCACCAGGACAAGACTGGAGAGAGCACTTCGCATGGCAGCATTCAAGCTCCTAGTGACTGAATGTGCTACAGAAACACTTACAGAACAATACCCCAGGGCTCTCTTGGGTCACTAGTTTCTCACATTTGGACAGTCTTCCCCACGGGGAGTTTAGAAAATTCACTGCCCTGGCATGAGGAGCCTATAAGGTCCATGAAAAGGAGCTATGTGGCTCACAGAACTGACATGCTTTGCCAGATGAGTTCAGTGAGCTTGCAAGTTCCTTGAATCTGGAACCAGTTACAGGTGCAACAGACCTTATCAGCTTCACACGCATGACAGCATCACAAGCACACACAGGTCCTTGCAAGGTCCCCAAGCAAAAATCCTGGTGCGTCCAGGAGACAGCACTGAGTTTACAGCCCATGCTGATTAAGCTCCAGAGGCAACGTCTGCAAACGCCAGCTCCAAAGGAGTAAGCGTGGCACTTGACAGATCTACAGCATATCTAAATCTTCCTACTGAACTCACGACCAGACTTTTTAGGAACAAGTCCAGCTGTGGAGCTTGCAGCTTCCTGGGCAAAGTCTGCAGGATCGCAAGAGAAAACAGTTGCATACCTGTGTGGAAACTGTTGTTTTTCAAGATGCTTTGCACACGTCCATTCCACTTCAGGTGCACGTGCACAAAAGCCAGAGAACTTTCCCCCATAGTGGTACCTGTCAGGGCGGTGCATGCACCCTCCACACATGTGCTGCTAGCCAAGGGCATAAAGGGGCAGAATCACACTAGAAGCCAAAGTTTACTGCCACTCTGAGGCAGGGTGGAAGGAGGATGGGTTGTGGAATGCACACAGAATCATAGGGTTAGAAGGGGCCGCAAGGGTGATCTTCTCTAACCCCCAACCCAAATTCAGGATTGGAGCAGCACAATACATGTGCAGTGCATTGCAAAGCACGACAGTACCAAATAGGTATGTAACTATTTTTATCTCAGTGTCTGCACATGGCATAAGCAATTCCAGATGGAGGAAGGTACTGGAGTCTACCTAAACAAGGATTCCAACACCACTCTTCCAAATCTAGCATCATCTCGTCAGGCCTGGGGGAGAGTATAATGAGGAGTGAATGTATGACCCAGATGCAGCCCTGCAATAGTCATTGATGGGTATGTGACCCAAGAAAGCACCCGATGCTGCATGAGCTCTTGTAGAGTGTGCTAAAACTCCGAGGTAGAAAAACTTTAGCAATATCATAGCACAGATGAATGCAAGAGGAGACCCAGGAAAACATCCTCTGAAGTGACAGGTTTTCCTTTCATCTCATCGGCACAGGAGACTGATGGATGAGGAAATGCCCTGAAGTTCGTGCATAGGTCCAATGTTGCCTGAAACCGACCTCAAACCAGCCAGTCATCCAGATATGGGTGCCACCACTGTCATGCGCTTTATGAAGACTCAAGGGACTAATGGCAAGTCAAAGTGGGGAGGACCATAAACCAATAATGAAAATCTGCTACAAGAATCTGCTGGAAGGGTCCTCAAGAGGTCACCAAGTCCAGCCCCCTGCACTGAGGCAGGACCAAGTGTACCTAGACCATGCCTTGCAGGTGTTTGTCCAACCTGTTCTTAAAAACCTCCAAAGAGGGGGATTCCACAGCCTGCCTTAAGAACATAAGGCTGGCCCACTGGGTCAGACCAAGGGTCCACATAGCCCAATGTCCCGTCTTCTGACAGTGGCCAGTGCCAGGTGCCCCAGAGGGAATGAACAGAACCGAGAATCATCAAGTGATCCATCCCGTCGCCCATTCCCAGCTTCTGGCAAAGCCTTGGAAGTCTATTCCAAAGCTTAATTACCCTTGTGACATAGTTCCTCCTCTGCCTTGGTGGGTCTTGCGCTTATGGGCGGATTTGCTCACCTCAGAGATTCACAGCAGCCCTCAGTTTGGCCACTTTTGCTAGTGGCTCAAACCTGCCGTTCACTCAGCTACCCTCATCATGGGCCAGCATGGGGAAAAGGCTGGCCCACCTAGTGGGTTGGGGGACAGGCCACGGACCTTCCCCGCTGGTGGGACCCCCAGTCCAGGTCAACTCCTCCAGTATCTAATAGGGAGTTGGGGGGGGGGGGAACCCGGGCCCGCCCTCTACTCTGGGTTCCAGCCCAGGGCCCTGTGGATCACAGCTGACTGTAGTGTTTCTTGTAATAGCCGTGTGACAGCTACAACTCCTTGGGCTACTTCCCCATGGCCTCCTCCCAACCCCTTCTGTATCCTCTCCACAGGACCTTCCTCCTGATGTCTGATAACGCTTGTACTTCTCAGTCCTCCAGCAGTATGCCTTCTCTCTCTCAGCTTCTTGCTCCCAGCTCCTTGCATGCACCTTACTAACTGAAGTGACGTAATTTTTAAAACCAAGTGCCCTGATTAGCCTGCCTGTCCTAACTGATTCTGGTAGCTTCTTAATTGGCTCATGGTGTCCTAATTAGCCTGCCTTAATTGATTCCAGCAACTTCCTGATTGTTCTGGAACAGACCATTATCTTACTCAAAGAAAAGGGACCTGCTTAATATGGGGCTAATATATCTACCTTCTATTACTCTCCTGTAGCCATCTGGCCTGACCCTGTCACACCTTATAGACCATTTTTTCCTAATACCCAGCCTAAATCTCCCTTGCTGCAAATTAAGCTCATTACTTCTTGGCCTACGTTCAGAGGACTTGGAGAACAGGTGATCACTGTCTTCTTTATAGCAACTGTTAACATATTCGAAGACTGTTCTCAGGTCCCCCCTCAGACTTCATTTCTCAAGATTAAACATGCCCAGTTTTTTTAACCGTTCATCATAGGCCAGGTTTTCTAAATATTTTATCCTCTTTGTTGCTCTCCTTAGGACTCTCTCCAATTTATCCACATTTTTCCTAATGTGTGGAGCCCAGAACTGGATACAGGATCCCAACGGAGGCCTCACCAGTGCCGAGTAGAGCAGTTCATAACCTCCCATTTTTTACATGATACTCCTGTTAATACACCCCAGAATGATATTAGCATTTTTTCAATTGCATCACATGGTTGACTCATACTCAATTTGTGATCCACTGTAACCTCTGATTCTTTACAGGAGTGCTACCACCTACCCCGTTGTTCCCTATTTTATAGTTGTGCATTTGATTTTTCCTTCCTAAGTGTAGTACTTTGTACTTGTCCTTATTGAATTTCATCTTGTTGATTTCAGACCAATTCTCTGATTTGTCAAGGTCATTTTGAATTCTAATCCTGTCCTCCAAAGTTCTTGCAACTCCTCCCAGTTTGGTGTCATTGCAAATTTTAGAAGCATACTCTCCACTCAATTATCCAAGTCACTAATGAAAATATTGAATAGTACCAGACCCACGAATGACCCCATGGGACCCCACTAGATATGCCCTCCCAGGAGTGAACCCTGGATGACCACTTTTTGGGTATACTCTGTCAACTGACTGCATAGTCATTTCATTTAGATGACATTTTCCCAGTTTGCTGATGAGAATGTCATGTGGGACTGTGCCAAAAACCTTATTAAAATCAAGAAATACCACGTCTACTGCTTCCCTCCTATTCACTTGACCAGTAACACTGTCAGAGGAGGAAATGAGGTTGGTTTCGCATGATTTCTTATTGACAAATCCGCATTACCTATGTTTTATAATCCTATTGTCCTGCAGGTGGTTACAAATGGATTGTTTAATAATTTGTTCCAGTGCTTTTCCAGGTATCAAAATGAGGTTGACTGATTTATAATTCCCTGGGCCCTCTTTTTCCCCTTTTTAAAAGATAGCTACTATGTTTGCCTTTCTCCAGGCCTCTGGGACCTCACCTGTCCTCCATTGGAATTGCTAACGATTCTGAGATTGCTTCTGAGATCTGTGGGCAGAACTTTCTCTTAGGATCTGGAGTATAAATGCCCGAAGATTTTAGGGTTGCCCCAGAATCTTTAAGAGTGCAAAGTTTCATCTGTTTTATCCCAAGAACAGATTCAGGCCCTCAAATGGCAAGTCCTCAATTGTTGGCTGGACTTCTGTTGGTATGCTCGATAACTGCAGCCAAAAAAGCATGATGCCCAGTGATTGTCGGTGTCAACACTCGAGCTGCCAAGTCTGCCTTCTCCGATGCAGCCTGTAAAGACGGTCTTGCCGCCAGGTGGCTTTCATTTAGTACAGCTCTAGACTCCTTTTTAGGATCATCTGGCAGCTTGTCTATAAATTGGAACACTGAGTCCCAGCTGGAATAACCCTAATGGGCTAAGAGGGCCTGCCAGATGGTTTGCAATCCTAAACTGCAGTCCTGAAGACAAATAAACCATTCTCCCAAACAAGTCCAGCTTTTTTGCATTTTTTGTCCTTGGGAGCAGATTTAGAATGCCCTGGCCTTGGTTTCTCATTCACAGCTGCCACTACCAAAGGTCTGGATGTAAATAAAAACACTCATGCCCCTGAGAGGGAACTTGGCGCCTCTCCTTTGTTCTTTTGGCAGTGGGTGTCAGAGAACAGGGAGTTTGCCAAAGAATTTTGGTGGGATCTAATAGGCAGAATATCCACCAACCTGTGTGGATTATCCTGGACCAATTCACTCTGAATACCCGGGGAGGTGGCTATCCTTTCCAGAAGTTGCTGGTACATTTTATAATTGTCCGAACCTGGGAAAGGCTGTTCCAGAACTGCAGTGTCATGGGGTGATGATGAGGAAGTGTTGAGCAGAGGCACTAAAGTGTCTGCCTGCGCCACCGTTTGCTGAACAGCCATAGCAGGAGGGTCAGAACCCAGAGGGATAAGATCCCTCAGTTGCTGGCTACTGGATGTCAGTACCGAGACCGGTACCAGGTGGAGAACAGCACCTTGACGGGGATCTAGTAGAGCAACATCTAAGAGAAGACCCTGAGTCTGGAGGAACTCCCTGTGGATCCCAGAAAGGCCACTGCTGTACATGGCACGGTACCAGGGTTGATGAACCTCACGGCATCCTACCTCTGCACTTGCTCCTGTCAGAGCCCCTTCACCTGCAGGAAGAGGAACAAGGAGACGCTCAAGAGCTCCTGTAATGAGAGCTCAATACGCAAGACTCTGAGGAAGGGTCAGCATTCGAATGCCAAGGAAGCACAGTACCAGATGAAGTAGCTGGAGACCAGCACCTGGACCAACAAGCAGCGGACAGTGCTGAAGGAAGCCTCCGAGCCTTTCCTGCTGAAAGGACCATGGGCTTGGTCTGCTGCACAACAGAGCTCCCAGACCCTGATGGCGTTGATGAAGGCTCAGTTCCAGATGGTGCTGAATGTGTAGGTACCGAAGACCCCAGTATCGGGGCTTGCATGGCAGGAGCAGTTGGTACCTGGACTTCGTCCTCCATCAGTGGTGTCTGGCACGGACAGGCACAAAAGGTCCCAGGCTGCTGCTTAAACCTCAGGGATCATCGGCACCGATATACCAGGGTGCATCACAGAGGAAGTGGATGCCATTGAAGGTCCCAGCAACGGAGTTGGCATAAGGTGCCACAATCAATACTCTATACTTCTAGAATGTGGTTCCAGGGAGAACCTTAGCAGGAGCTGATTTAGCTCTAGCCTTGGTACCAGTCTTCTGGTGAAAGTCTGTAGGGGACCTAACCCTCGAAGAAGAGGCTCCTTCTGGCTAGAAGAGGCCAAAAGTGCTGGACGACTTCTGTTTTTTATGCTGTACTGGAGAAGAAGAATGGTGTCTTTGGCTCCCTTCAGTGCAAGAACACCCTCAAGTCTGGCAGCACGCTCTGAGACAGAGTCGAGTCCAATTTCCTGCATACCACGTGGTGGGGTTCCCAATGGGGGCGCAGAGCTGCTTCCATCAGAAGGTCTCAATGTCAAACTTCCTCAACTTTAGTCTTGGTCTTTCCCCCACAGAGATAGGGCACTGATGCCTCACTTGTCCTTCTCCCAAACATTTTAAGCGGTGGGAGTGAGGCTCGCCGACTGGCCAGATTTGTTAGCGCCAGAACAGCGCTTAAATCCATGGGATACAGGCATGTCCTCATACAGAGCCAAAAGCTCGAAGGAAAGAAAGATAAAAACAAAGATTCTTTAGGAAACGAGTATTACCTATCTAAACTACAGCTACACCACCAACTAAACTACTCCCTCACCGTAAAGATCTCTCAGACTGTCTTCTAAAGGAACAATGGGAAAGAATGTGAGAAGATCACATACGAGTTTGACTATACACCACAGGCAATGAGAAGGAACTGAGGGGGTCAGGGCAGCCCTGCCCCCTTTTACCCTTGGCTGGCAGCACAAGCATGCAGAGGGCGCATGCGTTGCCCGCACAGGTTCTGGTAGAAGACAAAGTTCTCCAGTTTTGGTTTCCAGGCAAGCAGACACCGGAAGTGGAAGGGATGTGTGCAGGCACTCAGAGGAGAAGTTAGTGAATAGAAACCCCTGGTGTTTGAACAGGAGCTATTGGCTCCCAGAGCGTGCAAGCCCCGCCCAGTTAGTCTCTATAGAGCTTTCCAGTTTCCTGGACCCAAGCTACTGGGATAAAGGAATTTACACATTCAGACTATGGCTGCAGCATTCGTAATCTCCTTCAATCAGATACTTATTTAATGAGCTTAAAAACTACAACAGGGATGTCTGCGATCCTTCCAAGTGTTCTATACCAGACTAATTGTTTATGGATCTTAAGAACACTTATGCTGCCTCCAGATTTCACAATGTCCTAAACCCACAGCTCTTTGGATTGAGCAGTTTCCAAACCCTGCAGGCTCTATAAACTCCACAGAGACTTTGCAGAGCTCCCAGAAGTTCAAATATTCATAGTGACTAACTCCAGAATTAACTACCCAACATCTGGAGAATTATTCCGGGCACCAGATCTCATTAAGGACAAAATTTTAAAAATAAAAATTTGAACTTGCTAGACCAGGTTGATTTTAGCTTTCCAAATAATTTCAGTGAGGAAAAATCCTATTGGTCAAACTCTTATCTCTTAAAGACACCTTGTCTGATTAACAGCAACATTTCCTGGAAAGGTCTCTTGTACCAAGAGAAAACACACACACACACACACACCAGAAATTAAGCAGAAAAGAGCTCTTTCTGAAAAAGTTTTGTAACTGGAGAGGGAGGCTGCTCAAAATTGGGCTTAAACTAAAAATTGGCTACCAGTGTCAGACCCATGGTCCATACACATTTCATCAGCCACTGTTAGATGATCCCCTGCAGTACTAAGGTGCGGTAGGAAAGACTGAAATTCCTAGTTAGCGTGTGATTAGATTAAACCCTAAACATTAGCTGAACACAGCATTTGCTACATACTTAACATTGGACTCTATTTACAAAGGAAAAAGGAACCAAACAGAAACAGCGAGCCAGGCTCGGCGTGTCCTCTGGCACACTGTTGCTAGCACCCATGCGAGTAGCACAGGGTGACATACAACATCTATGCACAGTGCCATTCCATCAAAGTCTGTCTGTTGGGCCCAGGTCGGTCTTGGGGTACAGCTAGGCAGGCAATGCCAAGGGGAAGCCTGGTAAAAGCTAAACCATTTCTCTTATTCCTCTGAAATCAACAGCAGCCGATGGTCAGCGTTCCAGGGAACACCTTGGGACTGGAAGCTACAGGCTACAAACAACAAGGCCCTTTCAATGGTGGAACCAAAAGAGATAAGGAGCACAGGGAGGGTGGATAACGGTACCTAATCCCGTCCCTGGCCAAACCTCCAGTGCCCCTGGGGCCAGGCCTACCTATTCCCAGAGGGCACTGCATTAGGGATTATGACCTGCGTCAGCCGCATTTTAGAGGCTGGCAGAGCATGTGCTGCAGATTTATAACACACATCCCCGATTATGGACCCACAGTCACCCCCTAGGTCAAAGCAATCTAAATTATTCTTAAGAATATTAATATCCCTTCCCCATAACAGCCCCACACTGTCACCTTCTAAATGTACTTGCCAGCTGATGCAGCACTATTTGTGCATTCATAACATTCTTCTCGCCTGCAATAATTGTCTGCTGCAGGATGGTCTCAGATGAGAATTTAATGAGGGTACTGTGTAAACACGCTGGAACCGATGGGTACGGACGTCCACTGGTAAGTGCTGCTGCTTGCTGTCTTTATTCTTGTCTTTTTAAAAAGTGCTTTTACCTTGACTCGAGCCTCTTCTCCCCCCGTATCTCTCCAACTAATTCTGTAACTGTGATCAGAATGATTTCTCAAGGAGCTGGTTGCCTTCCGTAGTGGCGGGATTGTTTGGGGCTAAGTAAATGTGTGACTAAGAGTTATTCTAGGTAAGAGCAACAGATTTGTCTTTATTCTGTGATTTACGGGGCTGTCTCAGCCTGGGTGAAATTCACCACTGCACATAGACGCAACAGAAGGCCAATGGACCATTTACAACTCATTTCAGCCGTGGTCCATTGGCCAGGTGGAATAAAAGTGGGGCACAGACTGTGTATTGGTCCCCTCTGTGCAGTGGTGAATTTCACCTTCACTGTGCCAGAGGACACTTCCACGTTGCTTGCAATTGACTCCCAATCGCCAGACTGGCTTCATGTCCCTGTTTTATCTGTCCTTGGTGTTTCAAAATCGGCTTTTTGTCTCCAGCTCAAGATTTGGCTTTGGTGGCTGGCGCAATGTTTTGTGACAATTCTCCCCACTGTGCTGCTCTTTGTAGTTGATCAGGCAGATTAGGAAAGCTATCTGATGGGGGAAATTCATTTCTTTGACAATTTCTTGGCACACTGAACATCTCAACAATATATGCTCAGTCCTAGGGGCTTCTGGAATGCCCCACCTGCCCGAAAAATGTTATTTTGGCCTGAAGTGCATTATGTGATTTCCCTGCTCCCATTCCAGAGGATAAATTCACAGTCAGCCAGTCCTCGGTCACTTACACATAAAGATCCATAGGAAACTCTTTCATCATGTGTGTTACGATGAACTCCACCATCAGATCTAGGAGACCGGGGAGGAAAACGACAAAGTAAATGTAAAACTAGCTGTAGTAACACCTGGCAGACAACAATAAGCACATCCAACTACCCCCACCCCCACCATGTCACAACAATCCTGGTTAGAAGCGAGAGAGATAATTCACTAAATAGTCTAAATTAGGCACTTCTTCTCAAAGCCCAGGGTGAAGCTACTGAGAGTTGCCTGGCATTTTAATGCGATGTGCCCTGAGACATGCTTCCTCCATGCACTTTTCCCAGCACTGTTGTTTAAATAAAAAAACACATCACTAATTTTGATGCATAGAATTGCCCTCGTATTTCAAACCTTAGCACCAATGGAAAATTCCGGTAGGAAATATGTTTTAGAACCTTGGTTGTCACCAGAGGCCAGAAATGTTTTACAGCTTTGTTTTCCAAGATGATAATGTAGAGGACATTCATATATCTACACAATCGGCTCTGAAGCAAAGTAGATCCAGTCTTGCCTCAAGAATGACTAAACTCTTCTACATACTACTCAGTTTCAATCTTGGTCAGTTTCACAAGGGGTATATTTGCTAGAACATCAAGAGAGGCAGGCAAAACAGCCTTCCAGCTAGTCATGTTCAGCCCAGTTTGTCTGTTCCAGGCAGGCAAGGTGCCCAACAGTCACTTCCACCACCAAACATCGGTTTCTTTCCTGTCAGCTTTTTCTCAGCTCAGTCACCCAGAGACTGCTCATTCCCAGCCATCACCTTCCCCAAAAAAACATTTTGATGGATTAGCCAACAAACATTCCATTATTGACATTCGTTCAGCAATGGACGCGAGGTGTCCGATGCCTTTCGGAAAACCTGATGGCGAATGTGGCTTTCCACAGATCTAAAAGATGCAGCATGTTACATGGCACCGATCTTCCTACCTAATCTCACTAGAGGAAAGTGCGGGAGTGGGATGAAATGCACCCTGCTGAGAACTGAAATTCCTTGCACAGGTAATAGGTAGCCAGGAAACTCCCCCAAACTAAGCTGATTTCCTCCTCCTCACAGGAGATGGGAAGATCCCACCCTAGCAATACTCACCTAGAACTGCACACACCAGGGGGCGGCAGGGCAGGTTCTTGTCTGCGGCTTTCTTCCTGTGTCTCATTGGCTTCAAACACACAAAGAAGAAAGGAAGTCAGCGGATGCCTGCATGGTACATTATTGCCTGCTCTCCATACAAATAAAATCACTGCCACAGGCTCTCCTGTAGTTTTGGGCTCTTGCATTTCTGCCACCTCGCCTCTATGGATGCCGCAGCCCAGGGCACAGGGGGTTACCAGGGACTGGGTCTTTGGTTACTTTGATTCTGAGTTGTGTAACTGGAGGGTGCTGTCACACCAGGGTGCAGCGCTCTCCCTTATGTTCCCCTGACCCAGAAGTTTGTTTTTCGCTCTCATAGTGGCTGGAGTGCTACCTGGCTACTCTATCAGCTCTAACAGCTTAGAAAGACAACTCCCATTCCATGCTTGCTGCTGAGAAAGAGGGGCTGACAGCTTGGGGCTACGCTTGCTTTAAAGACAAAGAGCTTGAGTCTGTCCTGGAGTGGTCACACCACCATCTCCCAGGCCACAGGCTGTCAATGGGGGAAAACTCCGCTGGAGAGCAATTCCAGTGGTGGAATGACCACCTTGCGGGTCGGAGGTTTGGAGCCTGCAGTCAAGTCCCACTGAGGGAGCATGCACAAATTCACAACATCCTCTAGAAGCTGGGTTCCTGTGAACCCTTGGATGCAAATGAAAGGGGCCTTCCTGCAACAGAAACCCTGGGACAAGACAGTGCTAAAAACACCACGCCCCCTATTTGAGGGGCAAATCACCCATCTGAAAGAGGGAGTGAACTGAGCTCAAAGAGGTTAGGGTCCACTACAACATGCACATTAACGTATCACACAGGCCTAACGTTTGCTGAATCTTAAGGCAGACTGCTCCCAGAATGCACTAACTCCTCCAGTCCCCACAGACCTCCCATTACACATCCTCTCCCCAGCTACACTGGCCAGATGCGTCTCAAAAGCCAGCCCTCACCCAGCTCCTTGAGCCAGCCAGTAAGGAGCCAGGCTGCTCACTCCTCAGCTTAGCTCATTCCTTTGACGAGGAGCCTTGAGCCTCTCCTGCCATGATGGCGTTTCTTTCCCACACCCGTATCAGCAGGGCTCACTGGGTTCTCACGTGCACTGGCCCCAGGCGGGGCATCTGTGACATAACACACAACCAGCTGAGGATCCAACCTTGGCTTCAGCCACCCCAAGGAGAAAGGAAGGAACCTGCGGGGAAGACTCACCATTCTGTGCAGGTTTACTCGAAAATTCACGTTGTCGTCATGCAAAAATGCATTAGCGTACTGATCCTATTGGAGAGAGCAAAGCCTGAGATGAGAAACATCTACTGCATCAACCCCCCTGCCCCAGGGCAAAACTCACAGCTGCAGGCAACTCAAGGGTTAGAAAGCTGCCATCAGCAGGAAGAGGCGCTTGCCTGAGTTTTCTATTTCCTGTTCCCCATTTGTGCCTCTAGTCAGACAACCCAAGCGACTCCACTTGCACAAACACCTCCACCAGAGTCATTTATTTCCCAGGCCTTTCTTTGCTCACCCACGTCGCAGACTCCACGTATGACAGCGCCAAGAACATTTTAATGTGGGCTGTAAAATGCACAGGAAGGTTCTCCTGCCTGCCTCTCTTTCCTCATCCCCAGGACAGAGCGCAGAGGAAGGGTTATAGCGGCCTCTTGATGGACCCATCACGGCAGAAGTTATTGCAGCACAAGCTGCTAGTACGTGGCTCAGCAGCTCCAGGCCTCAGGGAAATCTCATTCCAAAATCCACACTAAATCAACCGGCGTTCCGTATAACCCACAGCCACGTGCGGTAATAAATAGCCTCTCCATTTAACACCAGGATCAAACATGCCTTTGCTAGACACAGGCGATATTTCTCTTCTCCCTTTGTCTACAGGCCTTTCTGATGAGCTCAGGTGCTAAGAATACCTTATTACTAACATTTGTAATGAAATCAGAGTTAAGTAGCTCTTCTGCAGCACCTTGAACAAATACTTTATGAACCATGACTCTAAAAGCAGAGCACTCGGCGCAATAACGCTGACTTTGCCGCTCTGAAGCAGCGACATGCAGACCTCAGTGGTTCAGGAGCCAAATTAGCGATCAATATTATGCAAAAGAGCCACAGGAATGGGAATTCATCATTTCATTTACTAGAGCGCTATTCGAACATAAGAACGGCCATACTGGGTCAGACCAATGGTCCATCTAGCCCAGTATCCTGTCTACTGACAGTGGCCAGTGTCATGTGCCCCAGAGGGAACGAATGGGTAATCTTCAAGTGATCCACCATGGTACTATATATTACTATTTAAACAGCGTGACAGAGAAATTATTTAGTTTATATATATTATTCTTATCAGCTATAATTGGTTAATAACACAGGAAAAGCCAATTGGTTCATAATTAAATTGCACAGTGTTTTCATAGCATCTGCTGCAAAGAGCTGCAGGAGACACATTAAAGAGCCATTCACGATCCTCAGTCTGAGTATCACTGCTCTAAATGGAAGGTTTTTACTTGTGCGCAACCAAAACTCTTTTCCAGTCAAGACCTGACCCTCTGGCTCCCCACCTGAGCAGTCTGCCCAGCAGCGTGACAACACCCACCTCCTTCAAGGCAGCAGAGGGACAACGTGGTCCCCATCTGTGAAAGCCATGGCCACTCCCTCCAATGCTAGCCCCTGCTCCCTGTCAGGACTTGGGATGGCTGAAAAACAGCACCGTCTGCTTAGCATGAACAATGCGGAGTCAGGTGTTGTCAGTGCCTGGAACATCTCAGGGCGTCCCCTAGTGACCTAACATACATGCCAAATGAGAGTGGAACAGGTCTGAGTCCAGCATGCTCCCCACGTGTGACACAAGAAGCCGACACTCCCTGAGATGAGGCAGCACTCTGCTAGTTTAGGCTCAGTGCTAACAGCAGTAGTGCTGGACTTCACAGCAAAGGATTAAACCATCTCTAGCAGGGTCTCCATCTCCCAACCTCTCTGCAGTTCTCCAGTGCCCATGTGACAGGACACGAGGGGAAGGGACACCCGTGTGGAGCCAGGGTGTCACACAAGACAGATGGCCGCATGCTGATGAGATGGGATCGTATAAGAGACCTACCTCTGCTATGCACGTCAGGATAATAAGACAGAGCTTGCCGCTGTGGAGCCGGTGTTCGTCTGCAAATGAACAAAACCAAGCCTACGTGAGCCACTAGGCCTTGTTGCGCCAAAAGGTCGGCGTGTGGACTCAGAGCATAAAGACCCTCCCCTGGCTGAAACAGGGCAAGAGGCCAAGTATCAAACTCTTCACACACCTACTCACCCACCCTGCGAGAGTAAACAGTCTCACCATGGCCCTAAAGCCATTACCCCAGCAGCCGGACCACTACACCCCACTGAGCTATCGGGAGTCTCAGCCAACACCACAACGTTAGATTTGATTTCTCGTTCAGCACAGGCTTTCTCGGGAGTGTGACAGAATACACCCTGCAGTCACACCCTACTCACTAGTGTAATGATCTTGGTACAAAGTGTGCCTTGTAAGGTAGCATTTGAAAACTCAATTTTTTTTGTCAGTATTGTCCTGAGGAAATATGTGACAACGCTGTATGTGAAGTTATAAGATTCCCCTGTACGGTGTTAACAACACATGTTCCAAACCCCACAGTCCTACTCCAACAGAAGTCTGCAAACAGGTCTGTCCTTGAGAAAGGAACGTGGACTCTGCTTAACTTGCATTTAAGCAGCAAACAGAGTAATCAAGCAGGGTGGGAAACAAAGGAACCTCAACCAGGTGAGAAAAAGCAGCAGGGAACATGCTTCCGCATAGACTCTGTCTCCTAGTGCCCAACTGGAAATGTTTTTCTCCTTTTTGTAGTTTCAGTTCCCCTCTTGAAAAACACCCCACAGCACCCCTCTCTCCTCCTGCCCATCGTGTTCACTGCACCTGAAGGAACACAGGAAGCATTCACTGGACTCTGGGGGAGGGGTTCAGTCAGTAAGACTGCCGAAAGCACATGGTTAGAAATTTTGCTTGAATCTAACCTACTTTGTTAAGTTAGGTATTAGTAAACATCTTAACTTTATTTTCCTTGTAACCCTTTCCGACTTTTATGCCTCATTACCTGTACTCATGTAAAATCTCTTTGTAATTAATAAACTTGTTTTACTGTTTTATCTAATCTAGCGTTTAAATTTAAGTGTCTGAATCACTACTTGAGAAAATGGACAGGGAAATTATTCCTTTTAAGAAATAACGGACATAAAATATTTTGTTCTCTCCAGGAGGGGGCTGGGCACTGCAGGACATACATTTCAGGGTGGAGGGAGGGAAGGAGTGTCTGGGACCAGGGGTGTGTTGGGGTCACCCTGCAGTATAATCAAGGCTGGTGAGAACCAGGGAGTAACCCAAGTGTGGCTGACAGGCTGCAGTTACACACACACACACACACTTACATACTGGGAGGCTGTTTGTGAGCAGCCCAGGTGGGACTTACTGCAGCGAGGCATTGTGAGGTGCTCAAGGGGGTGACACAGCTGCTCATTAGTCTGGATTGCATCCTAGTAAGTCACTGAGGGGTCTCTCTCTGGCTCACCTGTTTGCCTTTCCCCAATACTCGGGATGCAGAGCTTAGGCCCTGGCCAACACTCCAGGTGAAAAGCCCTTCCTCGAGCACCACAACTGCCCTTCCATCCGATCTCCGAGGGAGATCAGTTTTGTTGCTTACACCAGCCGGTACATTACACAAGAAGAAAGAGATTTTGAAAACACAGGCCACATTCATACAGCAGAAAAGGGCCCACGCCCCCTCCAAAAGCCTTTGGTGACACTGCATTCAGGACAGTGCATACAAACATCCCACACTGAATTTGAAAGCAGATCTGACTCTGGGCTGCTGGCTCTGCTCTATATCGGTGCTAGGACATGTGATTATTAAAGGGAAAATGAGCCCCAGAGGGTGTGAATCTGGGCTGCTGTAGTGAGTAAACATAAGGGCACAGTTGGGGTGCCGCGGGTTGAGTGTCACACCGGCATATTTCCCTACTGAGGACAGACTTTTCAAAAGAAGGGGAAAGTTTCTCTCTTCAGGAATCAGAGTAGCAACCGTGTTAGTCTGTATTCGCAAAAAGAAAAGGAGTACTTGTGGCACCTTAGAGACTAACAAATTTGTTAGAGCATAAGCTTTCGTGAGCTACAGCTCACTTCATCGGACCAAATGCATCCGATGAAGTGAGCTGTAGCTCACGAAAGCTTATGCTCTAATAAATTTGTTAGTCTCTAAGGTGCCACAAGTACTTCTTTTCTCTTCAGGAAGGAGGAGCAGTGGCCTTCAGGAACTCCAATACACGAGAGCCTTGTTATCTTTCTATTACAAGATCTCAAGGCTTATTTCAAAGGTGCTGCTTCCATGTCTCTTCTCCAGGGATTAGGCTGAAAGTGTTACTGCTACACACTAAGTACTCATGCTTTAGCCTGCTCAGATTGTGAATGGCAGGTCATTTCCAGCCACGAGTTATAAGCGAGGTGGGCTGTTATTCATAGCAATCCTTTGCATCTTCCAGCAGAGGATCTGAAAACCCTTTACAAACACTCAGTACAGTAGGGAAACATCAAAGCTCCTGTGGGAGGTATGTCAATCTGAGCCCTAGTTTACAGATGATCCCTCTCAAGGCTCCCCTGACTATGGGGTCTGGCAGAGAGGGGTTAATTAGATGGGATTCTGATAGAATGGATGGGTTTTAAATTATACCTTCCGGGGCAGGGGTGGAACAACTGTGCAGGCTTGGAGTCAGAACAAGTGGACATCACTCACATGTACCCACCCCAAGATAGAAGTGATCCTGTAGCATCGCTGGTTCTCTTCTTTCCCATCCCTCCATGGGATATTGGCCTTAAATGCTTTCTCATCTCATAAAACGAATGGTCAAAGGAAGGTCACTTGGGAGCCCCTATTTACCCACTCAGAAAAGAGAACCAAGGGATATACCCAAAGAAATTAAAAGGCTCCACATTTTAAAATGATCTGGTTGTGGAACTCGTTGTCACAGGACACTCCCACTGCAAAGAGCTTTGCAGGGATTAGCCATTGAGGGTGAACCTGCACTGCCTGGGGCAGCCCACAGCAGGAAGCCTTCCAGCCTGGTGCACAGAGCCAGGTCCACGGTAGCGGGTTAAAAATAGCTACATAGACATTGCTGCTTGGGCTCTCAAGGCCACCCTCCTCTGCTTCAGAGCCCGAGCTCAACACCTCCACAGCTATTTTGAGCATGAGCCCCGCCAGCCCAAATCTGGTGAGCCAGGCTGGGAAACTAACTGCTGTGGGCTGCACAGACGTACCCTACACAAACCTCAAACATGGGTACCAAAGCTAGGTAAAAAGCTGGGGGGAATACATAAAGGGACACCAGCCTCCATCCATGAGGACAAATCAGCCACGGGCTGCCTGGGTTTAGGAAGAAACCCGCTCCACAGGCATACATTGTACAGTGCTGGGTACTTTATCAGCGCTCAAATGATACATAACAGCAACATTATTTGTGGGGTTCCACTTATCTTCATTCAGTGTAAAGCTGGACAGACAACAGTGTGTTTGCAACAGGTTGAAATTTGGCACAAAAAAATTGTTCACACACATGCAATACTTGCTCATGCGAGTAATCAGGTGCAGTGGTGCTAATTGAGCAGTCTTGTGCACACCCAGCCAGGGATGTGTCAGTGACACGTTACCAAAGCTTCCACTCCCAAGTGTAAAAAGTGCAAAAAGCCAGGAAACACAAGCCGTCAGGAACAGTATCCCAGATAATGTCACGGCAAACCTGGTGGCTGAACTTTGTGACTTTGTCCTCACCCATAACTATTTCACATTTGGTGACAATGTATACCTTCAAATCAGCGGCACTGCGATGGGTACCCGCATGGCCCCACAGTATGCCAACATTTTTATGGCTGACTTAGAACAACGCTTCCTCAGCTCTCGTCCCCTAATGCCCCTACTCTACTTGCACTACATTGATGACATCTTCATCATCTGGACCCATGGAAAAGAAGCCCTTGAGGAATTCCACCATGATTTCAACAATTTCCATCCCACCATCAACCTCAGCCTGGACCAGTCCACACAAGAGATCCACTTCCTGGACACTACGGTGCTAATAAGCGATGGTCACATAAACACCACCCTATATCGGAAACCTACTGACCGCTATTCCTACAAGCCTCTAGCTTTCATCCAGACCACACCACATGATCCACTGTCTACAGCCAAGCTCTATGATACAATCGCATTTGCTCCAACCCCTCAGACAGAGACAAACACCTACAAGATCTCTATCAAGCATTCTTACAACTACAATACCCACCTGCTGAAGTGAAAAAACAGATTGACAGAGCCAGAAGAGTACCCAGAAGTCACCTACTACAGGACAGGCCCAACAAAGAAAAGAACAGAACGCCACTAGCCATCACCTTCAGCCCCCAACTAAAACCTATCCGACGCATCATCAAGGATCTACAACCTATCCTGAAGGACGACCCATCACTCTCACACATCTTGGGAGACAGGCCAGTCCTTGCTTACAGACAGCCCCCCAACCTGAAGCAAATACTCACCAGCAACCACACACCACACAACAGAACCACTAACCCGGGAACCTATCCTTGCAACAAAGCCCGTTGCCAACTCTGTCCACATATCTATTCAGGGGATACCATCATAGGGCCTAATCACAACAGCCGCACTATCAGAGGCTCGTTCACCTGCGCATCTACCAATGTGATATATGCCATCATGTGCCAGCAATGCCCCTCTGCCATGTGTATTGGCCAAACTGGACAGTCTCTATGTAAAAGAATGAATGGACACAAATCAGACGTCAAGAATTATAACATTCAAAAACCAGTCGGAGAACACTTCAATCTCTCCGGTCACTCGATTACAGACCTAAAAGTTGCAATTCTTCAACAAAAAAACTTCAAAAAAAGACTCCAACGAGAGACTGCTGAATTGGAATTAATTTGCAAACTGGATACAATTAACTTAGGCTTGAATAAAGACTGGGAGTGGATGGGTCATTACACGAAGTAAAACTATTTCCCCATGTTTATTCCCCCTCCCCCAACCCCCCACTGTTCCTCAGACATTCTTGTCAACTGCTGGAAATGGCCCACCTTGATTATCACTACAAAAGGTTCCTCCCCCCTCCCCTTGCTGGTAATAGCTCACCTTAAGTGATCACTCTCATTACAGCGTGTATGGTAACACCCATTGTTTCATGTTCTCTATGTATATAAATCTCCCCACTGTATTTTCCACTGAATGCATCCAATGAAGTGAGCTGTAGCTCACGAAAGCTTATGCTCTAATAAATATGTTGGTCTCTAAGGTGCCACAAGTACTCCTTTTCTTTTTGTGAATACAGACTAACATGGCTGCTACTCTGAAACAAAGCAAAGAGTGTAAACATACCACATGGCCCAGCTGCATCTAAATCTAACTACAACAGGGAATCACTGAAGCCCCCTTTACTAATTCCAGTGCCCCTCGTATCACCCATAGGTGCTGAAGGGCACACAAGGTTTCACACCTGGAGCGGAGTTCTGATTCCTGTGGCAGTCCCTTAATGTTCTTAGAAATCCAGCTCTGTGGGGTTTGAATTCTCCTCCCATCCCATAGAGCTTGGAACTGAATCCGCTTATGCCTCCCGGAGAGGGCCGTGCTGAGACTCCCTCGGCTATTATGCACTACAATTTTCCCTTCTATATCTGGCTTCCTTCCCTCCAGCACTAGGTCTCCCCAAGACCCAAGTAATTACCATCTGGCAAGGAAAAATCAGTTCAGAGCTTTCAGCCTCCACAGGGAGGCCAGGTAGGGTCTGTATGCAGAGTTCTATTAACATCGCCCCACCGCCTGGACCCAGGGCTCGCTCAACAATAGGATCTGGTTACCTTTTGTGTCCTGCATGACAATCGAGCTGTACTTTAAGAAGGTTATCAGCAGGTTGCTAGTCTGCACATCAGCATCCAAAGGCAGCTCTGCAGAGCTTATAACTGGAATAAAGTGGAAAAAAAGCATTTACCATATGCATATCACATACAAAAAGCAAGGGGAAAGATACTCAAGGAACTTGATTCTTAGATGTTAGTGTCTGGGTGTAATGAACACATTTGTACAAAAGAACAGCCATACTGGGTCAGACCAAAGGTCCATCTAGCCCTGTATCCTGTCTTCCAACAGTGGCCAGTGCCAGGTGCCCCAGAGGGAATGAACAGAACAGGGAATCATCAAGTGATCCATCCCCTGTCGCCCACTCCCAGCTTCTGGCAAACAGGAGCTAGGGACACCATCCCTGCCCATCCTGGCTAATAGCCATTGATGGACCTATCCTTCAGGAACTTATCTAGTTCTTTTTTCAAACCAGTTATAGTCTTGGCCTTCACAACATCCTCTGGCAAGGAGTTCCACAGGTTGACTGCGTTGTATGAAAAAATACTTCCTTTTGTTTGTTTTAAACCTGATGCCTATTAATTTCATTGGGTGACCCTTAGTTCTTGTGTTACGAGAAGGAGTAAATAACACTTCCTTATTTACTTTCTCCACGCCTGTCATGATTTTATAGACCTCTATCATATCCCCCCTTAGTCGTCTCTTTTCCAAGCTGAAAAGTCCCAGTCTTATTAATCTCTCCTCACACGGAAGCTGTTCTATACTCCTAATCATTTTTGTTGCCCTTTTCTGAACCTTTTCCAATATGATGTTTTTGAAATTGCGTGACCACATCTGCACTCAGTATTTAAGGTGTGGGCATACCAGGGATTTATACAGAGGCAATATGATAGTCTCTGTCTGATTATCTGTCCCTTTCCTAATGATTCCCAACATTCTGGTTGCTTTTTTGACAGCTGCTGCACATTGAGTGGATGTTTTCAGAGAACTATCCACAAGGACTCCAAGATCTCTTTCCTGAGTGGGAACAGCTAATTTAGACCCCATCATTGTGTATGTACAGTTGGGATTATGTTTTCCAATGTGCATTACATTGGATTTATCAACATTGTAGAGATCATCTGATCTCCCACTCCCCAGTCAGAGGTCTTGTGTCACAGTGAGTGGGGCACAGCTCCTTCCAGAGCCCACCTCTTCTGCTCCGAGCTCTGGCAAGGGGTCCCAGCTCTCCCCTCCTCCTGACCCCATGCATGCAGATTACGCTGCTGCTTTGGCACTTCAGCGCCTACCAACCCCGGAGGCGACATGAGACTAATTCCAGCAGTCAGTGCAGATGAGGGTTACACCATTTTCATTTGGAGAGGATCGTGCCCGGGAAAGGCCCTGCTGAGCTTTAATAGTGGGATTTGAGCCCTTAAGAAACAACTCTGAAGAGGTTAAGAGCCAATTGCGCGCCAGCCTCCCTCCCTTTTCTCTCTGGGGCATCAAAAAGTGCCACCTTCTCCTGAAGGAACAGTACAGAGCTGAAAAGCAGCGGCACTGAGCGAGGGGCTGCGTGACCAAGGAGCTTTGCTGTAGGCCAACACAAAGATTTTTTTTGAAATGCCCACCAGTGTTTCCCAAACTAAAGCTTTACAGGCAGCATCTCTACAGATTTACAACAGACAGAAGCCAAACCGATCCCGGCTTATGCTAGCGAAACCAAACAGCAACATGGCCAGGACAGGGTGAGCATTTCTGATACAGATCTTGCTCCTGTCCTCCATGCCTCCGACACCTCAACATGAGACACCTCTGCATTGTGTTCTGCAGGTAGATGCCAGTTACCTGGCTAACTCCCCTCCACTCAGGTCCCAAGCCTCAGCCACCTCGATCCTGGGCTGGACTCAGGCAGTTCTCTTGCTCTCGGATTGGGCTGCAGCACCCTGTGATCAGCCTTGCTCATCTCAGCAGGTCTGACTGACTACGTCTATGCGATTCCCGGCGCAGGAAGACACGTGTGCGCTCACTTGGATAGAGCTGGCATGCTAAAAATAGCTAGGTGCCTGCAGCGGTGATCAGTGAGCTGGCCACCCCAGTACAATCCCCTTCCAGAGCGTAGGTATATGCTAGGGTGGCTGCCAGGCAGGCCGCCAGGGCCACACTGCTATTGGTGGTATGCTGCACAGTCAGCACTGACCCAGGAGCAGTGACCAGCGGCCAAACAGAGGTCACAACAGAGCATTATTTAGTTAGAACCAAGGCATTTCCGGTCTTAAAACAAGAGCTGGGGAAGACCCAACTAGTTTAAGCTGTCTCCACAGTGTCTGTCGGCCTGTACTTCTGGGCGGCTCCTGGCAGCGGACCCACTCCCCGGCTCGCTCCTGAAAAGTTGTTTGCGACCCTTTGATCTGCTAGTTCCTGCCTGTGTCATTTTTGGCAGGCGCCATTGCCCTGCAATTGCCCCTGGTGTTTGTTGGGAGGCTGCTTCTCTATAGCCCCTTACGTTGCTCTCCTGCCTGCTCATCCAACAGCTCCCCCGGAATGGAAGCACGATGCCTGCCCTTCCCCACACACATAGCCCAGGCTCTCTCAAGAACCAGGGGCCATGTCCATTCCACAGCTCCACGGCCAACACAGCAACTACCCCTCACATCAGACGAGGAACCAACGCCGGTGCAGGACCTGGCAGCCCGTTTGCTCAGCAGCATAGCATGACATTACCACTCTGCAATCTGCACTGGCTGCCTGGGGGCTTCCAGCTGAAGTTCAAGTTGCTGTTTTAGACCAATTAAAGTCCTAAATAGCTTGAGACCTGCTTACCTGCAGGAACCCTTTTTTTCAGGCCATACGGCCAGAGACCTGGTCTCATTAAAGGCATGAGCTGGACTCACTTTTGGACGGGAGAAGGAGCTGCTAGCAGCTCCAAGGGGCCCTGGTCTCTGGAGTCCACTCCCTCTTTTCCATCTGCCTCCAGAGCAAGCCCAAAGCCTATCTCTTGGCCTGGCCTTTGGGGGAGAGAAAAGTAGCTAGAGCTTGCAAGAGGATTTGGGATGAGAAGAGGCTGCTGGTTTGATCCCTTATGCAACTGTATTTTTAATTTATGTAAAATGCACTTGGAGGCCAGGACAGGAGCCTTTACATCAATAAATCTAAATAAATACACATACCGCCTCTCCCGGTTCAAACTGCCTGTTAAACCCCACCCCCCGTGGCGAGATAAGTAAGGGTTAGAGCTCGGATGAGCAAACAGGCATAGAAGGGGGAAGGGACTTATGCAGAAATAGCATCCAGGCACCCAGAGTCCAAGGCTTCTGCTTTAAGTACCGATCAGCAGGGCTTCTCTAACGACTGTACCTGAGCACTGCCGCACACAGACCTTAGGAGACCAGTGTTCCATGCCCTGCAACAGGAGACTGAACTCACAAGAAAGTTCCAGTCCCAATCAGGTTTCTGGCCCTCTGGCTCTAAGTCAGATACCTTAGGATATTTTCATTTTTAAAAGCCATCTAACGTAACCGGCACTGACATGCAGAGGGGCCCAAACAATAGCTCATAGAGGTCTGTGTGCTCATCTCTAATTCAAAGCTGCAGTCCACGGAGATGACGGGGCCAAGCAGTCAATGGGGCCCGGCAGTTTGAATCAAACTTGAGTAGTGAAGGACGGGACCTTCAGTTTCTGGGGGCTGCACTTCTCCAGGGTCTGCAAGCTGCTCCATTTAATGCAGAGGCTCTTGACATGTTGCTAACATGACTCTCAAACAGCAAAATTCGTGCACCCCTCTGCTGTGGGATTGGAAGCCTTCTTACCCCCAACGTTATGAATTGCCCATGAAGATTTAGCCAAGGTCAGCAATATGTGTTCACATCCATACTGGCTCCTTCCAGAGCCGCTATGACAAATGCAGTTGATGAATATTAAACAACAGTAAGCCAATCAGCATTTAGATACCATGGTGACAGGCACCTTAGATTTGTATATTACGGATGCACAGTTCACAACAAACAGAAAAAGTCTTATGAAAAAAAATCACTCTGCAGAACCCATCACTGCTGAACTCAGTTAACCCTACAGCTGTAGCTTTTTTATGAAGACATAGGTTTTATTTTGAAACTTTAAAAGGGCTTAATTCATGTTAGAGGCTAACAGCTGGAGGAATTTCAATTCAGAACACAAGTCTGTTTTTAAACCCAAGTTGCACAGAAGAGTGCCTGGAACCCATACATGGATTTTTGCATGCTTTGTATCTTGAAAATAGCTTGGCTTATTTATTTTTTTAATGCACCAGAAAGAAAAAAAAAAAAAGCCTTCCATTCTAAAGCTGAAATGTCTTGTGCTAACTCTAACCCAAGAGCAAATTTTACAGCTGAATTGCAAAACCCTGCAAAACGAGAGGAATTCTGACATAGCTTGAAAATAACGGCACTGCTGGGGAGCAGCCCTGTAATTAAACCAAACCTAGGCTCAAGCGCTTGGCGTTGCAGAGAGGCTGGAACAAAGATAAGACGACAGAGAATGTAAATGAAAAATGCCTCTCAACATGATCCCTGCAAGTTAAGATCAACTCCCTTTTCTTAAGCTTAAGAACCCTCCGAGCAGCGGGGAGCCGCCAGTGAAGGCTGAGCTCACTGTGTCTGTTCAAAGTGGGCTGACTTCTTTCGCTAAATGAAAAAAGGAGCTAGTTGTAGGTAAGCACAATCCTGTCGGTTGTGTAATAAAGCATGTGGGTGGATACATTAGCAACGAACAGTCTGAAAGGAAGCGTACGAAGTGCTTGGCCTGCTGCATCACACAAAACACATACACGAGGAGGCTCGAGACATCTTTTTTTTAACATCATCCATCTGAAGCTTTTGATATCCATGGTAACCAGGCAGAATTCATCCTTGTGGAGAAGAATAGTCTTCAGCCGGGATATCAAATGACCCGAACACCAGATACAAGAGGGTAACCCATGCTGCTCTCGCTTCAAGACATTGCCAAATTGTGCTCTATTCAAACAGACTCCATTCTTCTATTAAACGCTTTCTTCAGACACTGATGGTGTAAGGGAAGTTAGTGACAAATGCTGCTAGATTTCTCGGAGTGGGTTAAATCTACACAATCTCAAATAATGAGCCAGTCTATTCAGCTCTCGTATGCATTAATGCACACATTAAAGTATCTTGTTTAGAACAACCAGGCTCCCAGATCTCAGTTTAAGCCGTCATTTAAAAAGCCGGTCTGAAGAATGGGCAGAGGCAATAGAGAAATAGCTCCTGCTTCCCAAACAGCTTGGATTCAAATCCTAGGTTAATTTCCAGCTGGAAACAAGTACATTAGTGACAAGTAGGCACCCACTGTAACTAACTGCCTGGGAGATGAGCTCTACCGAAACCTCCTAAACATCAGACACATCCATAAACAAAGCCCTTAAAAAAAACATTAATTGTGTGGCTGCATCTGTGTGGAGACACACCGGGACGGGGGGGCTGTGTCAGTCCTCTTCTAGCAAGATGTAGCTTTAGCTATGGCTTTGGGAAAGATGCCAGCAGTTCCTCTGGGCAGCATACACAAGAGCAGAGAGTCTATGTAATTCTTCTTATAAGTAGCAGAAATAAAAAGCCAACTAAAGTGTCCTCTGGTTCTGCTTAACAAACCAGGCCTCCCAGGAAGACAACAGGAAATCTGTCTCCAGATAGAATGGGTTAGCTGCCACCTTGAAAAACTGCTTAGCCATTTATTTTATGGTTCATTTTAAATGCTAACACCCACAAGAGGCTTAAACATCTCACCATCTGAAGAAGGCGGAGTGGTCCCGAGTGGAGTGACTGGCGTTGTTGGAATTGGGCTTATCGGCACTGTCACCAACCCCATTTCTGGATGGCTCTGAAGCAAAAACACAAACACACACATTTTATACACTACAGTTATATGGAGCAACACCCACAAGGTGTATTACCCAGATGAAACAGGCTGCAGATGTGTTGGCAGAAACCAGAGCTCAAGTCAGCAGGTGTTCAGCCACCACCCTAAGCAGCAGAGGGGATAGATGGCCCAGTGGTTTGGGCACTAGCCTCAGAATTGGGAGACCTGGGTTCAAGTCTCTACTCCACCACAATCTGCCTGTGTGACTATGGGCAAGTCACTTAGCTTCTCTGCATCAATTCCCCAAGCTGTGACGTATGGGAGACCAGATGACCTGGTGGTCCCTGCTGGCCTTAACCCCTGTGACTTGTGTGTGCAGTGGGGATAGGAGCAGTGCCCTGCCTCACAGGGTGTGTGAGGATTGTAAGACACACAGATACTATGGTGATGGGGAAGACACAAACCCACCCCACTTAGAGCTTTTGGTCACCCCTCCTCCACCCCAGGTGTTTTCAGAATGACCCTGGAATATTTAATACCTGCCCTTCCAATCCTCCTCTGCCCTTTTAAAATGGGATTCTCATTTGTTTCATGGCTTCACATTTTAAGAGAACGGCAATTGACCATGTTCCTGCCCTGCTGAAAAGCGTGAGGGTTCAATAGAAGACAGCACTACAGAAACATCATCATCCATCTGTTCTGCTTCCTTCAGTTGCCTTTTCTCCCCAGCTCCTCTTCACTAACTGCTCCAGGCCTAATTGCTGGTCAAACCTTATTCGCTACAGGTACCTGTTTATTTCAATCAGCTGGTAGAACTGGTGAGATTCTAGAATTTCAATCAGCTGGTAGAACTGGTGAGATTCTATTCGAATACGGCTGTAACTTAATCGAGACTGTTTTATATCATGTCTTATATACAGACGCATCTCACAATGCTTAACGCAATGTGTGGCATAGGAAGGATTTGAAAGTTAGGGACCGTGTTGTAGAACTACTAGAGGGATGTAAATCCACATATTTTATGGGAAGCATGGGCACTCAAAGTCCCATCTAGGAAATATAGCTTTAAAATACATTTTCCATTGAAAATATGTTTTCTCTCATGGAATAAAACCAAGGGGTTTCCCCCCCCACCTCTTCCAAAAAAATTCAGCTGTCAGCCAAGGTATATAGCGCCACCTAGCAGCAAGAGATTAATACAAGCAGGTTACTAAGAGCTACAAAGACAATGTAATAATACTGCAGATCTAAGTTTAGTCACTTTCGCAGCTCCCCGGGCCATGCCTAGGTATCAGCGGTTGGAGATTCCTGCAATAGTGGGGCAGGTAGAGAATGCAATCCGAGCCACAAGTTTCTTCCATTATTTTTGTGGAGCTTTAAGGCATGTTATGCCCTACTTCGGACAAGGGTTACCGACAGTCCACGCAATGGCTTCATCAGATCAATACATCCCAGTGTGTGCCTGCGCCTATCAAGGACTGCCTCCAACCATGGGCTGGCAGCACAACCAGACTCATTACTGTCTGCCCCCAACGTGTCTGCTGTGTGTGCAAACCCACGTGGCATTTAGAGAATCAGCCTGAGCTTTTTGATCAAAGCTATGAATGCATCCACTGCTCTTCAGACACAAACCCGGCTTTTATTGTTCCCACCTCACAGACTGATACTGCAGTTCTCAAGACAGGACAATTTACCTACAAAGAAGGTTAACTTCATCACATTCTCCAAGCACATTTGTACAGAAATTAGCGTTTGAAACAAGACTCTTCCAGTAGCTGTTTATTCTCTAAAACAAACTGCTGAACTGTGGGGGCACACAAGGGATCGGAGATTAGATTCCTAGCTTCCAGGCTAGAAGGGAACAGCCCACCCTCCATGGTGCTTTCTGATCAGACCCTCCAGCCAATCGCAGGGCAACATTAACAGGGTTTAGAGGGAGTCACATCAAGCCCTTCCCAGACACAAAAATGGGTCAGTCTGACACAAGGCATCCCCCAGAAAACTTCTCCCAAAAACCTTTTTTTTTTTTTTTTAATTCTTTTCTGTGGCAGAGTGGGAAATAAGGGGTGTTGCATTTCCTAAGTCACCCTGAATCCAGGCCCTAGCCTGTTTCTGGTCCTACCTGACTCGGAACTATAATGAAACTCCAAAGGATCCAGGGAAGGAAAAGATGGACTGGCTAATCTAACTGGTCTTGTCCAATCCTGCCATGGATTGGCTGTTGAAGCGCTTTTGTGGTTAAGCTCCCTCCCCGCACCCCCGACTCACAGGCATGGAAAGGAAACACACTGAATGGGGCCACACCTGTGCCAACACGGTGATGAAGTTGCGGTTTAAATGAACGGCTTCGTAGAGGGCCAGAAGAATCGCCTCATTCGTTCTACAAGAGCAGCAGAAAAGCAGAGTTAGGTTACGGGCTACACTCCGGGGACAGCCATCAGAGTAAAGGATTTTCTGAAGTGACTCATGATTTGGTGAGCCCAGCCGGAAACAACTTCAAGGGTCTGTTTCAGAAGGGGCACGCGCCCACCCTCTGAGAGTTGAGCCCTTTTTATTTAAGGTGCATTGAGTTGGGCACCGCCAATTACTTTTGAAGACCTTGGTCATGGTCTTGGACTCCCTTGACCTTCCACCAAAGGACTCGCATTGCTCCTCACTCTCCAGCATTGCTTCCTCTTAAAGTCCTTGCATGAGAGCACAGAGCAGCCGGCTGCCTCCAAAGTCGCCTATTTACGTTGGGCTGGGCACAGAGTAGCAGCTTTTACCCTCCTGATTGGAAAGGTAAGTGTTCCTTGAGGCAGGAGCCATGTCCCCCACTATGATCTCCAACACCAAACACAAAAGAGTGGTGCTCCATGAACAGCAATTCCCCTCCCACTCCCTACATCCAACACTCGCACCCAGCATTACAGAATGCTCCCCAGAGCCAGCCAGCCCATGGCTCCTACAGCCCCAGCCGCTTCATTCGAGTCCCAGCCTTGCCTGTCATTTGCAGTTGCAAGGAACAAATTTGGTTGCCAGGCCAGAGTGGACGTTGCTTCGGCTAGTTTTTCTACATTAAAATGGCCCCATTAAGGAACAGCAGCAGGTGACATTTTGCGATTCAGAACCGGCAAGGTAAATTGCCGTTCACTGTGCGGACAATATCTGTGTACTTACTGGACGGAGATTTTCTCATCAGCATCGGCTATGAACATGCTGCCCACCTGTGGAAGGACATAGTATTGCACAGCTTTATGAAGCACATTAGGGAAAGCTGTTGCCACTGCTTACAGCTAGCAAGAGCGGGCAGGGGCAGGACCTGAACGCTGAAAGGCCCTGCTTGGCTTGTGGACGAGGAGCAGGACAAGGGAAGTCCCACAGCTTCCTTCTCCAGGTGGCCATGAACTGCCCTTGGAAGAAGCCTCTCCCAGGACACATCTCATAGCTACAGCTAGTCCCCGCTCAAATGACAAAAGACGATGACTGATTCCCAGAGCTGGATCTCTCAATGGGCTCCCCACCCAGCCACAGACAAAAGGTTTATGGCAATGCTTTTCCCATCGCATTGTGCAGCAACACTGCTTTGTGTTGGGCAGCTTCTGCAGAAGAGCAGCGATAATTTATTTTATGGCAACGGCTGTTTAAAAAAAAAAGTCACGTGCAGCTTTTAAAAATGAAGATGGAGAAGAAAATATTTCTGATTCTCAACCAAAAAACAGTGAGCTCCTTGCAAAGCACCGCAACATGATCTGTGGTGTCATGCACATTGCTCACTCTCCCTCCTCAGAGCCTGATCCAAAGCTCACTGAAGTCAGTGGAAAGACTCGTGCTGAATTCAGTGGATTTTGGATCAAGGCCTCACAAAGTCCCATATACTTTATTTATCTTAAGTACTGAAAAAATGCTCTTTCCTCACTCACCATATTGGTTAAGGCTGAGAAAAAGCCACTCTGGTGCTCCTCTTCCTTATCTTTGTATTGCCTGAACAAACAGGGTGACAGCAACAGGAAGTGGGATGTTACAAACAGAAAAAGGGTTATTTTATCCAAATCCCTATACAACAGACACGCCAGGTCAGGACAAGAGCTGGAGACAGCGTCAACATTCACATTTACTTTTCAAGGAGCTTGTGAAAAGAGATGCAAAGGGAGTTCAAATCTCTGTTACGGGACAGCCTATGCAGTAGTGGGGTAGCCAGGTTGGTCTCTGGATATTAGAGACACACGGTGAGTGAGGAAGAAGCTCTGTGCAAGCTCGAAAGCTTGTCTCTCTCACCCACACAAGCCAGTCCAATAAAAGGTATTACCTCCCTCACCTTGTCTGTCTTCTGTAGAAGGACACAGTCTGGGGGCTAACAGGAAAGGTGAGCATTGTGTTACCTGAGGCAAAGGTCACACTGCTGCTCAGTCAAGACCCACCCAGTCTGGAGTGAGATGAGGACAGGAGCTAGGGAAATCTGAAAGCCATGCTCCCAAATAGCTGAGACACTGAACTGCCGGGAAACAAGGCTCATTAAAAACCCTAACTCCTAAAAGAAAAACATTTTCAGTCATTTGTTTGGACTTTGATATTAATTTACTATTTCACAGACCCCAGCAGTGTCCAAGACCATCTGAGACTAGGTCCTTCCCCTGAGGCACTTATAATTACTGACAGTGCAACAAGCGGGGGCAACAAACCAACTGCTTTTGGGGAGGAAAAGCAGGCTACAGAGAACAGAGATTGCATAGCTTTTCGGGAAGGTGTGAGGGCATCACAGTAGAGGGATATTTTTTATTTTTTGCTTCACTATATATAAATATAAATCTAAAAACCATATTAAGGGATCTGTTGACTGACTTCTTGTGGGTGTTGTCATAGAAGTAGGTTTTCAGCAGCATTTGCAAAACAAAAACCAAAGCATTGGGCTGCTGCATGAGAGCCTGAAAGTGAAGCTATCTAATAAACGAACGCAAAAGTGACCACACACACTTCACTTGTCAAGATGAACGAAATACAAAAAGTAAACTGCCTACATGGTGAAAAGCAAAGCAGATGATACGAACTGAAAGCATTTCTTACACCAAGGGTGTTATTCGGTAAGGAAATCTAGAATCACTAACCCGAAGGGTTCAAAAAACATGAGAGATTTTATAAACCGAGCATTTGGGGCTCTTTTCTTGGCCTACAGACTCTACTCACTTCACCTTTTACAATTTTCTCCACAACCACAAGGGCTAGAAAATTCCTTTTCTGTGGTGGTTTTTTTGTTTGTTTTTGTTTTTTTTGTAACAAAAGCCGAGATTCTCATGTGCTCTCCCAATTCCAGCAGCTGGGGTTTTAAGAAAAACACCAAATATCCCAAGTTCCAAAATCAAATCATGAGAGTGGGCAACTCTCAATTAGGGGGGATTTTATAGCTGCTTTCAACTACCTGAAAGGGGGGGTTCCAAAGAGTATGGAGCTAGACTGTTGTTAGTGATGGCAGATGACAGAACAAGGAGCAATGGTCTCAAGTTGCAGTGGGGGAGGTTTAGGTTGAATATTAGGAAACACTATTTCACTAGGAGGGTGGTAAAGCACTGGAATGGGTTCCCTTGTGGGGGGATGGAATCTCCTTCCTTAGAGGTTTTCAAGGTCAGGCTTGCCAAAGCCCTGGCTGGGATGATTTAGTTGGGGACTGGTCCTACTTTGAGCAGGGGGTTGGACTAGATGACCTCCTGAGGTCCCTTCCAAACCTAATATTCTATGATTCTTGAAAATCTGGAAATCAGTTTTCATTACCTGGGCTGATGGTTTCCAACCCTGGGGTACACAGAGAAGCCTTTACCCTAAGTGGTCTAACTTTCAAAGCTCACAACTTCCGATGACTACAATGGGAACTGCAAGCGCTCAGTGCTTCGGAGCGTCAGGTCACTTTGATAGAGGTGCAAAAGCTGGCCATTCCTTTTAACCTGACTCTGTCTACTTAACTCTCCTGTAATGGGTCACACCTTCAGTCTGGTACAGAGACAAGAGCAATGGGGTCACTGCTCATCTACACCTCCAGGACAGGCAGGAGAGTAGCAGAGCATGCTACCAGTGCTCCAGCACTGTAAGCTATCAACATCTGTTTAACGGGGGTTAAAAGGAACACTTCCCCAGGGGCAGATTATCCTATCACTTCCTACTGTTGGATTTCTTGCAGCTTCTTCTGAGACAGCTGGTCCTGGCCCCATCTGCGACCGGATACTGGTTCAGATGGACCCTGGTCTGCTCCAGTCTGGCAATTCCTGCACTCCCAGATAGCTTTGTTTGTTTCCGATGGAATGTCAATGTTTCTGGCACAGCGGAAGTCAATGACTCATTCATTTTCACGGCACAACGTGAGATTTTACAGGCGACTCACAAAGATGGGAGTAGAAACATACACCGAAGAGCTGTCTGGTTTTCCCAAAGGCCAGGCCTCTCTTGAAGTGCATCTGCCAGATTCCTGCTGGCAACGACAGCAGTAACAGCCTCAGAGGGTTGAGGGCCTCAAAGCGCAGGGCAGTTCCAGCATCTCCACCACACCAGAAGTGCCACGGAAAATGCTGGTGGAAGGGGACAGCAACTCCCCATTGTGTCGAAAAACAATGAGATGCTTATGAAGGCGGATTTACCTGTTGTACTCTGATAATGCCTGGGCGATGACAAGACCCATTCCCTGCAAGAATATAGAACAGCTTTACTCTGCAATCCCGTTCCACAGAAAACCAAAGGATATTGCCTATATGAAGCTCCTCCCCCACCCACATCCCAGGGGACTACACACAATTTAGTGTGCTAAATATGGAGTCAAAGGGTGTGGCACAATTTACAAAGCCAGGGCCCTAGCCAGGGGTCAGCATGGATTAACCAGGTCTGGGTAAGTTAAACAGACGTTCCAGAGGAGAGAAGTCTACTCCAAGGAGCTGCCAGCGTGAAAGCTTGCTCATCCACCAACCTCAGTTCAGTGGAGAGAGCCTTAAAAGCCAGCTGGTGTCAGAGCACAGATAGATGCTAAGCCCCAGCTCACAGTGAAAGCCTCAGATACAGGCAGGCTTTAAAAATCCAACAGAGCCAGCTTAAAATCCATCAGTCACCGTATAGGCTGATGCGATACAGTCATGGCAGTTCAGTCTTATGAGCAGACAAAAGCCTGGCACAGAAACAGGAAAGTCCAAATGAGCCTGGGGTTTCTTCTTTATCTTAAGGTTTCCTAATTCAATATTGCAGACATCATGAATGTTACAGTAAAAGGTGGTAGGACAAACCTCACAAACCATCGTACTAGACCTTCCGCACCTGCAAGTGCAGCCTGAATTTGATATTTAAGCTCAAGATACTTTAAAATGCTTCCAAATCAACCACATAACCAGGAGGACAAAACATCATCTGTTAAAATTACATGAATCTGGGACAATTCTGAGTCTGTATGGGACACAAGAAACAGGAGCTCAAAATCATCTTAAATTACATGGCTGCTAACACTAAGAAACCCCTTCATCAGTAGATCTCAAAACCTAAATAAATCTCAGGGTAGCTGTGAGAGTTATGTATGATCTTCATTTTACAGCTGGGGAAACTGAGGCAAAGCTAGGTCAAATGACAGAGCAAGTCAGTGTCCAACAGAATGCAACCCTGAAGACCTGGTTCCCAGTCACCTGCTCTTACCCCAGACAACAAATCCTTCCCTTCACACAATTCAGAAGGAATCTTTAATATCTGATATCCACTCGGCAACATTAAGGAAAATTAAGTGTTGCTACAGAAGAACCAGGGGCTGTTCTCATTTCAGTCACACTCCCACACTGGCAGACAGTAAGCTAAGTTGACAAGGGATGGAGGGGACACAGATGGTATGTTTGTCCTGCACCAGGCAGTAGTCTACACTTTGCACAGCTGATTCTAGTACAGCGAGAAAGCTCCTTTGATTGCAAGGGCCCCTTTGGGCAGCTCACCTCAAGGACACAGAGATGGCTGATTTTAGCACGTTCCTTTCTACCTGTCCAGGTCCTTATTACAACTAAACATTGAATTGTTACTGGATCAGGAATCCATCTCTCTCCCCCAGTCCTAGAAGTTGATTTAGTTGGGGTTGGTCCTGCTTTGGGCAGGGGGTTGGACTAGATGACCTCCTGAGGTCTCTTCCAAACTAATCTTCTGTGATTCTAAGTCTCAAAGGTGCCGCTAGCTGGGAGGCCAGTCATGCTGATGCTCTCTGCTGTAGCACAATCCCCTCCTGGCTAGGTCAAGACACACAAGGACACAGAGCCCAGGAGAAGGTTGCAAGGAGCTAGATACTCACGTTGAGCGTGGCCTCGTCATCTACAATAGAGAGTTTCACAATGTACGGATTCACCGACTGTTAAACAAGAGAAGAAAGGAAAGTTTGGTCTCTGATTTAAAAAAAGCCTACTGGCTATTCAGCAAAGTTTCCACAGCTTCCCCTGGAGGTTTCTTCCCACTGCCCCCTCCACACATACACACAATGCAACAGCAGCCATTCACTCGGGGCTCTGGCTCCCCTCCATCCGCTCAGCCTCCCAAGGAATTGATGGTCTTTCTGGCTTTGCCCTCGGTGAGACGAGCCACCACTGGCTCAGCTATGCATTCAAGATTATCTTTTATTATTAGCTTGGCAAACATCACCCAACCCTTTCATTACTGACTCGTGGCCCCGTGCAGCAGGCCCAGGTAGTGATGCAGAAACTGAACGTTACCACAGTCTGAGACTTCTGACTGTGCCAATAACTGCTCGAGTGAGGCACCAGGGAAGGCCTGATAATGTTAAGGACCCATCTATCACAGACTGCCAGGACTAGAGCTCAGTCCTTCCTAGTTCAGACTGCTGAAAGCTTGGAATCCAAGGAGCATACAAATCATCTGTACCAGATGACCGGAGGATAGCTAGCAGAATGCCAATTTTTAAAAAAAGGCTCCAGAGGTGATCCAGGCAATTACAGGCCAGTAAGCCTGACTTCAGTACCAGGCAAATTGGCTGAATCTAGAGTAAAGAATAGAATTATCAGACACACAGATAAACACAATATGTTGGGGAAGAGTCAACATGGTTTTTGTAAAGGGAAATCATGCCTCCCCAATCTACTAGAATTCTTTGAGGGGGGTCAACAAACATGTGGACAAGGGGGATCCAGTGGCGATAGTATACTTCGACTTTCAGAAAACCTTTGGCAAGGTCCCTCACCAAAGGCTCTTAAGCAAAGTAAGGAGTCATGAGATAAGAGGGAAGATCCTCTCACAGATCAGTGACTGATTAAAAGATAGGAAACAAAGGGTAGGAATAAATGGTCAGTTTTCACAATGCAAAAAAGTAAACAGCCGTGTTCCCCAAAGATCTGTACTGAGACCAGTGGTGTTCAACATATTCATAAGTGATCTGGAAAAAGGGGTAAACAGTGAAGGGGGCAAAGTTTGCAAACAATACAAAATTACTCAAGATAGTTAAGTCCAAAGCAGACTGTGAAGAGTTACAAAGAGATCTCACAGAACTGAGTGACTGGAAAACAAAATTGCAGATGAAATTCAATGATGAAAAGTGCAAAGCAATGCACTTTGGAAAACATAATCCCAACTATATACACAAAATGATGGGATCTAAATTAGCTGTTACTACCCAAGAAAGATCTTGGAGTCATTGTGGATCGTTCTCTGAAAACATCTGCTCAATGTGCAGCGGCCGTCAAAAAAACGAACAGAATGTTAGAAACCATTAGGAAAGGCATAGATCATAAAACAGAAAACATCATAATGCCACAGTATAAATCCCTGAGACACCACCACCTTGAAAACTGTTTGCAGTTCTGGCAGCCCTCTCTCAAGGAAGATATATTAGAAATGGAAAAGGTACAGAGAAGGACAACAAAAATGATTAGGACTATGGAACAGATTCCAAATGAGGAGAGATTAAAAAGACTGGGGCTGTTCAGTTTAGAAAAGAGGCGACTAAGGGGGGGATATGACAGAGGTCTATAAAATCACGAATGGTGTGAAGCAAGTGAATAGGGGAGTGTTATTTATCCCGTCACATAATACAAGAACCAGAGATTACCCGATGAAATTAATAGGCAGCAGGTTGAAAACAAATACAAGGAAGTACTTCTCCACTTGATGCACAGTCAACCTGTGGAACTCCTTACCAGGGGATGTTGTGAAGGCCAAAAGTATAACTGTGTTCAGAAAAGAATTAGATACATTCCTGGAGAATAGGTCCATCAATGATTATTAGCCAAGATAGTCGGGGATGCAACCCCATGCTCTGGGTGTCTCTAAGCCTTTGACTGCCAGAACCTGGGACTGCACTACAGGGGATGGATCACTCGATAACTGCCCTGTTCTGTTCATTCCCTCTGAAGCACCTGGCTCTAGCCACTGTCGGAAGACAGGATCCTGAGCTAGATGGACCTTTGGCCTGGCCCAGTATGGCCATTCTTATGGTCATCTGAACTCCCAGTTGAAGAAAATGTCCAGACTAAGCCCCTGTAGAGAAGCCACTAATATTTCAAATAGCATTTTTCATTAGTAAAATATGTTTGTTTATGCCAAGTTGTTTACCCCGTCAATGCAGAGACTAGCCAAGGCAATTTGGGACTGGCTCAAACAAACAAAAAAGGGGTAGGGGAAGGTTATAAATACCCAGCAAAGATCCTTCAGATGCAGTCTCGATTTATCAAACATTTTATCACTGAGTTACCCAACTTTACAACTAGCTTGTCAGAGATGCAGTGCCTTGCTCAAGGTCACACAGTGAGTCAGGAACAGGGCAGGGCAGAGCCGAGCCCACTCCCAAGCATTCAGCTTCATGACAATTAAATTTCCTCTTCAGTTACATTTAGGAGTTTAAACCTAGAGGAGATGGTATATCAGGACAGACCAATGGTCCGGGTAACCTGGTATCCTGTCTCCAATAGTGTCCAGTACTATATGTTTGAGACAATGGCAGAAAACCCCCACAGTGCACCTCACTGAGCAACACTACCTCATGGGAAAAGAACAGAAATTTCTGGACCCCAGCTTATGCTTTGAGGCTGGAGGAAAGAGCTCTTTGAATAACTGCATATACCATTCTTCATATAAGCATAATCTTCAAAAACTAAATAAAGTCTCTGCTTCAGTAATATCCTGTAGCAGTGAGTTGCACCAGTTGTTGATTATATGCAGCTGACAACCATTTCCTTTTCCTTTACCTTTCTTGAGCGTGCTAAGTTCACGTATTCTCTTGCTTTACTACTAGAAGGATGGGAAACAAGGAGAATAGTCTTCTCAACACCTAGTATCACTTTCTAGACCTCTGTCAGCTCTCTCCTTATTCACACCTTTCCAAACTAGAGAGACCAAATCATTTTAACTTCTCCTCACAAGGAAGCCCCTTCTCATGTGTCTAATTAATTTTCACTGCCCTTCTCTGAGCTTCTCATCTTACTCAAAAGCCTTTAACAAGATGAGGTGATCACTTGGGACACAGCAATCTAGACACACACACCCCATTGGTTTATATTATGGTGTTATTCTCTATTCCTTCACTCCCATTTCTGAGGACTGTCACAGCACACAGAGAAGACTATTTCCCTGAGCTGCCCACAATGAATTATAGAACCGTCCCCTACTCTGAGATGTTACAACTCATTCTGAACCCACCCATGTATCTGAGTAATTCCATTTCTTCCTTTCGGTGTGCATTAGCTCGCACTATGATCTATCTGAATTGACAGTGAGTTGCCCAGATACCCATTTACATTAGGCCTTCCTGGCATTCCTCGCTCACCCCTCATCTCTCCCCAGTTTCAGTGTGTCCTTTATTTTCTCCTGCAAGAGACTTTTGCTCAAGTTTTAGGAGAGTAAATAAATTACACCTGCCATTTTCCTATCTCCACCTGTGGGTTCCAGCCTTAGAAGCTAGGTAGGAAGCATTTCTGTAAGCTAGAAGTACTGAGAAGCCACTAGAACATCACTGGTGTAGTACCAGGGGGGCTGAGATAGATCTTCAGCTTCCAACTGCCTCTCCTGAGAGAAAACAGAAAAATATTACCCCAGCACTCTGGAGGAAGCTGATCTTTTCTAACCACGACCTTCACAGAAAAGCATTGCAGCATTCACTCTATTCGCCAGACAGGAGTTAGAGCCTCATTCCTGGAGATGATACACACTCAAGGGACATCTCTTATAAGCTACCTAAATCAATTACTGATAAATCATACAGAAGCAGAAACGAACACAGTCAGGGAACCTCACAAGGACAGGGCGGCTACATCCTCAGCGGAGCAGAACCTATGCAACCAAGTGACCAAAACCATTGTGAATTCCTCCATAAGCGCAGCAGAGCGAAAGCGACTCATGCACTGACCACCCAGCTTCTTAATAAACCAATGGAAACCAGAAATTCTTCAGTAAGAAAACAAAGGAGAAATACAGACTAAATCCATACAATCCCAACAATGTTAAAGTTAGTCATGCAAATGCAATCCAGAGTCCATTCATTTATGCATTCGCTGCACTTGTGGTGGAATCATACAGCTGTACAGCCACTCCTGCAATTCATCCTCTCCCCGGCCCGAGAGTCTCGCTCTGCAGCCAGGCCTTCTAGGCAGGGAACTTTGGCCCAAGTAATGAGTGGGGGCAGAGCCATTCATCTCCCTAAGGATATTGGGGGCACAGTTTTAGACCCTAGCTCCCTCACTGCTACTGCAACCACCAAGTAGCTGCAGCCACAGGGCAACAGAGAAAGGAGGAATCAGGAGGGAAAGGAGTCACCCAGCATGCTAAGTGGAGCCTCCAAGCTCCTTGGTGCAAGCAGGGGAGTGGACAGAGAAGAGGAGTGTGACCTGTTGAAATGGAAACTTGGCATCCCCCATGCCACTCTAAAGTGAACAACTGGGGCTAAGGGCAGGGAACAGATCGAGAGCCCAACTCCTCAACCACGCTGAAAGTTCAACAGTTGCAGAAGATGTACAAAGCTGAGACAGAGACCAAAATATCCCAGAGCTGGGAGAGGGAAAAGCAGAACCAAGAACCAATCTTTTAGGCTGGGGATTGTGTGAGAGTTTTGCAGCTAACAACCAAAGTAACACTACCAGCTAATTAGAGAAACAGAGGAACCGAAACAAACGGAGAAATAAATCCCCTTCAAATGTTTGACTCCCCTCAAAACCAGTGATTCCCCTGTTGTATAAGAAAATGTGACGGGTAACTCATTTTTCTAAACAGACCAATTTCAAATCATTCACATTTCTGATAGAGCTCCTATCAAACAGCATGTGCTCCGACTCTCCTTTTCCAATTCCCTTTCAAAAGATGTGATAACAGATTTCCTGCTCCCTCCTTGCTAAAGGGTCTTTTCAACGAGCGATTGATTAGTTGGGAATAGTGAAACTCACTAGACACATCAAAGTGCTGCGATGCACCGAGCCCTGCACAGATACAAACTGTGTTTCCGCAAACACGGTCTGCAGATATAAAGCAGATATCCACAGATTTGCAGGGTGCTAGATATAAAATTTGGATTCACGGCCATCTGCGATCCTCAAACTTGGTCCATGGATATCTACAGAGTTGCAAGGCTCTAGCCATGCAAACAGTAAACAATGCAAAAGAGAAAAATATTTTAGCTAACATCTTTCAGTTCTCCTCATCTTAGGCAACATTTGTAACTCTAGTAAGCACAACATTTCCAGGCAGAAAGGTGATTTTTCAAGTTGATGTGGTTTTTTAAAGGGATATATCAACTTAAGTCCTGAATTTCATTTTTTCATCTACTACCCTCACAAGTAACATGTCAGATAGCTAGAAATAGTACAGATTAGAAAAAAAACATTATTCTCCCTCTTTGCCCAAGTCTATTTTCTACCTTCGACAGGCCCGTGTATAGCTAATTTCATTGCCTCCCTTGTGTAGTCAATGATTTCATTTCTCCTGTTCACGTGAGTCTTTCACAAGGCAACAAGGGAGAGTGAAATATTTTCTCTGAAATAAGAATGATTATAAAACTACCAGGAGTGCCAGAGGTACTTGGGCAGGTATTGTACCTGGAACTACTTTAAACTCTGTTTCTGAACAATACTAGATTTCAGGCTGATGTTGTCCCTTTATAGTTCTGCATAAAGAATACACATCTTTTCAGTTCCTATAACAGAAGCTAATCAGAGAACTGAGATATATAGTGCATTTGCATTGGTTATGAAATCTTGGATGGATATTCCACATGGAGGTGTAAAGGAGACTAGGAAACAGAGATCCCAGAAATCTGAAAGAACATGTTCATACAAACACAGTGGTGATTTCTTTAGAGAGACCCTCAAAACCATAGGCAACTAATCAATTCTCAGCCCAATTAGATTTCCGTAAGCAACTGGAACAATAATTTAGCAACCTACGAGACACAAAATAAAAGGGAACTGATAAACAGTAATACAGTCAAAGAGACAGACAGGAATGCAAAAGAAAATAAGCCATGAAACAATTTGATGTGCTGAGAGCCAAGCACCAAACAATCCAAACTCTAAAAATGCCCAAGTAAGGCAAGGGAAAGATGGCTAGTCTCCCCCACAGCCAGGATAATTGCTGCATTGTTGCAGGCAGAGCTGGTAATACAGAAGGCTGCCTGACACTACCCATAAGATGACCCTGCTTTCAGTTGCTTTTAACTTTGCCAAACTTTGTTTGGGCTGAAATTTTCCATGCCGGGTGTCTGCCTCAGGCTGATTAAGAAGAGAATAATGTCAGCAATTCATTCATGTTGGATGCCCAACTTGAGATGCCTAGGGCCTGATTTTGCAGTGTACGTCGCATGGTGTGGCATTTTATATGTTCACAGCCCCCGCCAACTTCAGCTGCGGCTGGGAGTGCTCAGCACTTCTGCAAATCAGACCCTTGGGGCTAAGTCAGGCACCCAGAAAATGAGGAACAAACCGTTAGTGACCCCCCCATGAAAAGTCTGGTTTAAGAACGGCCCGCACACACACAAACTCTGTGGTGCGCAGGAATAGAATCCAGCTCTCCAGGGCAGCATTCGACTGCCTTCTCCATGAGACCATCTTTTTTCATCCTGCAACACTCTGCCTCATTCACTGCACACTTTCCAATTTTTCCAACGAATGAAGCAGGAGTCCTACAGACAACGGTCTCCTCCATTACACAACCCTGATTCATGCCCAGAACAAGTCCATCCTGTGCACTGAATGAGGCATGGTCCTATGGAAGAAATAATGTGTGATCATGTAATTAAAGACTGTACGATAATGTATATACAAGGGGGTTGAATCAGATTGCCCAGGCAAACTAAATTCTGTCATCTCCTAGCTTCTGAATGCTTTGCAAGCTTATTATTCTTTTAATGAACATAAGAATGGCCATATTGGATCAGATCAAAGGTCCATCTAGCCCAGTGTCCTGTCTTCCGACAGTGGCCAGTGTCAGTGCCCCAGAGGGAATGAACAGAACAGGGAATCATCAAGTGATCCATCCCCTGTTGCCCATTCTCAGCTTCTGGCAAACAGAGGCTAGGGACACCATCCCTTCCATCCTGGCTAATAGCCATTGATGGACCTATCCTCCAGGAACTTATCTAGTTCTTTTTTCAAGCCATTTATAGTCTTGGCCTTCACAACATCCTCTGGCAAGGAGTTCCACAGGGTGACTGTGCACTGTGTGAAAAAATACTTCCTTTTGTTTGTTTTAAATCTGCTGCCTATTAATTTCATTGGGTGAACCCCTAGTTCTTGTGTTACGAGAAGGAGTAAATAACACTTCCTTATTTACTTTCTCCACATCAGTCATGATTTTATAGACCTCAGTCATATCCCCCCCTTAGTCGTCTCTTTTCCAAGCTGAAAAGTCCCAGTCTTATTAATCTCTTGTTCCGTACCCCTCATCATTTTTCTTGCCCTTTTCTGAATCTTTTCCAATTCCACTGTATCTTTTTTGAGATGGGCGACCACATCTGCATGCAGTATTCAAGCTGTGGGCGTACCAGGAATTTATATAGAGGCAATGTTCTTGTGTGTAATTTCCTATGGTTTTTAAAGAGCTGACTGGAAAAACAAATTCCATAATGCGGAACCACACTGAACCCCACATACGTCAGAGCAGGACCACTATCTTGTTCCATACAGGTTCTTAGCTCACCCTAATCTCTGCAATACCTGAGCACATTCCAGCTGCTATAAGTGATATGGTTACCATCTCCACCCATGGATGGTTCTCTCTCATTTGCTCCTGGGAGAAGAACTGTGTGTGCTGTGGAGTGTTCTGTTTCAGCAGGGCGGGGCATTAATGTACATGCTGCTCAGTGTTTACATGAGAGGAGGCAAGCTGAAGACATGCCCCCTGAACTGGAAGGAGGTGGCTGGTCCTTAGTTTCTGGGAGAGTTCATTCCATGGTCCTGGGCTGATCCCCATGAAAACACCATCTTCTTATGGTAAAAGGTTCCAGTCTGCTTAAGGAGCGGGGCTGTCAGCTACGGTCTTCAACCAGAGCATTAGGCTCTTTCAGATGTGCTAGACCGGGGCATCCTGAGGTAAGGATCGAGATCTCGGCCTTGACTTTCTAGTTCATGGGAAGCCAGTGCAGAGAGCAGAGGAGAAGTCTGATGTGCTCACAATAGCCCAATGGCTGAGGAGATGCACTGCAGCACCTGGGCATACAGGGTTCTACAGAACACAGAGCTGGAAATTGTTCGCTTACAGCACAGATGTCCACCACTTGTGCCACATGAATAACTTGTAGCAGCAGTAAGCTGTTATCCTCTAGATCAGGGGTAGGCAAACTTTTTGGACCGAGGGTGGAGAAACTGTATGCAGGGCTGGGGCAGGGGGTTGGGGTGCAGGGTGTGGGAGGGGGTGTGGTATGCAGGAATGGGCTCATGGCAAGGGATTGAGGCAGAGGAGGGGTGCGGGGTTTATGAGGGGGTTCAAAGAAAGGGGTTGGGGTACAGGAGGGGTGCGAGGTGTAACGGGGGCTCAGGGCAAGGAGTTAAGGTGCACAGGGGTGCAGCAGGGGGCTCAGGACAGGTAGTTGGGGTGCAGAAGGGGTGTGGGGTGTGGCAGGGAGTTGGGGGGGTGGGGTGCAGGAGGGTTCGGGCTCCGGCCCAGCGCCGCTTACCTAAAGGGGTTCCGGGGTGGCAGCAGGGCACACCGGAGACCCACGCCACGCTGGGAAGTGGCCAACACCATGTCCTTGCGCGGCCCCTGGGAGGGGCGGTGGGGCTACAGGGCTCTGCGCACTGCTCGTCGCACCTCCAGATACTTCCTCCGAAGCTCCCATTGGCCGCAGTTCCCCGCTCCCGGCCAATGGGAGCTGTGGGGGGCGGCCTGGAGGCAAGGGCAACGCACAGAGCTCTCCCCCCCACCCCCGAGACGTGGTGCCAGCCGCTTCTGAGAGCGGTGTGGAGCCTGCGGCAGCACGGGGGGCAATCCCGTGGGCCGGATCCAAAGCCCTGACGGGCTGGATCCAGCCCACAGGTTTGCCCACCCCTGCTCTAGGTGGAGGGGGAAAGACAGTTTGCTAGTGGAATTCCTAGCCACTTGCTAGACAGCAGTGTTCAGACTCAGGAATCCGTGATTCAATTCCATGGACTAGATGTGTGTTTTGATGGTTATAGAACTTTTGTCCTTGATTCCCCCATATCCCTGTCTGACCCCACTGGTCCTATCCATCCCACCCCCAACTCCTGTCCCTGCCCTGCTCCTCACCCATTTGCACGTGAGTTAGGCTGCTCTGTCCTCCTCCTCCTTGTTGCCTGGGCACTAGCAGGTGGCACTGACAGCATGGCTCTCCCTGTTCTCAGTTCTGGTGACTAGCACAATAGTGACCTCCGGCAGCCCGGAGAGTTATTGCAGGACGAATCCTGCTCAGCCCCTGCATCCCTGGGCTGCATCAAGCTCAGGTGGTCTGCAGGGATGATCAGGAGCTATGAGGGGTTGGAGCATGCTCAGTGCAGACAGAATCTTTGGAGACTTTAGCTGCCACTAACAAACTTCTGCTGAGCATGTGCAAATAGAGATTTTCAGAGGCTTATAAACTAGTCAGATGTGGGCAGAGTTTCATGGAGATGGTGAAACGCACCACAGCCATCCACAGCCAAATTTCAATCCCTGCTCTAAAGCACAGAGCCACTTCTCAACAGAACAATATAGGAACTGTTTTAAATGGACAAAACAACGTATTTTTCCCTAACATTGTGTATGAAATGGCTGAATCCTTAAAAAAAAAAAATTCAGCCTGAGGCAGACACCCAGCCTGAAAACAGTTAAAGTTTATAAATGGCAAAGTTATAAACAACTGAAAACATGATGTTATAATAGAAAGTGCTCAGCAATCTTAATTATAGGCATCACTATCTGCACCACGTGTAAGAAAGCTGATTCATGTTGCCGTCTTTAAGTTGATCAAGCTTTAGTTTTGTGATGCTGGTGTTGATGCTGTATTGTATTACACAGAATTTTAAGGCAAAACAGAACCCTATCACAATTTGACACTTTTAGTAAACACTGACTCATCAACCTTAGTGTCCCAGGGAAATTCTAACTTGAGAAATTGCCTCAATTCCCCCTGCATTTCATTTAGATATGTCATTCTTCCTCTGCGTCTTCATCTGCATCTGATTAGCCCCTAGCATATTGTGAACACTACAGCAATATGAACACACACAAGGAAACCTTAATATATACTCTCTCTTCCTCAGTCAGGAATGAGGTCAGATAGAAACATATCTGTATTTCATGATTAGTGCAAAACTTAAGAGTCCAGAACTCATGTTTCCAAACAATTGAATTCAAAATCCCGACATTAAGGAAAACTCTTAAGACAGACAATTATAATATCATGCCTCATGTAAAGAGACACTGACATTTCACATGTACTTTAACATTTCTTTCATTTTCTCTCTCAAGAATAAGATCAGCAGAAAAAAAACTTTGTAGAAACACAAGCAGATTACTAAATAAAATATCCCAGCTTGGAAAAGGAAAGGAGAATTATGTTTCTTGAAAAGAAGGCAATTAGAGAGATGCAGAGCCACATTTCTCATTCTCCTAAGGAGTTGTAGGCTGTGATATTTCAGCTCATGCTGAATTCAGTCACATGACCAGCATCTCTCCGGAGAGTTCTAAATTCTTTTGACTTGATAGTCAGCTCCAAATCACATGTCCCGGGGTCTGAAACTCAAGGCAACTCTATAACAACTTGCTTCTCTTTGGAGAAAATATATTTTACACACACACGCACGCTACACATAAATGATTCTTTCAAGAGGCCTTCCTGCAAATCAAAGTAAAGTATTTCCATAGATAAAGTGCAAATCCCCTGAACAGCTTTCCTTTGTACTTGTATATAAATAACTGTTTGAACACCTGCACCTTTGTAGATACATGTACATGTAAAAGAAACATATAAACAGATACTGTCAAAATGGGATGGGGAAATTACTGACGTATTCTCTGCCAATGAACATGCAGATGTTGTGCCCAGCTCCTGTAATTGTCTGTTTTTACCCTGCTAAACGTTTCAATGCCTTTTTCTAGAAATTGTATGGATGGCAACACTGCAGCTCTTGTGCAGAACCTTACAACAGCCGGCCAGGGCGGACTCACGCAATAGAGAGCCCACCTTCTGAGAGGAAACAGATTTTAGTCTCACCGCACCGAGGGCTGTTCTCGAAACAGTGAATAAAAGGAGGGTTTAAAGAGGTATCAAGCTGTCTGAGCAATGGTTGGCCTTGCTAAAATACAAGTGTATTTAGCATTCACCAAGGGCTCGCATCCCAAAGACAAACCGGCTGAAGAAAGACATCAGCATAACGAAATGGCTCTCTGCACCCAACACCTACCTCATACTTTCTGTAGTTAACTAGCAAAGCAAGAAGGACAACAGCGTCATAACCATGCTCCCGGCGACTAGGTGGGTTGGACAGAATCTGAAACAAGAAGCAGAAATTCATCATGTTACCCAGTAGTTGACTCTGAAACACAGCTAGTTTCCTGAAGAAGTAAGGTCAAGCAGAACAATATGTAACATATCAGCATATTATGCGCTAAGTGATGTATGAGTAGGGCCCTACCAAATTCACAGCCGTGAAAAAAGCATCACAAATGATGAAATCTGGTCTCCCCTGTAAAGTCTGGCTATAGTAGAGGAGCCGCGATATTGCTACCCTTACTTCAGAGCTGCCTTCAGAGCCAGGCAACCAGACCAAAAAGTAGCGCCGCCACCAGCATCAATGCAGAAGTAAGGGTGGCATGGTATGATATTGCCATGCTTACTTCTCCACTGCCGCTGGCGGGGAGCTGCCTTCAGAGCTGGGCGGCTGCTGACCAGGCACCCAGTCCAGAAAGCAGCGTCACCACCAGCATCAGTGCAGAAGTAAGGGTGGCATGGTATGATATTGCCATCCTTATTTTTCCACTGCTGGCGGCGGTGGCAGTGGCACCGGCACCAACTTCAGAGCTGGGCTCCTGGCCAGCAGCTGCCGTTCTCCAGCCGCCCAACTCAGAAGGCATCACAGAAGTAAGGGTGGCAATACCACAACCCCCTCTACAATAGCCTTGCAACCCCCTGCCTGACCCTCTTTTGGGTGAGGATGCCCACGCTTAAAACACTGTGAAATTTAAGATTTAAATATCTGAAACCATGAAATTGAAGATTTTTTAAATGCTATGACCATGATATTTACCAAAATGGACCATGAATTTGGTAGGGCCCTATGTATGAAATTTAAAACAGTGAATTGCAACGCATATAAGAAACCAGAGACAGCCAGTTATGTTCACAGGCTTAGAGAGAGCAAAATGTCCCAGCCACAGCATCACCCAGCACTGGATGTGACAGTATCTCAGTATATTGCCAGTATATACTTCTCCTAAAAAGCATACCATATCAAAAGGGGAGAAAATTGCTGGAAATACCCAGGCTGACCGTCATAATAAGTTCCTCTAGTCTAGAAATCCTCCGCGAAATTAGACCCACAGAGCTATTCACCTGCTTTCTGAGCATAAAAGACAAGTGTGACAATCTTAAAAGTCCAACAGTGACTGAAACCAATAGACTGGCATAAGGAGGCAGCAACATTATAAAATCTACCACCGAGCTAGGAGTAAGAGGTTGACATGTAACACCAGTGAATCTCTGCTGTATTTAAAGCACTGAACAGTAAATGTACCGATTGAAGTTTGGTACTATGGGAAAAGACCTAACCAGCCAGAGATGAGAAACACCTACCTGTAAAATAGCTTCAAATATACTGTTAATCATCACATATTCCAGGATCGTGTTCTGGCTGATGTTGTCTGTCACCTGAAAGCAATCAAAGGCTTTTTAAAACGCTGACTGAAGCACCATAATCCCTAACGTTCTGTACCTGCCTCCAGCGTGCACGGAAACGGCACGTTCCCCTACTGAACGTGCACTCTAAGTTCATGTGCACTCAGCAAGGCAAGAGTCCAGGCAGGATTAGAGCAGAGCAAAGTGAGAATAGCCGTGCAGGCTCACCCTCCTCCCAGCACCCCGACTCCTTTCTTGTGTGCACCCCAGTCACTGCATCTGCCAGGAGCGTCTCAGACTCTGTGCAACACAGGAAACTTCCACACTGCTGCGTGTAACTCACTGTCCCAGGGACAGACCAACTTCCTTACATACTCATCACACTACCACAGAAAGAGTAACAGCTCCCAGGCCCCTTCCCCTTGCAAGGGTAGAAATGGCTGAGCCGGCCTGGAATCATCCCAGTACCAATTGAAGAGCACATCTGTGCCTCAGGACAGGCCAGCCCTTCGCTAGCCAGCAGCAGGACTGCCACCCGGGGCTCTTTAACGTAGCTGCTCTCTAAAGGAACAATTCTGGAAATGACACATGGCCATTAAAGACACTGATCAACTGACACTGCAATGTCAGCTCAGGAAGAAAGATCATTCTAGAAGCAGCACTTCCAGCAACCATACCCTGTACCACACTTTGTCCTCTGCACTCACAGATCCTCCCCGTCCTTTGGTCAGTTCGCCGGCATACCTGCCCATCAAGGTTTCTCAGCGAAACGTCAGTTTTGTGTTATTTACCGTTACCAAGCAGAGAAGCAGCTTCAGACACAAACTCTTCAGGCTTTCGGAGCCTTCTGCACAAAGCAGCGAGTCCAAACTCTCCATCAGATTCTGAGGAAGGACACAGTCACAATAAGCCTTCATGGTCTGAATCCATCAGGTTACATATAGCATGCCAGTCTAGCTATCAAACGCTGAACAACACTAAAATCCCCCCCTCAGCCTTGTCAGGAGTCAGGGAGGAACTGGTACCAGCCAAAATCTAGGCCACATGTGACTTTAACTTGCTGGATCACGTCAGTCCTTACAACACATTTGCCCAGTTATCCCACCACCTCATTGGAGCTGTTCCACAGCTAACCATCAAATCTTATTATTCATAGAAGGGTGAACTGTGTTACAAAAAGCCTTATTAAACTGTCCCCTTCCATCCCCCATGGCAGGAGGTGGCACTCAAAAGTAATGTACGTTCCAATCCTCTGAAGAGCCTCCCCACCTTGTAACTGATTTACAGATCAGACGCCAGCATGGACAGAGGCATTCTGACCTCTGACTGCTATAAACCAGACATGTGTACCTAAGCAGCCTAGCAGCAGGACAGAGTTTGCCCGTGGATAGTTCAACGCTGTTCAAGCAACTACACTCACTAGTAAAAGATTCAAAGGTCAGACACTGGCTGAGTTTACGCTAAGTTCCCACCCACCCAGCTGTACCGAGGGAAATAGGAGCACTAAAAAAGATTGCTACCCCCAGCACTTGGACTCGATACTGGGGTAACTGGGTGGAATTTTCCAGCCTGCGTTATACAGCAGGTCAGCCTAGATAATCTAACAATCCCTTCTGGCCTTAAATTCTATTCATGACAATCTAGGAATCGACACATTGGCGTGAACAGAAAGGTACGACCTCCCTCCCTCCATCATTACATTAGATTTGTAATGAATTACAAGCGCCCTTGTGCTGGGCCTTCAGCAGGCAGAATACACCGGGGCAGCTGCATTTAATAATTTGCTTCAGTGTTCACACACGCACAGACGCTTCTTCATAACGGCAACTGTCTACAGAGGACATCCCTGTAGTACAGGGCTGGCGAGCAGCAAGCTGCTCCTCTGACACCAGGACCCTTACCTTCATGCACAGCTCTGCTCTGTCAAAGCCCATGAGCATGTTGATGATGTCAAACCCAGAGGTGGATTTGTTCTTCTGATGGACGCCACGAATCAGCGCACATAACGTCTGTGAAGGAAAGAGGGAAGGAAGCAGCTGAACACAGGATGTCAGGCCACACCTACGACTCGCCCCGCAAACCCCATTCCAAGCCCTGCTCCCGGGACTGACAAAGAACAGATGCTTCAAGGGCCATCATCAATTTAGGTCCCATTACTGTCTGAACTCTTCCCTTCCCATTGTTCTATGTAACTCCTCAGATGGGGAGAACTCGGAGATTAGAGAAAATACACATTTTTCCAGTGTGCGCATTTGACAGCACCATGCAGACAGCCATTCTCACTGCTTCACCTGTACAGTCAGACAATTTCCTCGGCTTGCATGGGTGCCCCACACACCAACAAGGGAGACAGACACATTTACAACCAGAGAAGTGTAACTGCCAAGGCCCAGAAGGGGACGCTGAGCCAGGGCAGCACCTGACACTCTGTTTAGCAATTGTTGGTGTTCCTTTAAAAAAATATATTTCTAAAGCATAGAGCAAAATTGCTCTAAATGTCCCTAAGATATGGATACAATCTCATCAGACAAGCCATTGTCTAATAAGTCTGGTCTCTTGTACAGACTTCACTCCACCTTCTCCAGAGCTTTATTTCATTTCCTCTGTCAGGAAACTCAATGAGGGGCAGGGAGCAGGTGGGGGGGAAGAGAGAACAAACAACCTTCTCTTGAACTACACTTCAGCTCCCAGCCAGGTTACCTGTTGCCCTGAAGGGTCCCCTGCCTTCCTCCCTTCCCACCCCATAATGCTGGGGGTGGTCTTCCTCACAATTCCAGAAACCCAGAATTTGCATTTTAAAAGCAATTTACATTTCCCAAATTAGATAGGACTGTGAATGTCTCTAACCCACAAACGGAATAAATAATAAAAGCTACCAGTGAGAGGCCACTGCCTCTCAGCCGTGCTAAAGAAACTAGCACAAGGTGCTTGACAATATCAATAAGCAGAAAACTGGCCCACTCACACGGGCTCCCTAGCCATCAGATCTGGTACCTGTAACGCATTGACCACTCGGATTGGGTGCTCTTCTCCCAAGGCCTGGATGCAGTGTTGGAACAAACAGTTAATGTTATCTTTTATCTTCATTAACTCTTCTCCATCCAGAGACTCCAGCTTGCTTTCTAGATATTCCAGGTTCACCTGTCAGGTCAAGGAACGAAGGAAAAACCAATTAATGCATTTCCTCCAGCCGCTGAAAGGAAGTGGAGATCCACAGGTAAGCAAGTCTCTGCCACATCCCAGGCCAACCAAGCAAAGGCGAATCAAAAGATAAGAGGATGGTTTTCAACTCTTATGGTACCTTCATGAGGAAAAGCTCCTCCCAGAACCGAGGGCTGCATTTACTGGGGTCCTCCGTCTGAAAGAGAAAGGAGACTCCATGAGAAAAAACAGTACAGCTAGGAGAAAGGCTAAGCACACCGACAGAACATCTGTTTAAATAGTTCAGACTCCGGAAGACAAGGTTATTCACCTGTCACTGGAGTTCTCCACGTACAATATACTGCCAACACAGATTCCCAAAAGCGGGATTTGCAGAAGCAATTCTCGCCTGAGAAGCTTTTGTTCTCCTTTTTGGTTTGGGGGAGAGAAGATTCCTCACAGCTCCTCACTATGGAGTCCCTTCCTCCTACTGCATTGGCTCCCCTGGCTTGCCACTCCCTTTCCTAACTTCATGGCCACCACATTCTAGATCCCCGGGGAACACCACACAGTGAAACTGAAGGAGGCAGCAGAGGACGGCATGTCATTTGAGACCGTTATGGGACAGCCTGGCTTTGACAGAAGTGTGCCCTGTCTCACGGAGAAGAATCCACCACATGGAGCTCTCTCGGCAAACCAAAGGGAAAAAAGGAAAAGGGACCCAGTCCTTACCATGAAGATCTCATCGTACATTAGCACAACCTTCTCTTTCAGTAGTTTCTTGGAGGCTGAAGATTTCCAGAGCAGTCCGCCTTTCTTCTCTGCTTGGGCCATGGTATACAGCCTAGGCGTAAGAACAGAGACCAAACTACTGAGAACGCAGGAGGTGACAGTGTATTGCCACAGCACCTAGGAGCTGTAGTCACGGCCAGGACCCCATTGTGCTAGGTACTATACAAAGAGATGGTCCCCTGCACGGATGTTTTTCCCCCAAGTGCTCTGTCTGCCATAACCCTGATATCTCTATACCCTAGACTAAGATACTAACAGCCACTAGCACGCAGGAAGTTGGGGGTGGGGGTTAATTGCCACACAAGATACTGAATGAGACCAACGGTCCAGCTAGCCAGATCCTAGTTCAGTTTCCAGCACCAGATTGCTTCAGAGGAAGGTGCAACAAACCCTGCAGAATAGATATGGAATAGCCTGCTCACAAGGAAAGTTTCATCCTAACCCGTCAGTCAGTGGTTGGTTTGTGGCCTGGAGCAGGAAGGCTTATGTCCCTTCCCGCCTTTTTTTTTTTTTTAAATTAAAGTCCTTACTATAATCTTGCTGAATGCTTGGTCTCAGTGACATCTTGTGGCAATCAGTTCCACAGACTGTGTGAAAAAGTAATTCCTTTTATCGAATTTAAACCTGCTGCCTACCAATTTGCTTCAGTATCCCTTTGTTCTTATGCTGGGAGAAAGAAAGCAAAGAAATGCCTGATCAACCTGCTCTACGGCATCTATTATTTTGTATTTCTTTCCTGGAAAAGTGGGTGGCAAACATTACAGTGCATTACTCCGCTGAGATCCCAACCAAAATCCAATGCAAAATGTTCGCCCACTTGTACGAGGGCTGCAAGGATTTGCCCCCCATATCAAATGCTGTGTATTCATGATTTTTCACTGGGTCATTGGGGCTTCACAGAAGCACGTGGTTCTGCCCCAAGAGATCCAGTTACAGGATCGGGGCCTAAGTTTCTAATGAGCTGTTAGGAAAGAGAGTGTGCCATGAATGGAAATTCTCTCCTTGTTCCCGAAAGCTAGGTAGGTTGCAAGATGCCTGACAATTGATGGTCACAAATACCTAGCAACATTACGTATTAAAGAGGATCCTTTCTCAGAGCAAAAGGAATTTATTTTCCAAAATTATAAACAGGGTCTCTATAACCCAGGAACGGCTTGGTGCCAATTGGTGCCAACACAGTATTCCTGCCAGCAAGTCAAAGTACTATCAATTGGATGAATGGACTATAAGGTGGACAGAAAGCTGGCTAGATCGTTGGGCTCAACGGATAGTGATCAATGGCTCGATGTCTAGTTGGTAGCCAGTTTCAAGTAGAGTGCCCCAGGGATCGGTCCTGGGGCCACTTTTGTTCAACATCTTCATTAATGATCTGGATGATGGGATGGAATGCAGCCTCAGCAAGTTTGTGGATCACACTAAGCTGTGAGGAGAGGTATATACAATGAAGGGTACGGATAGGGTCCAGAGTAACCTAGACAAATTGGAGGATGGGGCCAAAAGAAATCTGATGAGGTCCAACAAGGACAAGTGCAGAGTCCTGTACTTAGGAAGGAAGAATCCCATGCACCGCTACAGGCTGGGGACCGACTGGCTAAGTGGCAGTTCTGCAGAAAAGGACCTGGGGATTACAGTGGACGAGAAGCTGGATATGACTCAGCAGTGTGCTCTTGTTGCCAAGAAGGCTACAGGCATATGGGTCTGCATTAATAGGAACACTGCCAGCAGATCAAAGGAAGTGATTATTCCCCTCTATTCGGCACTGGTGAGGCCACATCTGGAGTACTGCATCCAGTTTTGGTCCCCCCACTATAGAAAAAATGTGGACAAACTGGAGAGAGTCCAGCGGAGGGCAATGAAAATGATTAGATGGCTTAGGCACATGACTTATGAGGAGAGGCTGGGGGAACTGGGGTTATTTAGTCTGCAGAAGAGAAGAGAGAGGGGTGATTTGATAGCAGTCTTCAACTACCTGAAGGGGAGTTCCAGAGAGGATGGAGCTAGGCATTTCTCAGTGGTGGCAAATGACAGAACAAGAAGCAATGGTCTCAAGTTGCACTGGGGGAGATTTAGGTTGGATATTATGAAAAACTGCTTCACTAGGAGGGTGGTGAAGCACTGGAATGCGTTACCTAGGGAGACGGTGGAATCTCCATCCTTAGAGCTTTTGAAGGCCCGGCTTGACAAGGCTCTGGCTGGGATGATTTAGCTGGGGTTGGTCCTGCTTTGAGCAGGGGGTTGGACTAGATGACCTCACAAGGTCTCTTCCAACCCTAATCTTCTATGATTCTATGTTAGAGGGCACTGGGGGTGCACAGAGTTTGACAGGTATCCCCTAGGTCAGACGAATGCATATTAAGTTTATCAAAGGGTGGCATGTGAGGTCTCCACGAAGAGCCAATAGCCCACTGGTTGCATAATCACTGTGAAACGTGCAGATGGATACTGTTTAACGAATTGTGTATCCATACTGAAAATTATGTTCTTATGGTCTGAGAGTTAAGGAAGGTCACCAGATGGGGATAAATGCTTCTCTCTCTCACTCACTGGTCATGTGGGTTGTGTATCATCCACTCCACAATGGAGGCCTGTCTACAATCTGAGCTGGATGCTAATCAAGAGATTGTGAAATGGACAAGAAAGAGGTATAGGGAAAAACAACCTGCAGGGGAGATCCTGGTTAGCAATGAAGACAAATGGGGGGGGGAGAGGTACCCCCCTGCATCTTTCCACTGAGGAGACAAGAGGACAGTGTGACGCGTCTCATGAATGGAAGATCACAGCCAAGCTTGGCTGTAATAAACTGGAAGGATTTGGGCTGAGCACAGCTGTATAAGGGTTAACAGTAACTAAGTCAGTCAGTCTAGGTTCTAGAATGTTGTTTCTATTTTACATGTAACCATTTGTTTCCAATATTTCTACTTTTCATTTGAATCCCTACTCTTTATTAAATAAGCTTTTGCTTGTTTTCACAATAAACACACCCAAGTGCTGTGTGGCAAGTGGCACTGCGATCTCAGGTGTAACTAGTACGGTCAGGGTACCGATCCTTGGGGAGCAGCAAACCTGGGAGTTGTTCATCAGGCCATGGGCTGGACATTCGGAGGTTGGTGTGCGCCTATTGCGAACCTGCAGAGGGACAGCAGAGCCTGGCAGGCTCAGAGGGAAGTGCTTGTGTTGACCATGGCCAGTGGAGTCAAGGAGCTGACACACGGCAGGCACAGACCTCAAGCTAAGGGCAGGGTGTAGCAAGATGCCTCACACTCCTGGGTATCCCCAGGAAACATCCCAGTTCCCTACATTAACAATATTCTATTTCGTTGTTCTGGTTCTTCCTCATGCTGATGATTTGCCCTTTATTCACTATTGATAGTTGCGTTGTGCCAGCTTGACTGTTGTATAAAGAAACAATCATTGCCCTGCTCTAGTGATGCGTGCTCTGCGATTGTTAAACGTACCACAAGGTCTGGGCGTTCGATTCCTCAACCTTCGGAGGTACTCACAGCCCTACGTCTAATGTTGCAATCAATACAGCAATTCTGACATTACACAGTGTATGGTATTGATTGCAAATTACCTATTTACATCGCTTCATATGATAAACATTTCCCAAGCAAACACTGAAACGTTTTAGCAACCTCCTAACCGTCTCTACACATCACACTGGCGCATGGAGGGAACGTAGTATCTCTCCTCGCTCAAACCCCAGGGGTTCTCCTGAACTCTCTGCCACTCTCCCCACACCCCCCATGGGGGTTTTACAGAATTCCATTGCTCGCAAAGGCAATACGCCCAACAGCGCAGATTAGAGCTGAAGCAGCCTACAGGGAAAGAAGGGCAGGCGCTTGCGGCAGCTAAGTCAGCAATGATAAATTATGCGCACAGAGGTAAGTGCACTGCAGTACATTTCTGGTGCCCCTTGAGCTTCCCAAGTCTGCAGTCATGGAGAGAGCTGTGGAATTAAGCTTCCAAAGCAGAATGTCTGGACTCCTTCAGAACATAAGAACAGCCAGACTGGCTCAGACCAAAGGTCCATCTAGCCCAGGATCCTGTCTTCTGACAGTGGCCAATGCCAAGTGCCCCAGAGGGAATGAACAGAACAGGGAATCATCAAGGGATCCATCCCCTCTCGCCCAGTCCCAGCTTCTGGCAAACAGCCACTGATGGACCGATCCTCCATGAACGTACCTAGTTCTTTTTTGAACCCTGTTATAGTCTTGGCCTTCACAACATCCTCTGGCAAGGAGTTCCACAGGGTGACTGTGCGGTGAGTGGAAAAAATACTTCCTTGTGTTTGTTTTAAACCTGCTGCCTATTCATTTCATTTGGTGGTCCCTAGTTCTTGTGTTACACTTCCTTCTTTACTTTCTCCAAACTAGTCATGATTTTATAGACCTCCATCATATCCCATCTTAGTCGTCTCTTTTCCAAGATTCCTTCCATGATATGTTCAAAGAGCAAGCTACCTTTCCTCAAAGAGCAGATTTCAATGACTAATGGGTGTCCGTTTCAGAATGGAGATTTGGATTTCATTTACTGCAGACACAGGGCTTGGAGTGCCTCACAGAACTGTGAATCACAGTAATTACTGAACCACATCTTACAGCTATTGGACCAGCACTTTTATAGCCTGGCAGGCCCTCCGTTCAATTAAGATCTGGGGGAAGTTTAAGTCAAACAAACTAGAAAGAAAACATTGTTAAATCACCTTGATGGCTTCCCTCCTCGAAACTCTCCATCTCTTTTTAACTGTGTCATGGGAAATAAGATGTCTCCCCAATCAGGAAAAATAATTGGAAACAGAAAGGTTTCTATTAGCAAACAAATCAAAACCGATGCCACTCTGAGCCTGGAGTACAGATCTTGCATGAGATTACCCAAAACAAGCTCTCCAACTGGAATCACAAGTCTCTGAATCCAAATCAGCACGCAGCCCCAGTGCACAAACACATCTGTCAGTGTGCTTCTAATTGGATTACAGCTAATGAATCTCAATGTCAACACTAATAAACTAACTTGCAGTGCTCCTGGGTCTGTGTTCTTGCACCAAATTAAGGACGGGGGGGAGGGGCAGGTAGAGAATCAATACACTCGATGTACATGCTGCAGACCAAAAGAGAGGTGAGAGGTGCAGTATGTTTTAGCACTCTTCTCACGCATCTAGAAAGACGGGAGATTCTAAACCCCATGTGAAACAAGTGCTTGCTGCCAGGCCAGCATCAGAAAGACGAGATCATGTAAAACTCCAAGTCTTTGTCAAGATAAGAATAGGGATTTGGCATCTCTTAACCTGAGTTACAGGGAAAGCACGCAGAAGATTGCTAGAGGCAACAATTAAATAACACCTTTGTTTGTGATTTGTTATTCCAGGGACTACAAATGAGCATGAGGAGGAACCAGAAGAGAAAAGTTCAACTCTCCTTTCATTCCAAAGCACCTGGTCTCATCACCTAGGACAATCAGCCAGCACTAACGGATTTTTGTTTTCATTTTATGCAATTATATGATGCATCTAACTGCAAGAAATAGATATTTTCGAAATTAAAAGCTGCACTTAGCCACTGGGGGCTTTCTAAGTACCTGCAGAAAAAACTGAACATTCCTATAATCTTGTTGTTGAAAATTTTTATACACGATAGAGATGCTGAATTAGCAGACTTTATAAACAATGGGACTAACTGGCTGTAGTTAACAGAGCTATTCCTTCAAACAGATTACTGATGTAAAGGCATCGACACGTTTTCATACTCCTGAGTTCATAGGGACAATTCTATTAACACTATTAAAGTACTCCTTTTCTTTTTGTGAATACAGACTAACACAGCTGCTACTCTGAAACCTTCTATTAACACGCAGCTGCTACAGCTGCGTGCCCAGGAGATCTACCCCACAGAGCTGAGAGAGAGCTGCATGGGAATGTTTAGTACACCAGCCACTTCACTGCACAGCTGTAACAAGGCTGGTTCTGGCGGGACCCAACTGAGAGTGCCAGTTCAGGACAAATTGCTTCAAGCAGGGCAAACCTGGGGTTTCTATGCACACCAAGGCAAACCAAACCAGCCAAACAGAGAAGAATTTGGTTTTACCCCACTGGCTAACCACAAGTCACACAAGCAATTCCCTTAGACTCTCCAGTTTCCCAGTATCACCACTCGTGATGGGGACAGATGTTTATGAAAACCAATACCCCAGTAAAAGAAAAAAGGTTCTCTCGATCCCAAAGGACCAAGCCCCAGACCCAGGTCAATATACAAATCAGATCTTACCCACAAATCACGCTGTTGCCAATCCTTTAGAATCTAAAATCTAAAGGTTTATTCATAAAAGGAAAGAAATATAGATGAGAGTTAGAACTGGTTAAATGGAATCAATTACATACAGTAATGGCAAAGTTCTTGGTTCAGGCTTGCAGCAGTGATAGAATAAACTGCCAGTTCAAATCAAGTCTCTGGAGTCCATCCACAGCTGGGATGGGTCATCAGCCCTTTGTTCAAAGCTTCAGTGCAGCAAAGTCCCTCCAGAGGTAAGAAGCAGAATTGAAGACCAGATGGAGGAACTGCAGCAGCTTTTTATAGTCTCTTGCCATGTGGTCTCTGCTTTCTTTGTCCCAAGGACAAGCTGTCCCTCACATGGCCTAGAAAAACCTCAGAGTTCTGTCCATAGGCAGGTCCCTGCATACCTTGCTGAGGCCCAAGGCATGTCTGCCTTCTCTCAATGGGTCAATTGTACAGCTGATGGTCCTTAATGGGCCAGCAAGCAGGCTAGGCAGAGCTGACACCAACTTGTCTGGGGTGTCCCCCCAGAAGCATTGCATAAGTTTGAAAAACAGACAGTATAGAGCCAATACTTATATCTTTAAATACAAAAATGATACATGCAAACAGATAGCATAATCATAACCAGCAAACCATAACCTCGTCTTAGACACCGTATTTGACCCCTTTTATACAAGATTTGGTGCCACTGCAGGATCTTGGTTGCAACAATGTTCTATGCGGTCCCAGTTCAAGTCACAAGAGCAGAAGATTCAGGACACTTCATCTGGGACTAAAGAGACATGGCATCATGAAAGTGGAAACATAAAAGCCATGGCAGTTAAGTGTTCATGCATAAAAGCCTTGCCTGCACTACAAAGTTTACCCATTGCCAACATTGGGCTCAGGATGATCTGGCGCTGGATGTGCAGCCAAGCACAATGCAGGCTTAGCACATCTACCACTAATTTCATTTGAGAATCCACAGCAGAGTTCCGCAAACCAAACTTGTGACGTACAAATGAACACACTATTAGTAACTTGTCACTAAAATACCCACAGAAATTGCAAGCAAAAACCTTAACAATGTTACGGTTGGGGCTTTGATCACACAAACTTGGCCAGCTAAAACTATGATTTCCACAAAGATGTAATTCAGCCCCCTCACAAATACATACTTTGTTTTATTGTATAGAGTACGTCTCTTGTAATGGCAAAAATAATATTACTGTATATGACTTTAACTATAACAACTCTAAACTCCATGTATCAAACTTGTGGTTACTGGTCGATCCATATCTTTCAATTTCCAGACTTTGGTATGTACATCTCAATGTAAACGTTGCATTAGCATTGCTTTGCATTTTGTTTCCTTGTCTAACAAACCTGAATGTTTTTGTGTTTGTGAGCAATCGCACACTCACACACACAGCTACACATCCCAGTACACAGTCCTAGAAATAACCCATTGCACTTTTTTTTAGCATGCAATGCTCAATAACCACATTCTTGTTCACCACTGCAGCGTCAAACTGGTTTTCAGAGCTGGGAAAGACACTGCAGGGTATGAACTCTACATTAGTCCAAAATCCAAGATTTGTTTTATAGAGTTAATATTCAATGGCAACAAATACACTGAAAATCATGGACTTAGTTGATACTCGCTTTAAAGTCCAATGTCTTTCAACCTGTCACTGCTAGAAAGGCTGGGCTCACCCATACAAATAATTTCAAGTCTAGTGAAAGCTTCCTAGCATCAAGCACTGACTGCTAGGTCCATACCAATCATGGTTTGTTTTTAAACTTATTTGGCAGTTGTGCAAATACAAAACTAGCCCCTGCATTATGAAGCACAGAGCTGTCATGAAAAGTGACTTTGTCGAGGTCCCACTGTGAGGCTCCAGATCGGTCATCTCTCAGTAATTCCATTGCAAATGTGCCCAGTTTGCAAGTAAAACAATGTTTTTCCTAACCCACAGCCCTTCATGTTCCCCCCACCCCAGTCTGTGAGGCTGGATTCTTTTTACTGCGCAAGTCATGACCCGTAATAAAGATTCTGCAGGCCAAATTAAGCCCACAATGACACCTGTTTCAGAGTAGCAGCCGTGTTAGTCTGTATTCACAAAAAGAAAAGGAGTACTTGTGGCACCTTAGGACTAACAAATTTATTTGAGCATAAGCTTTCATGAGCTACAGATGAAGTGAGCTGTAGCTCATGAAAGCTTATGCTCAATTAAATTTGTTAGTCTCTAAGGTGCCATAAGTACTCCTTTTCTTTTAGTGACACCTGTGCAACTCCACTATCTACAAATTAGGCTCTCTGTGACACCATCATGACCCCCGTTGTCTTTATATTAAACCCTGTATGATCCCAGAACTGATCACATAACTGAAAATTAATGGCAGCTTAGGTATGAATGATCATGACTTGGTCACACTTACAATGTGCAAGCAGAATAAAGTCCAGTCAAGCAATATATACACACATATTATATATATATATATATACACACACACACACACACGGTTCTTTAATAGAGTCAATTTCACAAAGCTGAAAACAATTATGAGCCGAATCAGCTGAGAGGTAGAATATAATCCGAAAAATGTGAATAACTGGGAATCATTTAAGAACACCTTACTAGATGAAGAAAAAGCCACTATCCCACAATTGAGGAAGAAGTCTGTGCTGGGTAAAAAACCAACCTGGGTTAAGAGGGGAAGCGAAGGTAGCAGTAAAAATAATAAAAAATAATATATAAGAAATGAAGGAAAGCAGAAGTTGATAACAATTAATATAAAACAGAAGTTAGGAATTGTAGAAAATTGATAAGGGAAGCCAAGAGACACAAGCAGAAATCAATGGCCAGCAGATATTAAGGACAATAATGAGGTTTTTTAATATATTAGAAGCAAGAAGAGTCCTGATAGTGGTACTGGTCCATTACTAGATGGAAATGGTAGAATCATCAATAATAATGCAGAAAAGGCAGAAATGTTCAATATATATTTCTATTCCATATTTGGGGAAAAAACAGATAATATAGTCTTATCATATGGTGATAACACTCTTTCCATTCCACTAATATCTCTGGAAGATGTTAAACAAAAGCTACTAAAGTTAGACATTTTTAAATCAACAGGTCCAATTAACTTGCATTCAAGAGTTTTAAAAGAGCTGGCTGAGGAGCTCATTGGACTATTAATGTTAATTCTCAATAAGTCTTGTAGCACTGGGGAAATTCCAGATGACTGGAAGAAAGCTAAGGTTGTGCCTATTTTTAAAAAGAGTAAATAGAACAACTCAGTTAATTATTGACCTGCCAGCCTTATATCAATCCTGGGCAAGACAATGGAATGGCTGACACAGAACTCAATTTATAAAGAATTAAAGAAAGTTAAGGTAATTAATGCAAATTAACATGGGTTTATGGAAAACAGATCCTGTCAAACTAACCTGGTATTTTTTTTTATTTTTTTTTTTTTTTAAGAAATTACACGTTTAGTTGATAAGGGTAATAAAGGCATTTGACTTGGTACGACACAACATTTTGATTACAAAACCAGAACTGACATGTCACATATTAAATGGATTAAAAACTGGCTGACAGGTCTCAAAAAGTAACTAAACAGGGAACCATCATTGAGCAGGTGTGTTTCCAGTGGGATCTCATGGGAATCGGTTCTTGGCCCAACTCTATTTAACATGTTTATCTATGACTGCGGGGGGAACTTTAAATCATCACGCATCAAGTTTGCAGACAGCACAAAAATTGGGAGAGTGGTAAATAATGAAGAGAACAGGCCACTGATTCAGAGCTATCTGGAGTGTTTGGGAAACTGGGGTGCAAGCAAACAACATGTTTTAATATGGCTGCATGTCTACATCTAGGAACAAAGAATGTAGGCCACACTTACAGGACGGGAGACTCTATCCAGCGAAGCAGTGACTCTGAAAAAAGATTTTGGGGTCCTGGTGGAGAATCAGCGGAACATGAGCTCCCAGTGTGATGCTGTGGCCAAAAGAGCTAATGTGATCCTGGGATGCATAAACAGGAGAATCTCAGGTAGGAGCAGAGGTTATTTTACCTCTATTTGTCACTGGTGCAACTGCTGCTGGGATCCTGTGTCCAGTTCTTATGCCCACAGTGCAAGAAGGATGTTGATAAACTGGAGAGGGGTCAGAGAAGAGCCAAGAGAATGATTAAAGAATTAGAAAACATACTTTACAGTGACTGATCTCTTTGAGTCTATCTATTTAGCTTAACAAAGAGAAGATTAAGGGGTGACATGCTTACAATCTATAAGAATCAACATGCGGAACAAATATTTACTAATGGGCTCTACAGTCTAGCAGAGAAAGGTCTAATATGATCCAATGGCTGAAAATTGAAGCTAAACAAATTCAGACTGGAAATAAGGCGTATATTTTTAAGTGACAGTAATTAATCATCGGAACAATTTACCAAGGGTCAGCGATGGAGAATCCACCATGACAATTTTTAAAATCAAGACTGGATGTTTTTCTAACAGATCTGCTCTACAAATTATTGTGGGGAAGTTTTATGGCCTGAGCTATGCAGGAGGTCGAACTAGATGATCACAGTGGTCCCTTCTGGCCTTGGAATCAATCAATCCCATTGCCTTCAGTGGGTCTGCACAGGTGTAGCTGACTGGAATTCAATAACCAATTCTGTTGATGATACACAAGGAACAGAATGCCACTCATCTCGGTCTTAGCTGCATTGCCTCTGCAGGCTCACAGGAGTAAAAAGAAGATAAATGTATTTCTGTTGCTAACACCAGCGCATCTGGTGAGCAAGGTGGTGCCATTTTTACATAGATGCTTTTCAGAAGGGAACCATACTTCAGATGAAGATGGGATCTCTCCAAAAAGTCAGAAAGGAATTTTAACCTGGTGTCTTGGCTGAGAGCAAGCATGAGAAATAAGTGCACTTAAAAAGCAGGCGTGCGATGGAAGTAACTTCCATACTAAGCATGTAATAAGCATGTACATCTTCAAAATATAGTACCGACACGAATACTGCTATGCAGATAGGCAGGTGGGGCCCTTTAGCCCAGGACAGCAACTTACCTAGGAGACGGAAAACTCCAATCTCAAACCCCCATCCATAGGTTAAATGAAGTTTGGTGCTGAGCAGTGACACACCAATACCTCCTGTTGGTGTTTCAGAAGGTCTACAGCAAGAAGATGGGGGAGAGAGTGGGCATGTATTTAGCATAACTGGGGAAAGGCCCCGTGCGCTGCACGTCAGGGACGCCGTACGCTCTTGCCAGTGCACACTAGCTGAGGAAATATGGAGTGTCTGAAGATTTAACAACTATGATGAAGGACCTGTACAGTTCACCTCAAACAGTGATCCAAACCTGCTTTGGAATGATGACAAGTCCCACTGAGGTAAAAGCTGGACTGGACCAGGAGTTGACTGCAGTTTATCATACTGATGGACTATAACAGCAGGAAGACACCAATGGAAAAACGTGAGTAGCTGCTATATGGAGACAACATAGTAATAGACATCCTCAAAAGAAGTCAGAGGAAATAGGAAAGCTGGCCTGGGATGGAAATGAACATGACTAAGACTGAGGTCATCTGGGTCACTAGAGGTGGGAAACTGGACACAGATTTTAATGGAGGGAGATTAAACCTGGCTGACTGTGACCCAAGAACACTTAAATGCCTACTGGCAAGAGGGTTACAGGAATATCTTGATTCTAGTTTGTACATTCCAGTTCATCAAAGAACATCATGTGAGGTCTTAAATGGAAGTTGGGGTCACACTGGTCATTAATATTGTTGTGAAATGTATGTACAGCCACTATATAAGGCATTATGTTTAAAAACTAAATATATGGTTTTAAGTCTGTATCTAGGTAAATTCATGGAGGCTAAGTCCATTAATGGCTATCAGTTAGGATGGGTAAGGAATGGAGTCCCTATCCTCTGTTTGTCCAAGAGTGGAGATGGATGGCCGGAAAGAGATCACTAGATCATTACCTCTTAGGTTCACTCCCTCTGGGGCACCTGGCATTGGCCACTGTCGTCAGACAGAACACTCGGCTGGATGGATCTTTGGTCTGACCCAGTATGACCATTCTTATGTTCTTAAGGAAAAATAGGAATTCCTCCAAACAGGAGGTCAGATATGGATCCCTCGGTCAGAATGTAAATCAAGCGTTGTAAGCTAACACTACGGATGCATTTCCTCAGATCTGGTGCCAGTGGAGGGATTCTGCTCTTCTTCCACCTCTGGTTCAAAATCTGTACCTCACATCCCAGGCTCTATACCTTCCCCTCTGCCCTGGTTTCCCACCACAAGCCCTTTGTGCTCTATACTCTGCCAGCTTCAATCTTACTGAACCCTGCCATCTTCTCCAGCTCACATCCCTGCATCTTTCGAAAGCCTGCTTCCTATGCTTGGACTAGCAGGCCAGTCACACAGCAGGCTCTTGTCGGCTTCACTTTTTGCTATGGAAATTGAGAAAACCTTTTTCGGAGGGCAGCCAAAGCACAATGCCTGGGTGCTCAGCCTCCCTGCCAGCGCCAGGAGTTGAACAGCCCCCTGCTCTGCCTCCCCCCGAAAGTCCAGGAAGCTGGAGAGACACAGGACTTGCCATTATAGGCTCCATGCCCCTGAGCCAGGACTAGCCTAGGACTAGCTCCCAGGGTCTGCAGCTCAGGGTAGCCCCATCATGTGTACTGCATTTCCCAAAGATGCAGACCTTGGTAGCCCCCACAACTGCTAGGTGGAATTAACATTTTTGTCAGCTTCCTGTCTGCTCTTAGCCGCTATGAAACTGACAAGAACATCGATTTCATTCAGCAGCTCTCCAGCCAGAGAAGACTTCCTTTTGTGAACACTTCAGTGTTTCTGAAATGAAGTTGGGGGGGAATTCTAGTTCATGGGAAATTTCACTAAAGTTTGGATTCCCTCTCATTCACAACAAAACCAACTTTTGAAAATGTTACATTTCCTGCAAACCAGAAATCCTGCATTTTGGCTAACTCCACTTATAACCTTTATTTGTACTTTGTCTATTGGAATGAAAACTGCTCAGAACAGGATCTTGTCTTTCTACACATCTGTAAAATGCCCACCACACCAATAGCGCAAAGCCAACAATAAAAATAAAAAGAGGACCCCGCAAAGTTGGGGCTTATATGACAGCCGAGACTGTACTTCCAGCAGGAGTTGCCCAGATGTTTCCATGCCATATTCTACACAAAAAGCAAATCAACTTTATAGTTTGACTCGTTCACAAGAAAACATCTGAGCTGGTGTCTCACATATAGGCCTTGTCTACACTAGAAAATTTCCTATCCATTTTTCATCAGCGGTATAGCTGCAGCAGCATAAATGCTAGTATAGACTGGATGCATGGATTACCACCAATATATCATCTAACGCCCTCAAAGCTGTGGTAAAATGCCCATCTGGCCTAACCTGGAGTTCACACTATTGCTGAAAAACAAATCAACTAGTGTAGACACAGCTATACTTCCTCCCATCACACCCCATTACAGGAAGCACCGTTTAAAGAAAAATATTCCTACTAGACCCAGAAATTTAAGCCATTTCTTCCTGCACAACCGTTGTAAGATCCAGCCCTTCCTCTGTGTTAGAACAGATAAAATGCTCAGCAAAGCCCTCATCATCCCACACATTAACTGCTGCAGCCCCCTCCTCCTCCTCTCTGGACTTGGCAAATGTCACCCAGGCCCACCTCCATGCATTCAAAATGCTGCTGCAAAGATCATTTTCCTGCCTCTGCACCACAGCCACATTGTCCCACTCTTTGCATCCCTTCACCGGCTCCCCCTTCTCCAGTGCATCAGGCACTAAGTAGTGGTCTTTACTTTGCAGGACCCACACAGGCTATCACAGCCCAAGCTGTTACCTCTCACAGGCTATCAAGAGGACAACTCCCACCCCCTGATTGGGCAATGAAGTCAGTCTTGATTGTCTATTTGTCAAATTTCCCATGAGTACCTTTTGCTCTTTCTCCCACGCTGCCCCTTCTGTATGGAAGGAGCATCCATAAACATCTATAAACCCATTTCTTTGTCCTCTTTCAAATCCCTCCTTAAAACTGTCATCTGCCATGATGCCTACAACACCCTAAACAGTTGGGGTGCTGTGACTACTGCCGATCACCCTGATCTTAATCTTCTTATTGTGTGCTCCTTCCCTCCCTCCTTTGTTTGTTATATTCACACCATTGTCTCTTGCCTTATTGTAAAGACATTGGGAAAGGGACCATGTTTGTGTTCTATCTGTACAACATCTAGCATAATGGGGCCCTGATCCCTGACCGCCATAGGCCCTTAGGCACTATGGCAATACAGCCAACACACTATTCACAATACTGATCTTGTGAATAATCCAAGAAAGGAGGAACCAGTGATTAGAGGAAAACAGACTACATACTGTAAAACTAATATTTTATGCTAACCGAGTTTTAAGGAACCAGCCAGGGCCACATTAGAAGAAGCCACTGAGATGCTCTGGCACAGCTCCCTCTGCCAGCAACACCAGCACATATCTGGGACAGGTCACTTTTTTCCAAATACGGTATTACAAATACTACTGAATTACAGTGCTCATATTAAAACATTTCCATCCATGGAACATTTGCTATAGAATACTGCATAGCAAAAATCAATTGTTTTACAAGCTCCATGTAACTTGAGGGGGAATCTATCTATCATACTTTAAGATTCTGTCCGTACATCTATCAGGTGAATGACAAATATAAGAACAGCCGTAGTGGATCAGACCAAAGGTTCATCTAGCCCAGTATCCTGTCTTCCAACAGTGGTCAATAGAAGGTGCCCCAGAGGGAATGAACAGAACAGGGAATCATCAAGTTATCCATCCCCTGTCACTCATTCCCAGCTTCTGGCATACAGAGGCTAGGAACACCATCCCTGCCCATCTCGGCTAATAGTCATTGATGGACTATTCTCCATCAATTTATCTAGTTCTTTTTTGAACCCTGTTATAGTCTTGATCTTCACAACATCCTCTGGCAAAGAGTTCCACAGGTTGACTGTGCGTTGTGAGAAGAAATACTTCCTTTTGTTTGTTTTAAACCTGATGCCTATTAATTTCATTTGGTGACCCCAGTTCTTGTATTATGAGGAGTAAATAACGCCTCCTTATTTACTTTCTCCACACCAGTCATGATTTTATAGACCACAATTATATCCCCCGAGTCATCTCTTTTCCAAGCTGAAAAGCCCCAGTCTCATAAATCTCTCCTCATACGGAAGCCGTTCCATACCCCTAATCATTTGTTGCCCTTTTCTGAACCTTCTCCAATTCCAATATATCTTTTTTGAGATGGGGCACCACATCTGCACACACTATTCAAGGTGTGGGCCTACCGTGGATTTATATAGAGGCAATATGATATTTTCTGTCTTATTATCTGTCCCTTTCTTAATGATGCCCAACATTCTGTTCGCTTTTTTGACAGCCGCTGCACATTGAGTGGATGTTTTCAGAGAACTATCCACAATGACTCCAAGATCTTTCTTGAGTGGTAACAGCTAACTTTAGACCCATCCTTTTATATGTACAGTTGGGATGATATTTTCCAATATGCATTACTTTGCATTTATCAACACTGAATTTCATCTGCCATTTTGTTTCCCAGTCACCCAGGTTTGTGAGATCCCTTTGTAGCTCTTCGCAGTCTGCCTGGGACTTAACTACCTTGAGTAGTTTTGTACCATCTACAAATTTTGCCACCTCACTGTTTACTCCTGTTTTCAGGTCATTCATGAATATGTTTAATAGGACTGGACCCAGTACAGATCCCTGGGGCAGGGGTTCTAACCTTTTTCTTGCTGAGGCCACCCACTACATGCTATAAAAACACCAAGGCCCAGTGGGCAAAGCAGGGAGCAAGGGGCTCCGGGATGGAGAGGGGCATGAGTTCCCTTTACAAAACACATGTTCACTCGTCCCCAACAAATTATGTTCATCTATGTGTCTGACAATTTTGTTCTTTACTACAGTTTCAGCCAGTTTGCCCAGTACTGAAGTCAGGCTTACTGGCCTGTAATAGTCAGGATCACCTCTGGAGCCCTTTTTAAAAATTGGCATTACATTAGCGATCCTCCAGTCATCTGGTACAGAACCTGATTTAAATGACAGGTTACAGACTACAGTTAGTAGTTCTGCAATTTCACATCTCAGTTCCTTCAGAACTCTTGAGTGAATCCCATCTGGTCCTGGTGACTTATTACTGTTTAGTTTATCAAGTTGTTCCAAAAGCTCCTCTAATGACACTTCAATCTGGGACAGTTCCTCAGATTTGTCACCTAATATCCTCAAATAACATCTACCAACGACAGTAGTGCACCCACAGGAATCCAACTGGGGTGAACCCTGGCTCCGGCAGCAACCAAAGAGGACGGTACTCTCCCGGGACCCAAATGGGGTGAACCCTCACACTCATGCAGTCCCACAGGAGAATACACCCACGGGGACCCTACTGTGATGGAGCTCCCAGGAATGGAGCTCTGTCCTGGCATGTCCAGTGCACAGCGTCATCGCCGCAGGAAGGGCGGGTCGCTCCGGCTCAGGCCGTGCTGGGCACCCAGAGCCAGTGACGGGCACAGACCCAGAGGGATGAGAGTTGTATCCAGGAGCCCCACCCACCACGGGGCAGAGCCCCCAGAACGCTCCTAACCACCCCCACCCCCACCCACGGGGCAGAGCCCTCAGACCCCTCCCAACCAACCACCCCCACCCCCACCCACGGGGCAGAGCCTCCAAACCCCTCCCAGCCAACCAACCAACCCCCCCCCGGGCAGAGCCCCCAGACCCCTCCCCCCAACCAACCAACCCCCCCCCCGGGCAGAGCCCCCAGACCCCTCCCCCCAACCAACCAACCCCCCCCCGGGCAGAGCCCCCAGACCCCTCCCAGCCAACCAACCAACGCCCCCCCCCAGGGCAGAGCCCCCAGACCCCTCCCCCCAACCAACCAACGCCCCCCCCAGGGCAGAGCCCCCAGACCCCTCCCCCCAACAACCAACGCCCCCCCAGGGCAGAGCCCCCAGACCCCTCCCCCCAACCAACCAACGCCCCCCCAGGGCAGAGCCCCCAGACCCCTCCCAGCCAACCGCCCCCCGCGGGCCCCCCAGTAGCAGACACCGCCTCCCCCCAGAGCTGCAGGGCCCCCGGCTGAGGGGCGGCCCTGGGGGGCGGGGCCCCCGCGGCGCCATGGCGACGGGGGTCCAGCGGGCGGGGGCGGGGCCGAAGAGGCGCCGGGACCCCCGCACGTACCTCAGAGAGAGCGGCTCACAATCCGCAACGCGCAGGCGCGACCTGCCTCACCGCCCCACTGCGCGTGCGCTCTGCGGGAGCCCTTCAGTCCCGCCCTCTCCCGCGTCCCGCCGGGTCCTAGCGCTCGTCTTTCTTGGGGGGAGCGGGGGTTAGCTGCCCCGCACCATTGCAACAGCAGCGCGGGGGCCGTCCTAGATACCCCAGGGGCCGCCCCTACTGCTGTCAGGCCAGGCGGGCACGGAGTAGGTTGGTGGTGAACCAGGAATGGAACCCAGGAGTCCTGGCTCCCAGCCCCCCTGCTCTAACCATTAGACTCCACTCCCCTCCCAGAGCCAGGGAGAGAACCCAGGAGTCCTGGCTCCCAGCCCCCTGCTCTAACCACTAAACCCCACTCCCCTCCAAGAGACAGCGCCCTGGACTCAAAAAGAACAGGAGGACTTGTGGCACCTTAGAGACTACCAAATTTATTTGAGCATACGCTTTCGTGAGCTACAGCTCACTTCATCGGATGCATTTGGTGGAAAATACAGTGGGGAGACTTATATACACAGAGAACATGAAACAATGGGTGTTACCATACACACTGTAATGAGAGTGATCAGGTAAGGTGAGCTATTACCAGAAGGAAAGCGGTGGGGGTGAGGGGGAAGGGGGAAACCTTTTGTAGTGATAATCAAGGTGGGCCATTTCCAGCAGTTGACAAGAACACCTGAGGAACAGTCGGGTGGGGGGGCATAAACATGGGGAAATGGTTTTACTTTGTGTAATGACCCATCCACTCCCAGTCGAAACAACAGACTGGACTTCTACATAGAGTGCTACCTCCGACGTGCATGGGCTGAAATTGTGGAAAAGCAGCATCACTTGCCCCATAACCTCAGCCGTGCAGAACACAGTGCCATCCACAGCCTCACAAACAACCCTGACATCATAATCAAAAAGGCTGACAAAGGAGGTGCTGTTGTCATCATGAAAAGATTGGAATATGAACAATAGGCTGCTAGGCAGCTCTCCAACACCACTTTCTACAAGCCATTACCCTCTGATCCCACTGAGGGTTACCAAAAGAAACTACACCATTTCCTCAAGAAACTCCCTGAAAAAGCACAAGAACAAATCCGCACAGACACACTCCTGGAACCCCGACTGGGGTATTCTATCTGCTACCCAAGATCCATAAACCTGGAAATCCTGGACGCCCCATCATCTCAGGCATTGGCACCCTGACAGCAGGATTGTCTGGCTATGTAGACTCCCTCCTCAGGCCCTACGCTACCAACACTCCCAGCTATCTTTGAGACACCACTGACTTCCTGAGGAAACTACAGTCCATCCGTGATCTTCCTGAAAACACCATCCTAGCCACTATGGATGTAGAAGCCCTCTACACCAACACTCCACACAAAGATGGACTACAAGCCGTCAGGAACAGTATCCCTGATGATGTCATGGCAAACCTGGTTTGGCTGAACTTTGTGACTTTGTCCTCACCCATAACTACTTCACATTTGGGGACAATGTATACCTTCAAATCAGCGGCACTGCGATGCGTACCTGCATGGCCCCACAGTATGCCAACATTTTTATGGCTGACTTAGAACAACGCTTCCTCAGCTCTCGTCTCCTAATGCCCCTACTCTACTTGCGCTACATTGATGACATCTTCATCATCTGGACCCATGGAAAAGAAGCCCTTGAGGAATTCCACCATGATTTCAACAATTTCCATCCCACCATCAACCTCAGCCCGGACCAGTCCACACAAAAGATCCACTTCCTGGACACTACGGTGCTAATAAGCGATGGTCACATAAACACCACCCTATATCGGAAACCTACTGACCGCTATTCCTACCTACATGCCTCCAGCTTTCATCCAGACCACACCACACGATCCATTGTCTACAGCCAAGCTCTACGATATAACCGCATTTGCTCCAACCCCTCAGACAGAGACAAACACCTACAAACACCTATCAAGAATTCTTACCACTACAATACCCACCTGCTGAAGTGAAGAAACAGATTGACAGAGCCAGAAGAGTACCCAGAAGTCACCTACTACAGGACAGGCCCAACAAAGAAAATAACAGAAAGCCACTAGCCATCACCTTCAGCCCCCAAAAACCTCTCCAACGCATCGTCAAAGATCTACAACCTATCCTGAAGAACGACCCATCACTCTCACAGATCTTGGGAGACAGGCCAGTCCTTGCTTACAGACAGCCCCCCAACCTGAAACAAATACTCACCAGCAACCACACACCACTCAACAGAACCACTAACCCAGGAACCTATCCTTGCAACAAAGCCCGTTGCCAATTGTGTCCACATATCTATTCAGGGGACACCATCATAGGGCCTAATCACATCAGCCACACTATCAGAGGCTCGTTCACCTGCGCATCTACCAATGTGATATATGCCATCATGTGCCCCTCTGCCATGTACATTGGCCAAACTGGACAGTCTCTACGTAAAAGAATAAATGGACACAAATCAGACGTCAAGAATTATAACATTCAAAAACCAGTCGGAGAACACTTCAATCTCTCTGGTTACTCGATTACAGACCTAAAAGTGGCAATTCTTCAACAAAAAAATTTCAAAAACAGACTCCAAGGAGAGACTGCTGAATTGGAATTAATTTGCAAACTGGATACAATTAACTTAGGCTTGAATAAAGACTGGGAGTGGATGGGTCATTACACAAAGTAAAACTATTTCCCCATGTTTATTCCCCTCCCACACCCAACCGTTCCTCAGAGGTTCTTGTCAACTGCTGGAAATGGCCCACCTTAATTATCACTACAAAAGGTTCCCCCCCTTCCTCCCCCCCCCCCCGCTCTCCTGCTAGTAATAGCTCACTTTACCTGATCACTCTCATTACAGTGTGTATGGTAGCACCCATTGTTTCATGTTCTCGGTGTATATAAATCTCCCCACTATATTTTCCACTGCATGCATCCGATGAAGTGAGCTGTAGCTCACCAAAGCTTATGCTCCAATAAATCTGTTCGTCTCTAAGGTGCCACAAGTCCTCCTGTTTTTTTTGCGGATATAGACTAACACGGCTGCTGCTCTGAAGCCCAGGATGCCTGACTCAATGCAGACCCTGTAGCAGGATCTGGGGCATAGTCAGAATTTCTGTAATTTCTCAAGCCAGTGCACAATCTGTCAGCACGTCTACTGCAACACGGTGCAAGACTCAGCACTGAGCCGCAAACGTTCACACAGGCAGCGGTCCCTGCCCTGCAGCCAGGCTAGGGGGTAGCAACCAGCCATGCAGTTCACAGGAGTTAATGACAGGTTTCAGAGTAGCAGCCGTGTTAGTCTGTATTCGCAAAAAGAAAAGGAGTACTTGTGGCACCTTAGAGACTAACAAATTTATTAGAGCATAAGCTTTCGTGAGCTACAGCTCACTTCATCGGATGCATCCGATGAAGTGAGCTGTAGCTCACGAAAGCTTATGCTCTAATAAATTTGTTAGTCTCTAAGGTGCCATAAGTACTCCTTTTCTTTTTACAGGAGTTAATGATGCAGTAATAAGAGAGGTTTCAGAATAGCAGCCGTGTTAGTCTGTATTCCCAAAAAGAAAAGGAGTACTAAGAGAGCGTCCTATCCCCTGTCTCTCTCCCCACCCCCATAAGGTATACTGGGCACTAAGAATAGTTTAAAAAAAATCAACAGCCTGAGGCAGAAACCTGAAGTCAATGGGAGAATGAAGCCACGCTGGGGACAGTTAAGGCCCAGAGGCCGCAGGTAAGGTCAGAAAGATCTGGGTCACCACCACTTCCTTCATGGCTCAGGGGATGAGACTCCAGAATTCCTTCTTCCCACTCAATAGCAGGTTTACAGGAACTCTCCACCTCGCTCCTGGCAGACTGGCTGCCCGTCTGAGATCACAGCTGATTCATTCCTTGAATGACACAGGGTGGGTTGTGTTGAAATGCCAAGCCAGTCTCCTCCTTCCCTGAGAACTGCTAGGGGAAGGAGAGTACATGCCAAAGGAATGCAGCCATTTGGTGACCATCCCAAATTTTGCAAGCAAAGGGTGGCAGAAAAGGAACCAGAAATTTCCCTACACCCCCCCATGAGAGTGTTTTCTCCCCCTGAATTTCCTCAGCCCCTCTTCCCCCCAATTTTGTGAACTAGTTACACACAGTGTTGCCAGTTTAGTGATTGTTTGGAAATGTGAATTGAAATTGAAACATTTAATACACACTTTAAAAGCATATACAGTGTATGATAAAATATGTGTATCTGAAAAAGTATCATAGATTTGAAAAGTAGGAACGTAGACTAGCTTCCTTGTACAGCTGTTTATGACAATGTCAGTGCATTCATTTCGGTGATGTTGGCCAACCTAGTAATTTCAAATGATGATTTGTAAGCAAAGTCTAATGAGCTCTCCCTAACAGCTAGTGATGAGCTGGGAGTAGGGGGGAAAAGTTTCAGGACCAGATTGTATTTACATTCACACCTAATCTACCTAGGTATCCAGCAAACAGAGCTGCCTTGCCCAAGTGATAGATTTTGGCTGGGGTTGGGTAATGAAATGTTGTTATTCTTATTGTAGGAGTAAAGGGCAGTAGAACCGTACTTAGCCTCTGCGGATTGAGGGCATGGAGAGGGAGGGTGGGGACAGGTGTTTTGCTTGATGGTCTGCCTGAGGCACAAGTACGATTAGACCTGCCCCTCTCCACTGTTTAAAGACAGAGCTGATTAGGCTCCATAGAGAGTCTTTTTGTTCTGTTAAGTGACCTCTACAGCTAAAATCACTGATAATCAGGTCTAAGTGCTTAGACCTGTTGTGGGACAGTGTTTCTGTGAAAGAGACAGTCCAGTCTGCACTAGCAGCGAGGTTCCCCCACTGAGAGCTCAGCTGAAATCACGGAGAGCTGGTGGAACCTCAAGAGACCCATTGGCAGAGGTCACAGTGGCAGGTGGCAGCCGAAGGTGACGGTGCAGGGCCATTGGCAACAGAGCAATGGAGTGAACGGTGGCACAACGAACAACAGTGGCCAGAGCGAACAGTGAGCAGCTGGAGGAACGAGAAAGGTGCCTTCTTGCCCCCCACCTGGGAGATGAATTCAGGTGAAAGCACCTCTGAACTCTGAAGTCTCCACTGACCAAGGACAACACCGGTGAGTGTTAATGAGGCTGTTAAGAATGCTGGAGACACAACACGGTTCATGCGAACAAACATGGCTGTGGCATCCTACTTTCTATTTAGGTAAGAGATACCACAAACTGGCAAACTGGAGGCCAATGCTAAGTGCATTGTCACTTGTTCATCCTGAAGTTGAACACTGGTTCTGAACAAGACCAGCAAATGCTCACTATCTTTCTGCAAGAAACTCAACTGACTGGCTAGATGCATGTGGTGCAACAGTGAAAGGCTCAGCAGTTGAAAAAGTGAAGACCTCTCAGTGAGCTGTAGCTCACGAAAGCTTATGCTTTAATAAATTTGTTAGTCTCTAAGGTGCCACAAGTCCTCCTTTTCTTTTTGCGAATACAGACTAACACAGCTGCTACTCTGAAACTTATTAAATCATTGTGTACGTTATCTTGATGTCAGTGGTAGGCCAATAGATGCATTTGTAGATGTTCAAGTTATAGAGGACAGATTGGCTGCATCTGTGACAACCCACATCTTAGAAGAGTTAATGTTTGTCAGTTGGACCCCAAACAGATGGCTGCTTGTGCATTTGATGGAGCTGCAAACTTCTCTGGAAGACATGGTGGAACACAAGCTTTGCTCAGAGAAAAGTGTAACCCTAGTCTCTCCTATATACACTTCAGAGGCCATCTACTCCAACTAGCGCTAGTACGAGCTGCAGACTCTTCAAAAGACATTTAAAAAGCTATAAATTTAATGTCTTCATTATATTCTTTTTTCAGCAAGAGTCCAAAAAGACTGAATATTTTGGAAAATATAGAAAGTACACTGGGACTGAAGTTCAAATTAGTTTAACCTGGGAAAACCCTCTGGCCTTCTCATGAGCAATCCTTGGCTGTTGTCTTAAAATTACTCCAGCCATTATTACTGGCTTTGGAAAGTATCTACCAAGATGTGAGGGATCTAAGTAATGAGGCTGGTGGATTACTTTTGCTACTAACTTCACAGAAGACTATCGCCATTCTCTCTCTTGTAAGTCTACCGTTGAAACCACTTGGGTCATTAAACAATGCTATCCAGGCATCTGCTACAACAGAAGTAGATCTTTGTCCAGCAATAGAAGCTTCATTTGGATCAATCAGAAAGCTCTCCATTGAAAAAGTACTGGAAGAAGCAAAGACTTCAGTCCAGAAGTTGACTAATGAAGGTATTTATATTGAATCCTTAAGTGAAGAGGACAAGAAAGTTTGTTTGTTTAAGACAACCAAAAAAGTACAGACTTGATTCTTAAAAGTCAACAACAGCAACTTCTAGATTCTACTCAACCTCTATGTAGCTTTTACAGATCCCTGTCTTATAAAACACCGACAGTTGAGTGGAGTGAGTCACTACCAGCCATGGGGCTGCCATGTGCTCAGGACAGAACAGAGAATTTGAACACACAGTGTTCATTCACACGATGAATGAATGAAGATTTGACTTCAACTTCTTTTTTATCATCACAAGGGGCTCGACCCGATCTTTATGCTGTGTTTCCTGGGCTGAAAGAAGTAGGAATTCATCTCTTGCTACTTCCAGTCACAACAGCTACAGTTGAGCGTTCTTTTTCATCATAGAATAGAATTTTGTGTTCTGAAAGGAGTCGCCTTCTGCCTGATCATGTGAATGAAGTAATGAGCATATCAGTTGAAGGAATGGAAGTACCGGTCACAGGAGAAGCCACCAAAGATGAATGCATTGCATTCAAGAAGTTCATTAACAGAGTTGTGGAAAATTATAACAAGAAACCAAGAAGGATGTAGATGTCATGCTTCATAGAAGGCTTGAATAGCCAACTTTAATTTGTGTGATGATTTTAAAATCTAATAAAATGGTCATGAAATATTTTTCAGTTTTTACTATGGTGCCATACAGCCCACCTTCACCCTCAGGGTCTCACCCCTCATCAGCCCTGACCCCCCCCCACCTGCACCCCTAATTTCAATTCCTGGGGAAAACACTGAAAGGAACTCAAGAAGTGCTACAAATTCTTCCTCCTTAAGACAAAATTGCAGCCTTCAGAGGCTGTGTGCCCCAGCGTATCCTCCTTCTTGGTCCAAACTTAGGAACTGCTGGCCTGGATCAGACCCAGGGTCCATCTAGTCCAGTATCCTGTTTCTGGTAATGATGATCAGCACCAGATTCTTAGAGGAAGGTGCAGGAACCCACAAAATCGGCAGATGGGAGATAATTTGCACACTGTGAAGGTCTCATCCTTCCCAACCCCTCTTCATTAGAGATGGTTTAAATCAGAGGTGGGCAAACTACAGCCCATGGGACCGTCCTGCCTGGCCCCTCAGCTCCCGGCCGGGGAGGCTAGCCCCCGGCTCCTCCCCCACTGTTCCCCCTCTCCCACAGCTACGCCGCCACGCGGGCAATGCTCTGGCCCGCTGCTCCTACTGGGCAGCATGGGGAGCGTGGCTGGCTCTGGCCAGGTGGCGCGGCTGCGAACTCCTGCTGCTCTGAGCAGCATGGTAAAGGGGCAGGGAGCAGGGGGGTTAGGTAAGGGAGCGGTTGAATGGGGTGGAGGTTCTGAGGGGGCGGTCAGGGGAACAGGGAGGGTTAGGAGTGGGAGTCCTGGGGGGCCTGTCAGGGGGCAGGGGTGTGGATAGGGGTTGGGGGAGCAGTCAGGGGACAGGGAGCAGAGGGGGTTGGATAAGGGGGTGGGATCCTGGGGGGCAGCTAGGGGGCGGGAAGTGGGAGGTGGTGGATAAAGGGGCAGGGGCCAGGCTGTTTGGGGAGTTGCGCAACCCCGATGTGGCCCTTGGGCCAAAACGTTTGCCCACCCCTGGTTTAAATCCTGAACCACGAGGGTTTGCGTCTCCTCTAAAACTTTCATAGCATCTACTATCAACTCTGGACATTTCCACATCAACGGTCAAGCCCACATCAAATTTGAATAAGTTCTTGACCTCAAAGACATACTGTGGCAGTGAGTTCCACAGTTTAAGCATGTGTTGTGTGAAGAAGTATTTCCTTTGATCAGTTCGAATTTGCCACCTTTCAGCATAACCGAACACCCCCCCCCGGCTCGCCTGTTCGCAGACAGGGACAAGAGAGGTGGCCCAGGGGTTATTTTAGACACTTGTATGGGGTCCCCTTTTGTTCCTCTCCCCCGAAGGTAAAGGAGCCTTTCCCACCCTTTCAGTCCCTCTTCCTCAGAGAGTTTGTTTCAGGCCCTGATCCTTCCCACCCCCAGGTCAGGGTTGCAGGGGCGCGGCCGGGCCGGCCCCCCTCTTTCCTGCTCCAGCCTGTGCCACCCGCCCCCGGGGCACCGCCTTGACTCTCCCCGCCGCTGAGCTCCTCCGGACTCGCGACACAAGTGGCGGGAGCCGCCCGGGGCGGCAAGAGGCGGCGGCTCGGCCGGGGTCCGGGGCGAGCCTCGCCGGCAGGGACGGAAGTACAAGGGCCGGGGCTGGGGACGCGGGGCGGGGAGGGAGACGCGGCTCCGCCCGGAAGCCGAAGGCCTCGTGATCGCGGCGGGGCGCGCAGCTGAGCGCAGCCGGGCCCCGAGCGGGCGCCCGGGACCGGGGGGCCGGGGGCGCGGCGCAGAGACGGGCCGGGCAGGCGCAGCCAGCGGAGGGCGCGCGGGGCTTGGGGAGCCCCCGGGGGGGCCTGGCGAGCCGGGGGTGGGTCTGGGGAGCCTCTGGGGGAGTCAGAGCCTACGGGAGGGTCAGGGCGCACGGGGGGGGGGTCTGGGGAGCCTCCGGGGGAGTCAGGGCGCACAGGGGGGGCTGGGGAGCCCCCGGGGGAGTCTGGGGAGCCCCTGGGGGAGTCAGGGCGCACAGGGGGGGCTGGGGAGCCTCCGGGGGAGTCAGGGCGCACAGGGGGGGCTGGGGAGCCCCCGGGGGAGTCTGGGGAGCCTCCGGGGGAGTCAGGGCGCACAGGGGGGGCTGGGGAGCCTCCGGGGGAGTCAGGGCGCACAGGGGGGGCTGGGGAGCCCCTGGGGGAGTCTGGGGAGCCCCTGGGGGAGTCAAGGCACACGGGGGGGCTGGGGAGCCCCTGGGGGAGTCAGGGCGCACAGGGGGGGCTGGGGAGCCTCCGGGGGAGTCAGGGCGCACAGGGGGGACTGGGGAGCCCCTGGGGGAGTCTGGGGAGCCCCTGGGGGAGTCAAGGCACACGGGGGGGCTGGGGAGCCCCTGGGGGAGTCAGGGCGCACAGGGGGGGCTGGGGAGCCTCAGGCAGTGGTGACAGCTCAGCAACCAGGGCCCCCTCTGCCCCGCCTCATGCCGGCGGGGGCCGCGCCAGGTGCCCCGAGATGAAGCGAGCCGGGGCGCTGCGGCAGGTCTCCGACTTCAGCGACTTTGTCAGCGGCCGGCGCCTGCGGGAGCTGCTGAGCCAGCGTGGGCCGGGCGAGGCGCCCCACCACGTCCAAACCAGCCCAGATGGGCAGCACCTCCTGCTGCTCCTGCGTGGTCGGCCGGCACTCCAGCCGCAGGTGCTCGCCTTCCAGCGCCTGTGCACCGGCGCGGGGGACCTGGAGAGGAGCTGGCAGCCGCCCCAGCCCCCCATCACGGGGCTGCTCTTCCTGCAGAGCCCCGCAGCGTGGACCCCCTGGGTGCTGGCCATCGTCTGGGAGCAAGGCAGGACTGAGGTGTGGGGGTTCGTGCCAGCGCTGGGCTGGCAGCTGCAGCAGACCCTGGAGTTGTGCCATGGGGCCCGGGCTCGGATCGTTTCCATCTGCAGCCAGGGAGGCAGCCTGGTCTGGTGTGAGGAGAGGCCCCCCTCGGACACTCATTTGGACCCAGGCAGGGGGGCCTTCAGGTACTGCATCTGCACCAGGGCTCTAGAGGTGGGGGAGCAGGGGGCACACCTGGGCGCCATGAGGATAGTGGTGCACAACAGCCCCCAGTATCAAGTCCTGGCCTCACCCCAGCATGTCTTCCTGGTGCCCACTGGTGCCACCTTTGCCAGCGTCTCCACGTTCCTGCTCACCTGGTGCCCTCGGGAGGCTAAAGTCACCATTGTGGCCCCGTCTGGCGGGTTCGTCCACAGCAAAGTCCTGCACTCCAGTGACTTCAAGAAGCTCGTGTTTGGATCCGTGGGTCTCCTGTTGTCCATGGCACCTCTGGACATTCATACTTGTGCCCTGTCCAGCTGCGGGGGGCTCCTGCTGCTCAGCACACAAGGCACGGTCTGTCTGGTTCAGCCGGACGGGACCTGGAGACAGGTCTATGATCTGGGGGGCAGCTGCCTGGCCCAAGGAGACCCCGTGCAGCTGAAGGCCTTTGGCAGCACCCTGGCCTGCGGGCTGGCGGGGGTCTTGTATCTCATTGACTTGACCAGTGGGAGGCTGATTGAGAAAAGACTCCTGAGCTCCAAAGAGGTGCATTTCCTGGAGTCCCCGAGAGGGGCGGAGGAGATACAGCTCCTCACCCCGACTGGCATCTATTGCTTCAGCTTCTTCAGCCCGGAGGATGGTGGCAGGCCCGAGCCCGCTCTGGTGGAGATGGTCTTTGAGGAAGCCTGCAAGTACTACCAGAGACGGAGCCTCAGCAGCTCCCAGCTGACGGTGGAGAAGCTGAAGAAGGGGGACATGTTCCAGGCACCCATTGCGCTCTCCTCCATCCTGCAGCACAGCCTGCCCTATAAGGAGAGGGCAGCCAGGGCCCTCCCGGAGATCTACACCAAGCTGCTGAGCACCTTGAGCATGGATCTCCAGAGCTACCTGAGCCTGGAGCTGCTCAAGTCCTGCATCGTGGGCGCTTCGGAGAGTGAAGTCGACAGGTGCTGCGAGGAGCTGGTGGAGCAGGAGGTCAGCCGCCTTCTGCACTTGGACTTGGACAGGGAGAACCTGGCCTATCTGAACGCTGTCTTCAGCTCCTTCCCCAGGGCCTCCTGGAAAGCTATCCGGGGCAGCCTGCAGCTGCAGCAGAATGGAGATGGGCTCCTGGTCGCCAGGGCCACCCCAGACATCTGGAAGAAGGTCTTGGGGGGGCCAGTCCCTAACTGGTCCCAGCAGGAGGAGCGGGGCGTCAATGGAGCGGTCCCGCTCTTCGAGCTCATCTGCGGCTCCCTGCACAGGTTCAAACCCAAGTGGCTGCCCAGCTTTGTGGAGCTGACCCAGCAGTACCTTGGAGCCTCCTGGACGTACAGCACCAAAGAGGGCCCCGAGGGCGGGGTGCCCCTCTACAGGAGAGCGCTGGCTGTTCTCGACAGGAAGCGCCACCCCATGGCCACTGACCGCGAGATGGAGATCGAGCTGCTGCTGTGCAGTGCGCGGCCCAAAGCCGTCCTGCAAGCCGTGCAGCTGCTCGTCTGCCTCCGCAGGTGGCAGCGGGTGGTGGAGGCGGCCGAGAAATTTTCCAAGCTCAGCCCGCTGCTCAACAAGGAGATCTTCACCACCCTCCTGGCGCAGTTCGCCCAGCACAGGGACCTGGACCCATACCTGGCCACCCTGTGGGAGCTGTGCCCCGCAGACTTGACCGTCTCGGACGTTCTCAGCATCGTCCTGCAGCACCTCCCCAGCTCGGAGGGCGACCCTCCTCCCTTCTCTGCCGGGGGCGCCCCGCTGACCCTGGCCTTGCTGAAGCCGCTGTTGCACAAGGTGGCGCAGCATCAATGCACTCAGGACGATCTTTATGTTGACATCTTGCAGGGCCCCCCGTTCCCGCCGCCCACCCCGCCGAGACAGCACAGGGCTGGCCCCAAGGCCGCCCCGGAAACACCGCAGCAGACGGGAGCGTGCAGGACTCCTTGCCTGGGCCGTAACCCAAGCGATGCTGTATGAAAAGCCGTGTGGACGGAATGGGAGTGAAAACCTGGCGAGCATGGGTAGGGGATGCCCCCTGCAACAGCTGGGGTGGGGCAGCAAACGCCAGCTTCCCTCCATTTCCAGAGGCAGAGACCAACTCTAGTTAAACCTTCCTGCCTCAAACAGACTCCCGAGATGTTGCACCGTTCATGAGGGGCGCGGTCCAGGCAAGACCTGGGGGAGGATCACTGGGGTGTCTGTGGGGTTTTTACAGCTGAGGTAGTTTCCCCAGAGAAGGAGTGTGAGAGAGAGGGAGAGCTCTGACTGCATGCGAGAGCCCCCCTCCTGGCCAACAGCACCCCTTTGAGTTAAACACTGGCTTCCCACCCTCTACAAATGGAGCGTGGGGGATAAAGTACAAGGTCTTAACGCAAATTCCCGTTGCACTTCATTTGTTTTTGAAAGTCCCCTCCTGTAACTTGCCGACGGCCAGGCTGTTTAGGAGCAGGCATGCCCCTTGGCAGCACGAGATTACTGGTGAATGAACCCGCTCACGCGGGCACTGCTGGCCTGGACCCAGTCTCTAAAACCTCCCCATTGCGGCTGTGTTCTGCTTCTGAGCTCCTGGCTGGCCGGTCTCTGGGCCTCAGGCCGGCGGTGCCCTTGGCAGCTGCAGCCCCGTCTGTTCATTGCCTTGCTAGTTTGTCTCCCCCCCGTGGGATCAGCTCAGCGGCTGCCCCAGGTGGTGAATAGGCGATTCCCGTATGGCACCACAGAGAAGGTGCAAGCGCTGTCTGGGTCCCAGCCTGTCCTAAAAATGACGGAGCTAGCGCTGCGCTGCGCGGGCTCGGGCCTGGGCCTGAGGCCGGCAGCTGTGCCCTGGCTGTCCCTTGCCCGCAGCGAGGCCCCGCCTGACCTAGGCAGCGCATGCTGGTGTGCCTGTAGTGCAGGAGGCAACCTTGGACCGGCCTGTCCTTTTCTATTCCCAGCCCTGCAACCTTTGCCCTGGGCTCTAACCTTATCTCAGCCTTCTAAGAAACACAGGGTGCTGTATCAGCCTTGTCTGGCCCTTCCCCGGCCTTCCTCTGCTGGCTGAGTCAGGGCAACCGGGGACCAGCTCGCCCCCTCTCCTGTCCAGGTTCCGTCTCTCCTGGGGGGACGCCAGACGCTGGTAGACTCCCTATGCGAATGCAGCCACCTCGGGGCAGGGCTTGCTTGGCTGGGATTGGAACAGGAGACCTGGCTGCGCTCACAGCCCCTGTCTGAGGATGGGCTGGGGGAAGCTCGTCTGGTTTGCTCCTCCCAGGGGAGTTTTGTTTTTTAAATGGGTGAGGAAACATTTTAAAGAAACCTAAGCTGCCCGTGAAGGGTCCTGGGGCAGCGCTGGGTTTAATGGTGGCTGAGCGCAGCTGTGCATCTATTTAAATGGGAAGAGGGGGCCCGACTGTCTGGGTGCTGAGCCCCCGCGGCTCCCACGAACTCCGGCTGGAGTTGGCTGCACTCTCAGCCCTGCTGACTGTCTGCAGGGAGGAGGCTGCACGGGCTGGGAGCACACGCAAGGGTTTGTGCAGGTCAGCGTGAGTTGGGGGCTGCCGGCTGACTGGTTTCTGGAGGAGGGGGGCGTAGGGAACTGGCCGGATCTAACGCCTCCAGCCCAGATCCCCACGGGTGGCGCTGTCCGCGCTCTGGGCATCACAGGCAGTCGCTGGCGGCTCGTTGGGCGCTAGCCCTGGGCCAGGGAGGAACTTTTCCGAGGGCTCCATGTGTCGCACCGGGAGGCATGAGGAGGGCTCTGGGTGGTGCTTCAGCCATTGTCTCTCCCACCCCCAGGGCCCAGCTGCAGTAGGTCAGGGCAGGCAGGGCGCCCGTGGGGCAGAGCAGAGTCTGTGCTGCACCAGCCGCTCCCTCTCCTGCCTCGCTCACCCCACTGCCCTCCTGTGCCTTTCTCTGGGCACAGGGCCCTACTTCTGGGGGGGAGCCCCTCCCTTCCAGCAGGGCCTCGCTAATTAGCAGGGCAGGGAGGCGAGCCCCCGGAGCGTCTGCCACCTAACAGCCAGAAATGGTGGTGACTCGACAAAGGCTCTGAGCCTCCTCCCCCTTCCACTGGGGGGTGGGGGTCGCTGCAGCCAGCCCAGCCCCAGATGGAGGCGGGAGGTCACTCTGGCAGGATGCAATCAGCTGGGCTCCCTTGGGTTGCCGGGTCTAAGGGGCAGCCCCTGCAAGCAGTCGGCTGTGTTCAGGTGTTGGGCTGGCTGGGGGCTGTTTATAGGTCTGGCGGAGGGGAGGTGTCTTCTGGAGTGACTGCCCGTCCCCTCTGTGCCTGGATCTAGGGCAGAGCCCGGCTGTCAGGCAGCCCCCTAAGCTGTGAAGCTGCCTGGTCCCTGTTCCCATCTGCGTTGAAGATCAGGAGTGGGAGGCGGGTGCTTTGGGGATTGTCTACACCAGATCCCTTCACCTTGACTTACCTGATCCTATGGGTGAGCTACCCTGGCTGACCTGGCGCCAGGTTAACTTGAGGGCTCAAGCCTTAGTGTAGACAGCTCTCTGGGGCTGAGGCAGTGCAGGGACTGGCAGCGGGGTGACTTCCAAAACAGAGGGGAGCTGTACCTGCCTAGCCCCTTCTGCCCCAATTACTGTGTCTTACACCCCAGTCTCTCTGGAGCATGAAGGGGTCCATGGAGCATGGCTACCTTGGGCAGCTGCTGGGCTTGCGAATGCAGCTGCTCCTTGGACAAGAGAAGCTGTTGTTTTAAGGGGTGGGGGTCGGGGAAGGGGCTGCTCCTGGGACCAGCTCAGCTCCCTGCCTACCCAGCTGCAGCTGCCTTGGTGGCCAGCAGGCCCTGTGCCAGCTTGGCCTCCCTCCGCTAGATTTCCACCGCGTGTCATTAAACAGCCGGCGCAGAACATCTCACACCGGCAAGAGAAAAGAGTTTGAGGCCGAGTTGGGCGGCTCTTTGTTTGCACAAGGGAGGAGTCTTCATGCTGTAGTTGGCTTCGCAAGCCACTGTCTAGTTGCTGTTGTCCTATATGCAATATTAAAAGGTGTTTAACGAGTGACAGTCCGTCTCCTGTCTTGTCCTGGCTGCCAGCTGCTGCCGGAGCTCGAGGCCGGGGGCTGTGGAAAGTCCCTGTAGCGGACGGCATACCCGCGAAATGCACTGCTGGGCCTATGGAAGAGGAACTGCGATTGGCGCGATCCGCTTGGCTTGTTATCAATGCAGCTTTGTTCCCGCTGCAGGCCATGCTGCCTGGCCCTGTGGCAGAGAGGGGAAGTGGGTCACTTTCTCCCCCTGCTGCCTGGCTCTGCTCCGGTGAGCCACGGGGGCTTGTGCAGCAGTGTCTCCGAAGCAGGGCCCAGGGGCCCCACTCAGCCCAGGGGCCTGGACTCAAGCAGCTGGGTGCGCGGCAAGGGTGGGTGATGGGCTGGGCCCCGGTTTAGGGTTTCAGTGAAAACACAGCACCCAGCCCCGAGAGCTCTGGGCCAGCAGGGACCATCGGCTCCTCTGGTCCAACTCCCTGTCCAGCACGGGCTGTTGCATTTCACCCGGACGCCCCTGTCCTGGGCCCACAGACTGCGGTTCCACTCCAGCATTTCAGCCCTCAGGAAACTGCCGGGTGGGCGGCAGAGACCGTGGGGAGCCAAGGCACTGAGGCGATGGGACACCCAGTTGATCCTTGCTGGTGAGCTGGGCTCCAGGCTGCACAGGAAGGTAACACCCCCCACGTCCCCCCATTCCCTGCCAATCTGAGCTGGGGGGATTCCTTCCCCACCCCACGTCTGGCCCTCGGCCTGTCTCCGACCATGCCAGCCAGGCCGCTAGAAAGAGGGTTCTGTGACGTGCCTCCGAGCGCTGGCCCACCCTGGCCAGGTCCCGGCTCTGGTGGTCCCTGATGCTTTGGGGGGGGGGCACAAAGACACACACGCAACCCGTGTGAGGGGGGGCTCAGCACGTGGCTGACAGAAAGTGCCACCTGCTGGCTTCACAACACTGCTTTCCACATGGCCCAGGGCTTTCCTGGAGCGCCCCGCTCCCCGGGGTTCCCTCTTGCCCGCCCTACCTGGGGTGGGAAATGGCCAGGCTCACGGCCTGTGGGGCTATAGTTTTAGTATGGCACAGCCTCGCCCAGCTGGATTTGTGGGGGGCCAGAACACCCCCATGAGGGAAGGGGCAAAGAGCTTACGCTCTGCCTTGCCCTCTCCCCCCAGCCACAGCCTGGGCCAGCGGGGAAGGGTGGCAGGTGCCATAGCCTGGCCCGGCTGCAGTCGGTGCGGAACTGTTGGGACGACTTTAACCTGCTTGGGGGCTGGTATCCACCTTCCTTCCCACACTGCCTGTGACACCCTCCAGTTCTGGGCCCGGACCCAAGCTGCTGGTGCGTGAGGAGCTGCCTGGGGCAAGCTGGAGCTGTGCCCAAGGGCCCCTGCTCTCTGCCAGCCTCTGCAGGGAGACAGACCAAAGTCTTTCCTGCAGTTCTCTGATCCCAAGGCTCTCAAGCTGCTTGGCCCACTGCTGACATGCAGCCCCCTCTGAAGCGGCCCAGGGCAGCTGTTTAACAAGGTACACAACCGTCTGGGACAGGAAGTGAAGAATGCTGCAGCCAGCTGAAATGGCTGCGGGGGAGGGCGCTCCAGGTGGGTGAGGCAAGCCGAGAGCAGGGCATGGGGCAATCGAGATGGGCCTGCCAACGCTGCACAGGTGGAGCTTGGGTTTGCTGCTGAAACTCAAGGAAGGGCAGTAGGGGTAACACGGCCTGCGGGGCAATCAGCGTCCTCTGCCACCGCTGGGTCTAAATTACCTGGAGCCAGGCAGGGCGGAAGTCTGGGAACTGCCTGGCGCTCAGCCCTGCCCGTGGAATTGCCTGTGGCAGGCTAGCTGGGGCGGGCAAGCTCTTGTTAGCAGGCAGTGATGGGTCGCAGCAGAAAGCAGCTGGGGGTCTGGCGCCCAGCAGGATCCACACCCCAGAGATGCGGTGCTCTCCCCGCTGCTCCTTACTGGGTCATGCCCAGCGCAGGAAGAGAGGCCGGGTGCAGGGAGGGGTTTATAGGTCTCCCTTTATCATCAGGCCAGAGCCAAGCGGACCCAGTTCTCCCGGGCACCTGCCTCCAAGGGCATCCTTCTCTAATAGCTTTACCCTGCCCTGGAGCCCTCTGCACCCCGGCTGCTCCCAGCACACCAGAGCCCAGCCAGCGAAAGGCCCATGCAGTCTGTGCCGGGGGCCTGCAATAGCGATTTTCACAGCCCAGGGACTGGGGGAAAGGCTCTGCCCCCCCATGGCAGGCCAGGGAGGCTCAGGAGTGTGGCTGTAGCTCCTGAAGCTGGGCAGGGCTGTCCCCAAGGCAGCTTTGGGGCTGGGCGCTGTTAGAGAGAATCTCCCAAGGGCCCCCTCACCCATCCCCTCCAAGCCAGGGGTTGCCCCAGAGCCTCCTTGGCTCTGCGGGGCTGTCGAATTCCTGCCGGCAGGGTGAGAGTCAAATGGGCCGGCTGCTGCCCTGGGCCTGCTGAAGCCAGAGCCACCCGCTTGGGTTCTCTGCTGCACGGACGGGTGCCAAGACTGACTGGCCCCTGCCCCCCCACTGGGACTAACGCCTCTCCCGCCCCAGCCCCAGTCCTTCGCCTTCCCCTCCCAGGGGCCATTTCTGACGGCGCTTGGCGGTTACGGAGAGGGAAGAACGCTGCCAGGGGCCTCCGGACACGTGGGCCCCACAGCTCGGGCTAGCACAAGCCATGACTCCAGCAGCGGGGGTCCTCCCCTCCGGTTCCTGCTCGGTCAGGCCCTGCTGCATCAGGGGGCCGGACCGGCCCCAGCCACGTGAACTGGAGGCTGACTGAGCCCCAGCAAAGGGCAGCTCTGGGGCCCGCCAGTTGGTGTGGTTTCACGACCACATTTTCCTCTTTTTCAAGTTGCTTGTCACTCCTCCGCTGTGGTGGGACCCCCTCCCCCACCAAAAGCAGAACCTGCCCCCCCCCCCGAGGAACCCATGCACACAGGCAGGCCCCAGGGGCTGCCAGCTGCACAGGGGAGGGGGCGTCCCAACGCTCGCTTGGCTTGGGGCCACGGCGGTGTTACCGCGGCAAACGCAGGGACGACCCTCTGTGCCCGGCCACAGGATCCGGGAGGGGTGGGCGCTAGGAGAGGGAAAGCAGCTGGTGGAGCCGCTGCAAAGAAGGGGCACAGCCCCCCCGCCGGCAAGAGGCAGCCAGGCATCAGCTTCCCAAGCAAGACAAGGCAAGGTAGCGGGCACCAGTATCTGCATTGCCCCAGCAAGGGGGGGCCCCGAGCCATGCCCTCCACTCCAGGGGCCCTGCTTACAACTGGCTGGGCCAGGCCGTGCCCTGCCACTGACCCAGGGCCATCTAGTCTATGTTACAAACCGGAACCGAGCCGCCCGCAGGCCTCCTCCTGGCTGTGGGCATGGCCTTTGGGGGCCCTGGCTGCCCCCCGGAGCTTCCTCACTCCCAGCCACTAGCCCCGGCTGGGGAACACGCAGGGGACTTGGTGCCCACCAGGTCAGTCCCGGTCCGGAGTCTACGTGGCGCGGAGCCTGCTGGGCTGCAGAGTCTTGAAACAAAGGGGTGGCCCCTGGCCGCAGCATCCCCTGCAGCCCGGATGGGGCCGGCTGGCTTCACACTAACCCTAACCCTGGCCCGCCCGTCCTGCCCCTCAGCCCAGCCTACTGCCCCATCCCACTGCTTTGTACTGCCCCATGCAGGGGAGGCAACCCCTCCCTGGGAATTCGGACACGTGGCAGGAAGGGCTAATAGCCCCTTGCTGGGGTTTCCCAACCAGCCCCACATCTGGCTGGTCCCACCCCCCAGGCAAGCGTTCCTGGGCTGCTGTCACAGGAGCTGCTCCGCTGGGCCCTGGACACACCTGGGCATCCAGGCTGCAGGCGCTCACTGCCCCCAGCTCTGCTCCCAGGGCGGTGGGCTCATGGCCTCTGCGCCAAGTGCACCAGCTGCCTCTCTCCAGCACGCACCATGCTGCCCGCCCAGCTCCGAGGGCCATGGCCCTGCCCATGAGGAGGCCTGGGGTAGATGGGCTCAGCAGCACAGGATGGGGTGTCCTCTGTAATGTAAGGGGGGCTCAAGGGGTCCCCCCACACCAGCCCCCTCGCCCATGCTGCTCCAAGGACCCCCTTTGCCAGGCTCTCTCTATTTGGCTATTGGGAAGCACCCGGTGCCCGACTACAGCACACACACTTTATTGGTTCAATAGCACGTCACAGCATCAGCCAGCGCCACCAACAACCCCCCTTCATACAAAAATAAATAATCATCGTCTCATAGCGGGAGGCCAGGGGCCCGCCTCCCCCATGCCACGCTGACCAGGGCATGGGCGCAGAGCAGGGACTCCTTTCACGGGCAGGCAGGAGGCTGCAGGGCCATCCCCTAATTGCAGGGCACCCAGGCCGGGGCGAGTCCTGCCGGGCCCCTGGGAGAGCTCTGCTCCCCAGCCGCGGAGTGGGGCCCACCCGGAGCACAGCGGGGGCTGCTAATTGCTGCCGGGACGTCCTGCGTTTACCTCCAGCGGCCCCACTTTCAGCCAGTGCCCACCCCAGCAATGCCTGGCTGGCGGCCGCTCAGCCCACTGTGCTCCGGGGACAGGGGTGGAACTCCAAGGCCTGCTTGTCTGGGGCACGGCCAGAGGCAGGCTGCTGTCGGCACACGGGCACTTGGGGACAGACAAGCGCCCACCTCACATGCATCTAGGGTGCGGCCCACACTTGACACCTCTCGGCCAGGGTTGTGACATGGTGGGTGAAGGCTGGGGTGGGTGAAATGGCTCATCGCACAGTTGTGCATGCAGGGCACCTCCAGCATGGGGGTATATTGACACCACCCTCCCACTGCTTCGAGCTTGGGTACCCCATCCCCTCCATCCAGCCACCTGCCCTGGCCCACCCCCTTGGTGCTGGGGGCCAGACCGTACCCAGCTGCTCCATCGCAACGAGGCATGCCAAGAGCCATTCCCAACACACGCCTGGGGCCGGGGGCGGGAGGCCTCTAGGAACCATCACCCTACCCCCGCCATGCCCACAAGGACCCAGGCGTCTAGGGGGGAGCCAGTCCCACACAGTGAGTGATGGACAGCGCTGCTGCTGGCATTGAACAGCATGGGGCAGGAAATCAGGACCCCGGGCCCCAAGGAGGGCAGAACAAGCCAGCAGCAGCACCAGGACCATCCCTGCGGCAAGAGCCACGCGGCCAAACACTGCCTGACCCCAGGGAGGGAGGCTGGGCTGGGGGAAGGGGCCGAGGAGCCATGGTGGGTCCTGCCCCATAGCGGAATTCCCCATCCTTTGTGTTAGACCCACAGCGAACCCCCATGGTGATTGTAGGGAGAGGGGCTGCTGGTTCTTCCCTCCCACTTCTCTCCCAGCCGATCAGCTCCGGGTTTGCGGTGCAGTGCAGGGTCTATTTACCACGACGTAGCCATGGGGGCAGGAAGCAGGATGGCTCCCACCCAGGGAAGTCTTGTGATTGGCTGAGCAATGGATTCCCGCGGGTGCGGGGGAAGGCGAGGCTTGGTGGAGCCGGCTCGGCAGATTGGCTGGTTCGGCCCATGGAGTCCAGGTGTCTAATCAGATCAGTGGGTGGCCGCCCCATGATCCCTTGAGCAGCCCTCGGGGGCTTGAGGCCGGGGCCAGATTGGGTGCAGGCGGGGTGCCTGCTACTTCTTCATTTCCACCCGGGGGATTTTAAACAGCGTCGCAGACGGAGACCTGCAAAACCAAGCAGTGGGGGCGGTTCACCCCAGCGCCCGGGTTACCCCAGCACCGGGGACACCCCAGCACCTGGGTCAATCCCAGCACGCGAGTCAATCCTGGCGCCCAGGTAACCCCAGCACTTGGGTAACCCCAGCACCCGTCTCATCCCGGCACCCAGCTCATCCTAAGCACATCCCAGTGCCTGGCTCACCCCAGTGCCCGGCTCAGAGCTATCACAGACGCTGGGCCATGGCAGCAAAGAATTTCCCACAATACCCTGGGAAAAGCACCCCTCCCCCAAAGCAAAGGGGCCGAGGCAGGATGTCCCCAGCATTGGGGCTGGGCACAGGCTGGGCCCCGGGCGAAGGCTGAGACGGGCACCACAGGCTGCAATGCCTGGGGACGTCGCCTGAGATTCCCCACCCGGGCCAAGCAGAGCTCGGCCCCTCCGCCCACCCCTAGCGCGCTGGGCCTTGCTGTGCGGGAGCTGGGACAGTGCCCATGTGGCACAGACGTGGCCAGGGAAGCCTCCACCTGCAGCCATGCCCCTTGCTGCAGAGGCACAGGGGATGTGCCAATGCGTTGCCCCCTGCCCACGCTGCAGCCTCCTCGGTGAACGGTGCCCATGAGCCTCGGGGGCGCCTGGGGCCCTCAGGTGCAAAGGGCTAGGGGGCCCCCTCCCCCAAGAGAGATGTGTCCCCGCCCCCCCACATTTGGCCCAGCACCCCCACAAACCCCCTGCTTCCCGTCGCAAGGGGTTCCAACTCCCCTGCTGGTTGGCCCCTCCACACTCCAGGGTGCCCCTCTGGGATATTCGCCAGCCTCCCCACTCTCAGCCTCTCGGGCCCCCCGCTGCTCAGCCCCTCGCCCCCCCAGACCCTCCGCTGCTGGCTGTGCCACCCTTATCCACAGGTACTTACATCTCCAGGGCTTCCCTGTCACGGCTGCGGGGAGAGAGGAAGGCTGTCAGGGGGGATGGACACGCTCCCCCTTCCCACCCCACAGTGGGCCTCGTGCTGGAGGGCTGGGGGCACGTACCCCCCGGCTCTCAGGAAGGGTGGGGAGCCAGCTGGGCAGCTCCGTGGCCTCCCCCAAGCACCCTGGGCCCCAGCAGCAACCCCCACACGGGCCAGAACCAGCACTTGCGGGCCCACTGGGGCAGCGAGGGTTTCCGAGTGCCAGTTGCAGCTGGTGCCCTCACGGGTGCCTAGAGGGGAGGGGAAAGGGGGCAGAGCCGGACTGAGCCGCCGGTGTTGGGCTATTCCGCACCCGTGGCCAGTCGAGGGGTTCTGGTTCTCCCACCTCGTGTCAGCCCAATACCACATCCCCATCTGGCTCGGACATGTGGGAAGGAACTCGGGAGGAAGTGAAACCAACAATGCCTCCCCAACCCTGCGTCTCCAGGGGCCTCTGCGCTGCCCCAGGGACTGGCTCAGGCTGGCTTTCCCCTATTCCAGGGACCCCTGGGTGGGGTGCGGGACTGGCAGAGGCCAGAGAGCACTGCCCAGAGAGTGCAAAGGGGCAGGGCAGCAGCGGGACCACGGGCAGCCCCACACACAGCCACAGCTGCCCCGGGACGGTGTGTGCAGAGTGGGGAGCCAGCTGGGCAGCTCCATGGCCTCCCCCGTGCACCCTGGGCCCCAGCAGCAACCCCCACACCTCCACATGGGCCAGAACCAGCACTTGCCAGGCCCACTGGGGCAGCGAGGGCTTCCGAGTGCCAGTCGCAGCTGGTGCCCTGGGATGGTGTGTGCAGGGGCAGGGCAGGGCGCTCTGAGTGGCCATGCGGAGAGCCGTGCGAAGGAAACCCTGGGCGGGGCTGACCCAGCTCCGTGCCCGCGGGAGGGAGGGTTGGTTCGGTGGCCCCGCTGTGTTGCAGAAGCCTGTGAACCTGCCACCTTCACAGCAGCCATGTTTCCTCACTCACCCCTTTCCCAGCTGCAGCAGCAGGGCTAGGCAGGGGACCCACAAGCCCTGTGTCACTGGGGGCATGTGGGAGGGGACCAGAGTGTGGCACGGGGGGGCCAGGGTGAATTCATAGCCTGCTCCAAGGCAGAGTGTGGGGCTGGGCTCAGGGCAGGGCCTTGCCGTGTGGTAGGGGTCAGCCAGGGCGGGGTGTGTGAGAGGGGTTGGGGTGGGGGCCACGGCAGGGGGCCTAGCAGGGAACATGAAGGGGGTTGGCTGTGGTGGAATGCGTGGCAGGGGCTTAAGGGATGGCAGGGGATGTGAGGGGGGCTTGGCCCGTGGCCGGGGTGTGGCAGGGGTGTGAGAGGGGTTGGGGCGGGGGTCGGCCATGGCAGGGGTGTGAGGGACTGGGGCGTGGGGTGGGCAGTGACAGGAGCATGGCAGGGGCTCGGCCCATGGTAGGGGCTCGGCTCGGGGGTGTGAGAGGTGTTGGAACAGGGCTCTGCAGTGACGGGGGCATGGCGTGGATCGGCTGAGGCGGGGCTATGAGAGGGGTTGGGGTAGGGCTCAGCTGTGGCGGGGGTCAGCCGTGGCAGGGGTGTGAGAGGGTTGTGGTGGGCGCTTGGCAGAGACTCGGCCCATAGCGGGGCTGTGAGAGGGGTTGGCCGTGGCGGGGGTTGGCCCGTGGCGGGGGCTTGGCCCATGGCGGGGCTGTGAGAGGGGTTGGCTGTGGCGGGGGTTGGCCCATGGCGGGGGCTTGGCCAATGGCGGGGCTGTGAGAGGCGTTGGCCATGGCGGGGGCTCGGCCCATGGCAGGACTATGAGAGGGGTTGTGAGGGGGGGGTTGGTCGTGGCAGGGTTGTGAGAGGGGTTGGCCGTGGCGGGGGGGTTGGCCGTGGCGGGGCTGAGAGAGGGGTTGGCCATGGTAGGGCTGTGAAAGGGGTTGCCCGTGGTGGGGCTGAGAGAAGGGTTGCCCGTGGCGGGGGGTTGGCCATGGCGGGGCTGTGACAGGGGTGGGCCGTGGCGGGGGCTCGGCCCATGGCGGGGGTCGGCGTGCTCACACGCCCTGGGGTACAGGAGGCTCCTCACTCGTAGGTGTCAGCGATCTTCATGCGCCGGTAGAACTTGGCGAGCCGCACGGCCAGGATGACGCCGGGGAGCAGGAACATGGTGCACCAGCCCAGGCTGAACCAGAAGCCGTTCTGGCAGGGGAGAGAGGCCCTCAGCCGTCAGCGCCTGCCCAGCACCCCCCTTCCGGGGCTGGATCTCCCCTCCTCAACAGGGGGCCAGAGCCATGGGGCTGGGCTGGCTCAAGAGCACAGCGTGGGGAGAGGGTGGGACCTGCCTCATCTGGCCAGCGGGGTGAGTCAGCGAACAGCTGTGGACGCCCGCACGCAGGGTCCGAGAGCCTGGCCCCCAGCACGGCTGCCCTCACCCGCAGGGATGGGCAGGGGAGAGGGCGGCAGGGCCCGCGAGCGCTGAACCCTTCCCAACTCAACAGCCAGGGCCTGGTGCCCAGCTCCCACTGGGCCGGCAGGGCCTGGCCGTGCTGCCGGAGTCGGGGGGCATTCAGTGCAGCCCCCAGGGCCCAGACCCAGCAAGTCCTCTGGGACTCTCCTTACCCAGCCGGGCCAGCAGCGTCAGGGAGCCCAGCCATGGAGGCTGAGTCTGCATCCTGACCCACCAGCTGCCCGGGCGTCGCCCAGGACCTGGAGCTGGGAGTTTCACCCAAGGGCGTGTCAGGAAGGCAAAGCCCCTGTGTAACTCCCACAGCTCCCTCCAGCCCCAAGTCCCGCGCTCCCCAGTCTGCTACCTGCACAGCACCTCCTGCCCAGCTCCCACAAAACTGCTGCCCCCCAAATCCTCTCACCAGGGAATCCACCACGTAACTGCAGATGACAGTCGCAGCCACATCTGCTGTCTTGGCCACGGGCTCGCATCGCCCCACCTCTCCCGTCAGCTGGGGACAGAACAGAGACAGGGACACGGCCCGTCAGGCATGGGCCCGCCCGCCTCACACCTCTGCCCTTCCCAACCCACCACCACTGGGCAGGAAGCCCCCATATCCCTCCCCCACACCCTAGGCAAGAGGAGAGCTGCCCCAGAATGGGGCAGAGGAGTGCCAGCAGCCTGGGGTATGTCGAGCTGGAGAGGGAACCCCGCAGTGGGCACAACTCGCTGCGTGTCCAGGGCAAGGCCCTGCCTCTCTCAGTGCCTCAGTTTCCCAAATAGGGGTGTTTACCACAGCCTGCCCTGCCCCGAGGGCGCCAGGAGATTCAGCTCGTTAGTGTCCCTAACGTGTTTCAGTAGAGTCGCTGGCGACACGGCAGTGCCGGGGGGGCACCGTGTAAGCGCACAAGGGCTTCGGGATGCATGAGGAGACACAGACAGTGAGGCAGGGCAGGGCCTGTGCCCAGGGGGCAGGACAGTCCCCCCCACCCCCGAGGTCGGGGTCTCACTCACTGTGCTCTTGGCCCAAGCGATGTAGGAATTGAAGTAGTCCAGCAGCGTGTTCAGGAAGGCCCTGCTCTCCTGCGGGGAGGGGGGCGGGGGTGAGATGCTGCACCCAGGGCCAGCAGCTGTGAGCCTGGGCTCAGGGACCCCCCCAGGGAGAGGGGCTCAGGCAGAGCTTTAAAAGATCAGACCAGCTTGTGCTCCCAACAGCTGGGGGTGGGAGACCCCCCCAGTGGGGTCAGGTCTCTGCTGGGACAGGGAACGGCTCTGTGAGCCCCCACATCCCCACCCCAGGGGGTCAGAACCCTTCCAGTGCCCTGCCCCCGGGCATCCCCCCGAGCCGGGGTTGCATGGGAGGCTCTAGCGGGGAGTGCAGGGAGCCCCACAGCAGAGGCAGGGCTTTTCCTCCCAGTCCTGTGTCCTGCTGCACAGCCCTGGGACAAGGAAGGGTCCCCCAAAGCCGTGGGGTGTTCGTCCAAGGCCTCTCTCCTGCCACTGCGGGGTCCGGGGCCGGAAGGGCCTGCGAGGGGCTCACGTTCTTGATGATCTCTGAAGTCCTGGTGTCTACGAAGGTCTGAGCATCCTCGATCTGCTGCAGAGTGTCGTTGATCCGCACCTGGGGGGCAAGGAGCAGGATAGGACCCAGCAGCTCAGCCGGGCCTGGGGTTGGGCCCCAGGGCAGAAGGGGGAGCCCCCGGCAGCCCCTCACCCGCCCGCGGGCAGTAGCCGCCTGGCAATCTGAGCCTCGGTGGGAACGCAGACACCCAGCGTCCTGTCCCCACATGGCCACAAGGTGGCAGCTTCTCAGCAGCGTCGGGCTGGGTCCCCGATACTGAGTCAGGACACGGGGTGCTCAGAGCCCTTCGCACTGTACTGGGGCAAAGCACAGACACTACTGCCCCCGCCAGTCCAAACGGGCCCCCCACCCGACAGCACTGGGCCCCTCGACCCCGACCCACAGCCCCTGCTAGCCCAGCCCCGGGCTCCCCCCCCAGGGCCCCTCACTCCCGACCCGCAGCCCTTGCCAGCCCAGCCCTTGGCTCTGCCCTCCTCTCACTCTGCCAGGGCCCCCCAACCCGCAGCCCCTGCCAGCCCAGCCCCGGGCTCCCCCCTCCCCCCGCTCTGCCAGGGCCCCCCAACCCGCAGCCCCTGCTAGCCCAGCCCGGGGCCTCCCTTCCTCCACTCTGCCGGTGCCCCTCACTCCTGACCAGCAGCCCCCTGCCAGCCCAGCCCCAGGCTCCCCCCTTCCCCCAGGGCCCCTCGACCTCAACCCGCAGCCCCTGCTAGCCCAGCCTCGGGCTCCACCCTCCCCCACCTCTGCAAGGGCCCCTCGACTCCAACCCACAGTCCCTGCTAGCCCAGCCACGGTCTCCCCCTTCCCCCCACCAGGGCCCCTCGACCCCGATCCACAGCTCTTGCTAGCCCAGCCCTGGGCTCCCTTCCCCCACTCTGCCAGGGCCCCTAGACCCTGACCCACAGCCCCTGCTAGGCCAGCCCTGGGCTCCCTTCTCCCTGCCCTGCCAGGGCCCCTTGACTCCAACTCACAGCCCCTCCTAGCCCAGCCCCGGGCTCCCCCCCTCCCTCCCGCCAGGGCCCATCGACCCCGACCCGCAGCCCCCCTCCCCTTTCTGTTATCCCAGCCCGGAGTGGATCTGGGCAGCAAGGTGACTGGTCTCTGCAGGGTCAGGCTGGGCACTAGCACCCACCCGTGCCCCGGCGGGTTGTTTGCTGTAGCACGTGGATGGGGTCACCCCTCCAGAGCCAGCCCTTCCCTCCTTGCTTTGGGGGTGTCCCTTGGCGGTGGCTCCCCTGCTGGCCACTAGCAGAACGCAGGGGGGCTGCCCGCCAGGTGGCCCTGGGACCCTGTCCGGGTGACTCTCAGGGCACCCGCTGCCCGTAACAGGGGGATCACATAGAATCATAGAATCATAGAATATCAGGGTTGGAAGGGACCCCAGAAGGTCATCTAGTCCAACCCCCTGCTCAAAGCAGGACCAAGTCCCAGTTAAATCATCCTAGCCAGGGCTTTGTCAAGCCTGACCTTAAAAACCTCTAAGGAAGGAGATTCTACCACCTCCCTAGGTAACGCATTCCAGTGTTTCACCACCCTCTTAGTGAAAAAGTTTTTCCTAATATCCAATCTAAACCTCCCCCATTGCAACTTGAGACCATTACTCCTCGTTCTGTCATCTGCTACCATTGAGAACAGTCTAGAGCCATCCTCTTTGAAACCCCCTTTCAGGTAGTTGAAAGCAGCTATCAAATCCCCCCTCATTCTTCTCTTCTGCAGACTAAACAATCCCAGCTCCCTCAGCCTCTCCTCGTAAGTCATGTGCTCTAGACCCCTAATCATTTTCGTTGCCCTTCGTTGTACTCTTTCCAATTTATCCACATCCTTCTTGTAGTGTGGGGCCCAAAACTGGACACAGTACTCCAGATGAGGCCTCACCAGTGTCGAATAGAGGGGAACGATCACGTCCCTCGATCTGCTCGCTATGCCCCTACTTATACATCCCAAAATGCCATTGGCCTTCTTGGCAACAAGGGCACACTGCTGACTCATATCCAGCTTCTCGTCCACTGTCACCCCTAGGTCCTTTTCCGCAGAACTGCTGCCGAGCCATTCGGTCCCTAGTCTGTAGCGGTGCATTGGATTCTTCAATGGGGCAGTGGCTGGGGACGGGAGCCACCGGGCTGCCCCTCGCTGGCTGTGCCACCTCCCCGGTGAGCTCCCAGCACCCACTGAGCAGCACAGAGACTCCGCAGGGCGCTGTGGCCTGGCTCCCAAAGGGGGACCCCTCGCCCCTCCCCCCAGTGCAGCACCCGCACCTCCCCCTGCCCGTGCTGCTTACCGGGACCTGGGGGGTCGTCGCCTGCAGGGTTTGGATGCTGCGTTTCAGGGCTTGCTGGGGACAGAGACAGGAGGGTTAGATGGGGGAGGGGCCCCCACAACTCCAGCTAGGGAGGGGGACGCAGCGTGTCCCAGGCCTTTCCCCACTCCCAGCCCCGGGGGACCCTGCTCCCAGCTGGGGGGGGGGAAGTGCCAGGGGCCCGTGGGGTCACTCACCATCTCCGGCAGGAAGCGGGACGTGATCTGCCCATTGATCTGTCTCAGCTCAGACGCCTCCTCCCGCAGCTCCTGCTTCCTGGTCGCGTTGTCCTGAGCCGAGAGGAGGGCGAGAGACAGTCAGAGGCACCTGCCAGGCCCAGCAGCCACAGCCCGGGCAGGGGCAGAGCAGGACAAGACACGCCAGCCATGGAGGGACCAGCAGAGCCCCTGGAGAGCCGGTCCCCGGCCCACACTCCCCACCCCACCCGCCTCCCGGGGCAGGGGAGCGATGAGCAATGGCAAGAGCCCCCCCTCCAGGCAGGGGTGGGGGGGCGGCACCCCCGTGACCTTGGGGAGCCCACACCCAGCGCTGATGCTCCCTGGGGCCGGGGGCTTGGGCGGCGCCGCGGTTCAGGGGTCCCGGCGTCACTCACGGTCCCATTGGCCAGCACCTCCAGCTGCTCCGCCAGCACCAGCAGGTCCTGCTGGGTCACATTCCTCTCCAGCTGGAAGAGACGAGCAGAGAGTGGGGGAGGCTCTGGGGGGGACAAACCCCGGCACACAGGGATGTCTCCTGCTGCCACCTGGGGCGAGGGAGGGGAGCTGGGGGGAGCACAGACCCAGTGTGCACTAGACACCCCCTTGGGGTGGGGGGCAAACGGCCTCATGGCCAGTGGGGAGAGGGGGGGAGCACCGGGTTCTAGAGTGACCACCCTGGGGACCAGGAGCCCCACCGCCTGCCATGCGGTCCCAGGCCCTTCCCTCGCCCCCGTCCCACTGCCCAGCCCCCGCCCCCCCCCGCCCATCCCCACACAGGATGGGTGGGAACCCCTGGGGGCAGAGAGCATCCCCCACTGGCTACCAGGGCCAGGGGGGGATGTCCCAGGAACGTGGTGTGGGACACAGCCTAGCTGCAGTCTGGGGCCATGTGACCCCATGGAAACACCCCAATGTACAGAGCCCCAGATCCCACAACTGCCCCCCCCCCCGCCCTCCCGCGAGATCCCACCGACAGCCTGAGACAGGCCCTGCCCCCCCCCCCAGCCCACCTGCTGCAGGGCGCCGGTGAAGTTGGGCTGCAGGCCGGAGGCGCCGACATCCCGGAGCATCTGCTTCTGGCTCTGGCTCAGGAAGGCGATGGGGTCCAGGCTGATGTTCAGCTGGTCGAAGGCCGCGTTGATCTCGCCAGTGTACTGCAGGAGGCAGCGAGGCCGTGAGGGACCCGGGGGACCCCAAGAACACCAACACCCCCCCAAGGGCCCCAGCTCAACCGCTGCCACAGCAGCCAGGGCAGCAAGGCTCAGAGGGGAGTGCGCCCCGGGCAGCCTGACTCCCCAGCCTGGCCCCTGGGGGGCTGGGGAGTGCGCCCCGGGCAGCCTGACCCCCCCCAGCCTGGCCCCTGGGGGGCTGGGGAGCGCGCCCTGGGCAGCCTGACCCCCCGGCCTGGCCCCTGGGGGGCTGGGGAGTGCGCCCCGGGCAGCCTGACCCCCTAGCCTGGCCCTCAGGCCTGGGAGATGGGGAGCCTTAGGCTGGCATATGCAGGGCACGGTGCCCAGCATGGGGCCCAGGGTTTTTTCCCCAATCCCAGCCGTCGCCATAGAGACCTGACCAGGCCACACACGGGGCCGGATCCACTGCACCGGGCTTGGTTCGGGGGGGGGGAGGGACTTGCACACATAGTGAGCATGCGCCCATAGCTTGGGCACGCGCACGGCCTGGCTGGCCCAAGCAGGTGGGTTTCTGCACATGCAAGTCAGGGTCTGCCCCTCCCTCGGCTCAGCACCTGCGCTCGGGACTATCTCCCCCTGCAGCTCGCTGGCCGCAGCTCGAATCACAGACCGCTGGGGGCGGGAAATGGCCAGTAATGTAGGTGGTGCCATGCAGGAGCAATGCCCCCTGCTTGCACGGCTGGGGGGCAGACCCAAGTCCCCGGCTAGCCCAGCCGCACACGGACCTACTCTGAGCCCCCGGAGCCCCCCCAGGCCTGCGGGACCTCGAGCTGCTCCCAGGCAGCCCCGGGGCGCTGCACACAGCTGGGCCAGTCTCTGTGCCCAGCACCGCGGGGCCGCGCCCCTCACCAGGGAGCCCCAGGGTGCTGCACACCGCTGGGCCGGTCTCTGTGCCAAGCACCGCGGGGCCGCGCCCCTCACCAGGGAGCCCCAGGGTGCTGCACACCGCTGGTCTGGTCTTGATGCTCCCCACACTGACCTGACTGATGTTCAGTAGTTCATCCAAGGGAACGGCCTGGCCCAGCTGCAGGGTTTGCCACAGGGGCTCGTTGTGCTGGCAATTGCTGTGGGGTGGACGGCAGAGCTGAGGACAGGGCTGGCAGCCAATGGGGGGCACCCCCTGTAGATAGACATAGGCCCAGGGCAGGCAGGGCTAGAGCCAAGGCTGGGAGAGGGGGCTCCCTGTGTCACCAGTGGGATCTCCCCCATCCCGTGGGCCCTGGTGATGTTTGCGCCACGCATGCGTCCAGGACCAGAGAGCTGCCCCTGCCCCACGGACATGGCGCGATCCCCTCAGCACTTTACAGGCCTCAGCCATGCAGGGCCCGCTCCAGGGCATCCTTCCTCAGGCCCCAAGAGATCAGAATCGTATTGTCCCCCCCTCCCGAATGTGCAAATAGGGAAACTGAGGCACAGGGAGGGGCCTGGCCCCAGGTCCTGTAGGAAGGGAGGGTTGGGAGGGGTCCCAAGGTGCTCTGGCTCGCAGACCAGCCACGTGTGCCCCAGGCAGGGCTGGCACTGACTTGTACACTCCAGAGAGGGTCACCGTCCCGCCCCGCAGTCCCAGCATCTTCGACAGGTTGAAGCTCGCAGTCAGATCCGAGGTGTCCAGGAACTGGAAGCAAAGGAGTCAGGAGAACGGCTGAGACCTGCCCCAGCCAAGCTGCACAGCGCCAGCCTGCCCCAGGCCCCGGGGGGGTCCCCAGCCTGCCCTCCCCGAGGCTGGCTCAGCTCCCGCGTGGAAAGGGTTTACTAGGTTCTGGCTCCTCTCCGGAGGGTCCTCTGCAAACTCGACCGTCACCGCAGCCCTGTGCCCAGGAAGGACTCAGGGATGGCTGGCAGGGACCCCAGGACTGAGCTAGCAGGAGGCTGCAGGTTGGGATTGGGGCAGCGGCAGGGCTGTGGGGAGACCAGGGCTGGGCTAGCAGGGGGTTGCAGGTCAGGGGTTGAGCAGCCCATTCTGCTGTGTTTCTGTCTCCCTCCTGCCCCCCCGCCCCTCCTCCCCCCGGTCCCCAGGGCTGGGGATGCAGGTTGTAATATATCTCATTGAAAGGTGACAGGGCCAGAAAGAGTTAATGAACTCCCAGACCTAGGGCTGAACTTTAAAGACTGGGGAGGAAGAGATGGAAATGGAGCGAGCTGTGAAACGCAGCCGGCATTGTGAGAGAGAGAAGGGGAGCCGTGTGCTCAGGGCTTGTGATGTCAGCAAACGAGTCTTGGCTATGGCTATGGCTTTGATTCAAAGACCAAAAAGCGAATATTAATATATACTTGAGTGAAATAGTATTATTGTCTATGTCTCTTTGAAGGTTGTGGTAACCTGTATCTGAACTGTTTAATGGATAAATTACCCTCTGCTAATTGCCAGGATGTTTGGGAGAAGGAAGGTTGAGCCTATTGTCTTCTCAGGCCAAGAGGCTGCTGGAAATGTATAAAAGCCTTGGGACACGATCCTTCATCTCAGATCTGCTTTGGGTTTCAAGAAGGGGAAACCCTGAGCCACGAGGATTGAGATCCCCAGTCGCTGACTGGAGTCACCCTGAATATGGACATTGGACTGTAACCTGTGGCCTATTTCTAAAAGGACATTTGGCAACTACAAACTCACCATCTCAGCTATGTACCTGGACCTGAAGAATTGAATTCAAGTCTGTCTGTATATTGATCTTTCAACCAACTCTCTCTCCTTTCTTTTTCAATAAATGTTCGTTTAGTTAACAAGAATTGGCTCCAGCGTGTATTTTGGGTAAGATCTAAGTTATCATTGGACCTGGGTGTGTGGCTGATCCTTTGTGGTTGGAGAATCTTTTCTTTTATAGGATGAGATAAGATTTTCAGTAACCATCATCATATCTGACATGGGTGTCTAGATGGAGTACTGAGGCTGGCACTTTAAGGGAACTGCGTTGTGTGGACGTCTGAGTACCCAGGGAGGTGATACAGAGGCTGGTTTGGGCTGGTTTGGTAACTCTAAGTATTGGAATATCCACCAGCATCTGGGGTTTGTCTGCCCCGGTGTGTTTGCAGTTCACCCTGATTGAGTGACCTCAGCCGGCTCCCACAGGCAGCATCGTTACAGGGCCCTACTGCCCCTCCCCTCCCCACACCCCCAGGTCCCCAGGGTTGGGGATGCAGGTTCTGATCTTCCCTCGCTATTTCCACCCCCCTGGGCAAGGCAGAGCCAGGCACCAGCAGCGACATTGGCGTGGCGGCACCAGGCTGGGCTCTCACCTCCAGGAGCTGGCCTCTGTGCCAGGGCTGGCAGACGAGCATGTAGACATTGCCACCCAGCAGGAAGGTCACCAGCACCAGCAGCATCAGCAGCCAGGAGAAGAGGAAGCTGAAGCCAACCCCCCTGGGAAGGCAGAACGAGCCGTGAGCTCCCACCCCGGGCACCAGGCACTGGGCACCGGGCACCCGGCACCCGCATGCAGAGACCCCAGGGCCCGTCTGACGACCTCTCTTTTCCCCTAGCCCAGATACCACTCCAATGGCCTCTCTGTCGCCCCTCCCCACCAGCCCAGATACCACTCCAATGGCCTCTCTGTCGCCCCTCCCCACCAGCCCAGATACCACTCAATGCCTCTCTGTCCCCCCACCCCCCAGCCCAGATACCACTCCAATGGCCTCTCTGTCCCCCCAGCCCAGATACCACTCCAATAGCCTCTCTGTCCCCTCTCCCCACCAGCCCAGATACCACTCCAATGCCTCTCTGTCCCCCCACCCCCCAGCCCAGATACCACTCCAATGGCCTCTCTGTCCCCCCAGCCCAGATACCACTCCAATAGCCTCTCTGTCCCCTCTCCCCACCAGCCCAGATACCACTCCAATGCCTCTCTGTCCCCCCATCCCCCAGCCCAGATACCACTCTAGTGGCCTCTCTGTCCCCTCACCCCCCAGCCCAGATACCACTCCAATGGCCTCTCTGTACCCCCACCCCCCAGCCCAGATACCACTCCAACGGTCTCTCTGTCCCCCCCCACCCCAGATACCACTCCAATGGCCTCTCTGTCCCCCCCCCAGCCCAGATACCACTCCAATGGCCTCTCTGTCCCCCCCCAGCCCAGATACCACTCCAATGGCCTCTCTGTCCCCCCCCAGCCCAGATACCACTCCAATGCTTCTCTGTCCTCCATCCCCCCCAGCCCAGATATCACTCCGATGGCCTTTCCTTGCAAATCAGCCTTAGTCATTTCACGGCTCATGAGCTGCCTGGAGACCAGAACCCAACGTACTGTCCCCGGTGCGGCTGCCCCACAGCTGGACACCCCCTCAGTCCTGGGCCCACGTATCTTACTGCTCATCACTGGATCTCCCCCAGCCTTTGCCTGCTAGACCCAGGAGCCCCCCTCTCAGAAACCCCCTCCCTCTGGTGCCCCTCCACCAGGATCGAGTCACCTCCGGGCCACCCCTCGGCTAAAAGAGGACATGGGGCTCCGCGTGGCTCTCCCCTGCCCCCCAGTCATGCAGTGGGCTCTGCTAAGCCCTCCCCAGTCTGTCCACGTCTGGTCCCAGCGTGGGCGCCACAGCTGGGTGCAGGTCTCCCTTGCGGGGTCTGCCCAGCGCTGTGCCCGGGGTCCCACCCCCTCCCTGCCACCCTTCGTGTGGGGCTGGAATGTCGGGGCGCCCAGAGGCAGCGTAATGGCTCTGGGAGCCGGGGGGGCTCTTACGCCATGAAGAAGTCTCCGCCAGAGTTGGAGAGGCAGCTGCGCTCAATGGGCAGCACCGACGGCTTCAGCCCGAGGGCCCCCAGCACCAGGGCCAGCAGGTAGCACAGGACAATCAGCAGCACCAGGCAGCAGAGACAGATGCCCACGATCCACCTGCAGGGGAGATGTGAGAGACCCAGTCCCTGGTGGGGCAGGAGTCTGGGGGCTGGCTGGGGGGTCACCCCCTGCTGCCAGACTGACAGGGGGGTCTCTCCCTCTCCTTAGAACAGACCCCCCCTTGTCTCCAGGGCGTCCAAGCTCTCGGTGTCCCAGGGGGACAGTGGGCTGCTCCCCTGCAGTGCTCCCTCGGCCGATGGCAGGGCTCAGCCCATGCTCCCCTCGCCCCCTCCAACAACCGCCCCCCTCTGAGGGCAGGGGGCTCAGAGCCCACCCAGGGCGTCGGTCCCACACCCCATGAGCTGGGGTCGCCAGTGCTCTCTGGCCCATACCACCACGCCATACAGCTCCAGCCCCTGCCACCCCCCAAGAGTCCCCTATGGATCAGGGAGCCCCCAGGCAGGATCAGCCCCACGCAGGGGGGCAGAGGCTCAGCCCCTACCTGTAGCCGTCGTAGGTGGTGACCTGCGGCTCGTAGTCACTGGCCTGCCTGGCGATGCTGTCCAGCGTGTCCGTGACGTTCCCCAGTGTGTCCAGCACCGGGATCGCACTCCGCACCCCGCCAATCTTCTGCCTGACCTCGGCCAGCTGGCTCTGCGCATCTATAGAAGAGGGGCACGTCAGGGACGCACAGGCACTGACGGCTGCTCCCGTAGCCCCCCGGGGCCCACGCTCCAGCTCCCCCTGCACAACGCATGGGGCAGACGCAGCCCCGGCAGGCAGATCTGAGAGGGCAGCAGATGCGAGGGGGTGGGGGGGGGCAAAGCGGGAGGAGAGAGCCTGAGAACCGAGAGAGCTGTGCTGATTGGACAGGAAGGGAGAATATGGCGGGGGACAGGGGGGAGAGCACAGACCCGCTTCCTAGGCCAAGGTGGGGCCTGGACCCCTGGCTCCGGGGCGGGACAGGTCGGGCCCCTAGGGGATGGGCAGGGCCCCTGGCCATTACAGCGCCCAGTCCCAGAGCAGGGGGCTGTGGTGACTGGGGCAGGAGGGGTCCCTGCATTACCAGACGGCAGCACCACTGACCTGCCACCACCTTCTGCGCCTGCTTCTCTACCCTCCTGGGGGTCTCGTTCAGCGTCTCGTTGGCCTGCAGCCCCAGACACGGACAGGGGAGAGACAGACAGACAGACAGGCTCAGATCCAAGCCCAGGGCCCCAGCGCAGAGCACAGGGCGAGGGCAAACGCACCACCAGGCCCTGCTCCAGCTCCGCTCTCCAGCCTCACATGCCCCAGCACCAGGAACTATCCGAAATACCCAGCACTGGCCAATGTCCCAGGCTCAGCGCTGGCCCGGACGGGCTGCCGGGCTCTCCCCATACGGGGTGGGGTACCATGATGGAGGCACCCTCAGCCCCGCCCAGGGCAGCACCGGCAGGGCACTGGGCTAGACGGACCATTGGCCTGCTCCCGGTCGGGTGGGGGCAGATGCCCGGCTAGCACAGTGGGCATTTTCCACATGGCATCGCGGTTCAGGTCCCTCTGCCCTGCCCCAGAGCCATGGCTTGGAGACGCAGGCTGCTCGGCCGAGGCCGGCATACCAGGCCACACCCTGGGGCAGGGAGAGCCGGCAATGCCCCTGCAGACCAGCCCCACACGGTGCTGGTCAGAGCCACGTCCCACTCGTCCCGCGCCACCACCAGCCTGTACCTGCTGCAGGACAGCGCTCAGGTTGGCACTGGTCAGGTTACTCAGCAGTTCCAGCTGGCTGCTCATGTCTGGGACCTGGAGAAACAGGAGCACATGGGGCTGACGCCTGGGGAGGGGGCGGGATGCGCTGGGAGCTGGCGCCGTGTGGGCCTGGCAATGTACGTACCAGCAGGGGTGGCAGGACGGTGCCCATGTCAGCACACAGACGTGCGCGCACACGGGGAGGTCAGCGGGTACATCGGGGGTATGGGGGGGTATTTGCATGTCAGGAAGGTTTCAGTCCCCCCAACCCCATGCACCCATCCAGCCCTCCACGCAACCCTGCACCACCTTGCACCCCACCCAGCCCCCCATGCCAACCTGTAACCCATGCACCCATCCAGCCCTCAGGAACCCCACACCCTTGTGTCCCCTACAGCCCTCCGTGTGCTCGTCTCACCATGCTGAAGTTGGCCTCGAGGGCCAGGCCACTGACAGACACAGGGAAGCAGAGGTGGCCACAGCTCTGCAGGGTCCGGTTAATCTGTTCCTGCATGCGGCTGAGGTTCTGGGTCAGCTCCCCCTGCAGCTGCTGCAGGCACTGGCCCGACTCGTTCGCGGCTCGGAGCTCCCGCTCCACCAGGTCCGTCTCTGGGGGGGGGGGGGACAGCAAGGGGCTTCTTATGGCTCAGTCCTCGTCCCATCTGCACTGTGCCCCAACCCAGGGACAAACGGGGGAGGGGTGCACCCCTGCGACACCCCCTGACTGTGCCACAAGGGGGACTGCCAGACACCCCCAAAGTGACTCCTCAACAGCTCAGTTGGGGCTGGGGCGAGCGGGACCAGCCTGTCTCAGACCACCCTGGTAACTCCCACCCTGCTCCATGCTGCAGGGGTGGGGGCCAGACTGGGGTCAGGGAAGGAGCTGGGAGCAGTGACCGTCCAGGCCCTTGGGGCAACAGTGAACTGGGGGATCCCAGGGGATGGTTAATGGGGTAGTTGCTCCAGCCCAGGCTCCCTGGGGCTCTTGGGATTCCCTGTGCCCCTCAGATGTTGGGGCTGAGGGGGTGTGACATTCTATACCTTGGGGGAGCATGCTGTAACCCCCACAGTTCTCATTTGCATATAATGGTGATCTCACATATTAAGCAGGCCTTGTAAGGTATCCGGGGAAGGGTTGTGAACTGCTGAGAGTCATTTCTCTGTCCATAGGTGTGTATCATTGATGCAGCTAGAGTTATGAGAATTGTGTAGTATGGCGGTCACTAAATCGTGCTGTAAGTTGGGGAATCTGCCAGATGTTAGCTGCCCAGAGGCAACAGCAAGGAAAGTCACCAACCCCCGGGCGGGGTGTCAAACAACCATCCACAGCCATTGTTCAGCAAGGGAGCTACACTGCAATGACGCGCCTGCATGAGGCCCCACAACGGGAATTGCTCAACCTTGCCTGGAGAGACTCAGCAGTGCCCCCCAGCCATGCACATGGGCTGAGGGTATAAAACAGACAGACTGGACACATACAGGGCCTTCTCCTGCCCCCACCTTCCCCACCAACAACCAGGACACTGAGAAGAAGACAAGACTCCATGACAGGAGACTGGTCCAGATTTAAGGAACAAACCCAGGTGTGAAAGTGGGCCGGTGCGGCATATTGGTAAGAACCCGCCCTGGCCCGTACGCAGCCCACAGTAAAGCGCTGCCACAGCAGCACTTTACCCTCCCTGCCCCTTTTACCTCCCCCATCGGCAGCCCTGCTGGTAGGGTCCGTAGGTAGGGCAAAGGGAGCAACTGCCCTGGGGCCAGCGATTTAAAAGGGCCCGGGGCTCCAGCAGCGCGGGTCAGGCGGCCTGGAAAGGCTGGCTGGGGAATGCTGACCCTAGCCCCACCCCTGCCGCCCGAGGCCCCAACCCTTCCGTGGGCCAGAGCTGGCCCCGGGCCCGTACCGGTAAGTGTCAAGTGTTACTTTCAGCCCTGAACAAACCTGTATATTAAGGTCTGCGATATCCAGTGGGGTGAGAAAAACGGCTTCATTTAGTCGCTGCCCAGTCTAACAAGGTTCAGAGTTTAGACTGCATGTTCTACTTTCTTTTCTTTTGGTAACCACTCTGACTTCTTGTGCTTATAATCACTTACACTCCATCTTTACAGTTAATAAATCTGTCTGTTTATTCTACCTGAAGCAGTGCATTTGATTTGCAGCGTGTCAAAGACTCCGCTTGGGATAACAAACCTGGTATATATCAATTTCTTTGTTAAACTGATGACCTCATAGAAGCTTGCAGCGTCCAGCGGGCATAACTGGACACTGCAAGACGGAGGTTCCTAGGGTTGTGTTTGGGACCGGAGATATTGGCTGGCTAGTGTCATTCGGTTGCACAATCCAAGGAGCAGCTGACATGCCAAAGGCTGTGCGTGACCAGCCCAGGAGTGGGGGTTCTCACTGCAGAGCAGTGTAAGGCTGGCTCCCAGACTCAAGGTTTGGAGAGGCCTAGCAAACCACCGGTCCAGATAACACCAGAGGGGAACGTCACAGGGGGTTATGCTGCCCCCACTGCAGAGGTGCCCCCTGGCACCACCCCGAGCCCCCCAGCTTTCCCACCAAACACCCACAGGGTTACTCTCCTCCCCCGCCCGCCTTAGGAGCTTGTTCCCCCCGGTGTCTGGGGATGCCCCCTTCCTATGCATGCCCCCCTCAGGTCTGGCAGGTGCTGGGTGGGCAGCTCTTGTAGGGGGTGAAGGGCCGTGCTGTGCGTGCGGCTCCCCAGCTCCCACTCCACAGCCCCAGGGCCGGTACCTTCGAGCAGGCGCATGGCAGAGCCCAGCGCCGGGTACATCTCTTCTTCCATCGCGGAGATGATCCCACTGCCCAGGATGGGCCCGATGTCTGTGAAGAAGGGGGCAGCGCTGTCACCTCGAGCCCAGCCAGACACATGGCCACCAGGGAGCGCTTCAAACCCCGAGCCCCTGTCTGGCCCAGAGAGTTCACCCCCTGCCCCACCTACCCCCCAGTGTGGGGGCTCAGCACTGCAGCAGCCACCTGCAGCATGGGCATGCAGGGAGGTGGGCAGTGGGCACAGAACAGGCTGGCCACGGAGCCCATGTCATGCTATGGTCCCTTGAGAGGAAATGGCTAAAGCTATGGGCTGAGAGCCAGGACTCCTGGGTTCCATACCCCTCTGCCACTGCCCTGTTGGGTGCCCATGGGCAGGTGTTGCGGGGAGCATGACCCTGGCTGGGCTGGAGGGGGCTGAGCCATGGTCCGGGGGTATGATGAGAAAGCAGCCAAGAGGGAGGGGAGGGGCAGGTGAGCAAATGCCTGGAAGCCCGGAGGGGCCAGAGGAGGCACGGTGCAGGTACAGGCTACTGGATCCCAAGGGTGCTAGGCTCCATACTGGGGCAATAAATGCAGGGAGCACAGCCCTGTGCAGCCCGACCTCCGCCAGGGCTCTGAGCGCTGGGGCAGGGCATCCCAAAGGGCTAGCCCAGTCAGGCCATGAGACGCGCTGGGTGGATCAGATCACACATCCCCATCCCCACTGCCCCAGAGCCAGGTCACCAGAGCCACACCCTTCCCTGGTCCCACACAGCCCCCCTGCCCAGGAGCCAGGTCTCCAGGGCCACACCCTGCCCCAGCCCCCACAGCCCCCCACCCCAGAGCCATGCCCTGCCCCAGCCCCCAACCCCAGAGACAGGTCCCCAGGGCCATGCCCGGCCCCAGCCCCCACCCCCTGCCCCAGAGCCAGGTCCCCAGGACCATTCCCTGCCCCAGCCTCCCACGGCCCCCTGTGCACAGACTCACCCTGGAGGCTGCGGTTGGCCTGGCTCACCGGCACGTCGCTGTTGTCAATGATTATATCCACCTGCTGCAGGGACAAGGAGAAGGGGGGTGAATATGGTCCAGGCTGGGGAGGGGGCTCCCATTCCCACAGGAGGACTGCACCATACCCAGCAGCAATGGACTAACTCAGGGGGGCTGCGTGGGTCACCCCAGGGCAGGCCCCTGGCATCCCCGCCCTGTGCAGACCCTGAATTCATGCCCTGCCGGTCTCTGGCCCGCAGGACAGGTGAGGCGGGGGGGCTCCAGCAGGCAGGTGAGTGGCAGGGGCGCTGTGCGTACCTGGGGGATGGCACGGACAAAGGTGCCCAGGTTGTCCAGTGTGGTGTTGAGGGCACCGAAGCTGCCATTCACGGCGCGGGAGAGGCGGTCGTTACTGATGAAAGCGCAGACATTCCCAGCCCTGGGACAAGGAGAAAAGGGGGTGGGGGCAGCGTCAGCACACGGAGACCTGGGGGGGCCCTAGCTGTGTGCTCTGAGCCCCTAGACTGTCCATGCACAGCAGGGCCCGCTCACAGCAAATGGCTTCATGCTCTGAGAGTCAGGACTCCTGGGCTCTGCCAGGGCCTCACTGTGCCAGCTCGGGCAGGGCGCTGCGCCTCCCTGTGCCTCAGTTTCCCCTGGTGAGGTCCACCCTTGGGGGTGAGGGGGCATAACTAACAAGCCAGCATAAAGCACGGCTCACAATGAATGTGCCTGCCCTGCAGCTTCGTCCCAATCCCAGGTCCACGGTCACCCCACTGACCCCCTTTCCTGAGGGTGACGACGGCACCATCATGAACCCAGGGGGTCACTGGGCTGCACACACTGAGCCTGCGAGTTTCGCTGCCACAGCAGGGGTCAATCCCTGGCTCCTACCGGCTGAGCTAAAGCAGAATCGCCACTCAGGGTACTGGGCTTATGACACACAGATTAGCAGCTCTGCTCTTGCCCAACAAGGAGCGGTGTGGCTAGCCAGTCCATGGCAAGCATTTCTAGAACCCTTCCCCCTTCTGAGGGGCTCAGTGGGAGCTAGGCCCCCAACTTGTTCCCCATGACCCCTTGGGACATTCCAGACGTTGCACGGCTTAACCAATCAACTCCCCCTTGACACGAGAGAATTCCATCCTCCCTGTCACAGAGATGGAGAAACTGAGGCAGAAGGGAGCAACCTGTCCCAGCAAGCCTGGCCAGGGCCCAGCCGGATCTCCAAGTGCCGGATCCCCAGCTCTCCGGCCATTGCTCCAGCATCACCTTGCTGCTCATACTTAGTGGAGGGAGCGGGGGGCTAGCCCCCGCTTTCCTGGTCACTAGCTGGGTGTCCCCCCACAGGTGATTCCGAGGCACCATAGCCTGGAACGCTCTAATCCCAGGTTGAACTCGGACCTCGACTTCCTGAGGCTTCTGGCCCTTTGTCCTCGGGCAGGAATCTGCTCCTGCGAACAATGGGGACTTCCTGGCAGCTTTCCACTCCCTGCCTCGCCCACCTGCTTTCCCAGCTGCTCTCCAGCCAGAACCTCAGCCCCGGGGGAGCAGGGCTCCGTGCGATGGGTTGCTCACGCTAGTGTTCGTCCCCTGGGTGGGATCACAGCCTCAGCGCAGATAAAGCGTCCAGGACACCCACACCCACGGGCTCCGGGGCACCAGCTGGGCGCCAGGAGGAAACTTCTTCCAAAAGGGCAACAACACTGCACAGCCGGGTGAACTGGGGGGTTTAGAGCAGCCGGCCCAGGCCACCCCAGTGTGCGAGAAGAGATGACCGGGGCCAATGGATGAGGCCAGCCTGGGGACCCAAGGATCTGCCTAGCTCAGAGGGGGTTAGTAATGCCTGGTCATCCGGGGCCCTTCTCAACCCCTCTCCATATACAGGGTAACTGCCCCCCCCCGCGCCCCTTGGGGCCTGCGATGCACGGCCCGGCAGCAATGCAAGAGCCCACGATGCTCGGGCTCTACACTGAAATAAGGCCCGCGGAGGCGCTGGGCCAGAGCGTGGCACTCACAGGATGAGGGTGGTGACCAGCAGCACCAAGACGCAGAGCGCCCTGCGCTGGCAGCCCGTGCGCTTGCTCTGTTTCTGGTACATCGTTCCCCCGCAATTCCCGCAGCAGCGGCAGCAGCAGAAGCAAAAGCCGACCAGGGGCATGAGGATGATGAAGAGGAGGCCGATGGCCGTGCAGACCAGGAAACCCACCTCATAAACCAGCACCTAGGGCGAGAGCACGAGCACTAGCAACGTCCATCCCAGCAGGGCCTGCGGCCCTGGGTGTCACTCCTCCCCACAGAAAGGCAGCTGCCTCTGGGGCGGAACGGGCCAGCACTTAACGCAGCGGGGCAGCTTAGGGCAGGCAGTGAAGGAGCGATGCTACAGGGAAGACCCAAGGATTTGGGGAGGCAGAAAGGAATCATCGGCTCTGAAACCTGGCCAGGCTGCTGGGCTTTCTGCCCGGAATCGGGCAACGTGCCTTGGAGTTTGATTCTTTCAAAGCACTCCAGCATGCTGCCCCTGTCTGCAGCATGGATGGCATCGCTGGGGGGGGGGCATGGCTGATCTCAGAGTCCCCACTAAGCCCTGACAGGGACCTTCTCCCTCGGTGCCTATGGGGGGCCCTGCCCCATGCCCTTCCCCATGGCCCCGCCAGGGCCCTCACCTCTTTGTACACGGCAGGGTCCATAATGTCATTATTCTGCTGGATCAAGTTGGTGAGGAGTTCTGGGGAAAGGAGCAAAGAGGGGAGTTAGCACCCAGAGATGCCACGGCCTGAAGGGACTGTCCTGCCCCCGCCCACCTGCCCCAGTCCAACTGGCCGCGTGACCCAGGCCCGAGAATTCACCCAGAGAGTCCTGCTTTGAGCCCAGGAATCCAGGACCACACTGGATGTCACGGAGTGTGGGGGAGTCCGGGCCCTGCACCCCTCTTCCTGGGATTCACCGTGATTCTCAGCCAGCCCACAAAGTGGAAAGTTTATTGGACAATAGGAACACAGTCTAAAACAGAGCTTGTGAGTACAACCAGAACCCCTCAGTCAAGTCCTTCTTGGGGGGCAGGGAACTTAGACCCCAGCCCTGGGGTTCCCTGCGTTCCACCACCCAGCCCAAAACTGAAACCAAAACCCCTCCAGCAGGCTCCCTCCTGCAGCCTTTGTCCACATTCCCAGGGCAGAGGTGTTACCTCCCCGTCCCCCTCCTGGCTCAGGTTACAGGCTCTCAGGTCTCCCGTCCCCAGTGAAACTCCCCTGCCACATTCCCAGGCCAACACTCCCCACTCCCTGCTGCGTCACATCTCTCCCCCCTTCGAGACTGAACTGAGTGGGGTGACTCTGACCAGTGACCTGGGGAAGTTCCGGGCCCCCTCTCCGGGACAACACATCCGCTATCATGTTGGCACTTCCCTTCTCATGGACCACGTCCATGTCCTAATCCTGCAGGAGCAGGCTCCACCTCAGGAGCTTGGCGTTGGCTCCTTTCATCTGGTGCAGCCAGGTCAGGGGAGAGTGGTCAGGTACACGGTGAAGTGTTGCCCGAAGAGATCTGGCTCTAGTTTCTTGAGGGCCCACCCCATGGCCAGGCACGCCTTCTTGATGGCCATGTAGTGTTGCTCCCGGGGTAGCAACTTCTTGCCCAGGTAAACAATGGGGTGCCTCTCCCCCTTTTCATCCTCCTGCATTAACACTGCCCCCAGTCCCGTGTCTGAGGCGTCGGTGAACACCATAAAGGGCTTGTCGAAGTCTGGGTTTGCCAGAACTGGGCCACTGACCGGAGCCTACTTCAGCACCCAGAGAGCCTCCTGGCACTGCCTGTTCCAGACCACCTTGTCTGGCTTCCCCTTCTTGCATAGCTCAGTGATGGGGGTGGCGATGGCGCTAAAGCGAGGCACAAACCTTCAATAGTATCCTGACAACCCAATAAAGGCTTAGACCTGCTTTTTGGTGTGGGGAGGGGGCCAGTCTCTGATCACCTCCACCTTAGCTGGTTCCAGCTTTAGGCGGCCGCTCCCCACCCGATGGTCCAGGTAAGATACATCTGCCAACCCCACCTTGCACTTCTCATCTTTTATGGTCAGCCCAGCCTCCTGGAGTCGGTCCAGCACTTGTCTAACCTGGGACACATGGTCCTCCCAGGTCTGGCTAAAGACACAAATGTCATCAATATACGCCACAGCAAAACTCTCCATCCCCCTCAGTAGCGGATCCACCAGGCGCTGGAAGGTGGCCGGCGCTCCCTTGAGGCCGAAAGGTAGGGTCAGGAACTCATAGAGCCCGAGAGGGGTGATAAAGGCCGACTTCAGCCGGGCATCTGCATCCAGCGGCACTTGCCAGTAGCCCTTTGTAAGGTCCATGGTGGTGAGGTACTGGGCTCCTCCTAATTTGTCTAGGAGCTCGTCAGGCCTGGGCATGGGGTAGGCATCAGATACAGTGATGGCATTGAGCTTCCGATAGTCCACACAGAACCAGATCGACCCGTCCTTTTTGGGGACCAGCACCACCGGCGAGGTCCAAGGGCTGGCAGATGGCTGGATCACCCCCAAAGCCAGCATGTCCCTGACCTCTCTTTCCAGGTCCTGAGCAGTTTTCCCTGTGACTTGGAAGGGGGAACATCTTATTGGCGGGTGCGATCCTGTCTGCACTCGGTGGACAGTCAGATTAGTGTGTCCAGGCTGGTTGGAAAACAGCTGTCGGTACGGATGCAGCACCCCTCTGATCTCAGCTTGCTGGGCAGGGGTTAGCTGATCTGAGAGGGGAATTGTTTCCAGGGGTGAACCAGCTCTGGTCCCAGGGAATAGATCTACTAAAGGGTCATCACCCTGCTCCTCCCAATGTCCACACACGGCCAACACCACATTCCCCCTGGCATAATATGGCTTCATCATATTCACATGGTACACACGGCGGTGGTGGGCCCAGTTCGACAGCTCCACCACATAGTTTACCTCATTTAGCTGCTTGACAACCTTGAAAGGGCCCTCCCAGGCAGCCTGTAGTTTGTTCTTTCTCACAGGGATGAGAACCATCACCGGATCCCCGGTGGCGTAGGCGCGGGCCCACGCCGTGCGGTCATACCAGACCTTCTGCTTCTTCTGGGCTCTGGGCAGATTCTCCCTGGCCAGGCCCATGAGTTCAGCAAGTCTCTCTCGGGAGATCAGGACATACTCCACCACTGACTCTCCATCGGGAGTGGCCTTCCCCTCCCATTCATCTCTCATCAGGTCCAGGGGGCCCCTCACCCTCCTTCCATATAACAGTTCGAAAGGCAAAAATCCCGTAGACTCCTGGGGTACCTCCCTGTATGCAAACAGCAGGTGAGGTAAGTACTTGTCCCAATCCTGCGGGTGCTGGTTCATAAAGGTTTTCAGCATCATCTTCAGCGTCCCATTGAACCTCTCCACCAGCCCATTGGACTGGGGGTGATACGCTGAGGCCCAGTTGTGCCGGACCCCACATTTCTCCCACAAGCACCGGAGCGGGGCCGACATGAAGTTGGATCCTTGGTCTGTCAAGACTTCCTTGGGGAACCCCACTTGGCTGAAAATGGTCAGCAGCGCATCTGCCATGGTGTCTGCTTCAGTGGAAGCTCAGGGCACTGCCTCGGGGTAGCGGGTGGCAAAATCTACCACCACCAGAATGTATTTCTTCCCTGATCACGTCGTCTTGCTGAGAGGTCCCACTATGTCCACGGCCACCTTCTGGAAAGGTTCCTCTATGATGGGCAAAGGTTTCAAAGCCGCTTTTCCCTTGTCCCGGCCTTCCCCACCCTCTGACAGGGGTCGCAGGATCGGCAATACTGCCGGACTGTGGTAAAGCCCCCAGGCCAGTAAAAGTTCTGTAGCAGCCTCGGCTGGGTGCGCCGGATTCCCTGGTGCCCTGAGAGGGGGATGTCATGGGCCAGGTACAGTAACTTGCAGCGATACTTCTGGGGGACCACCAGTTGCCTCCTGACCCCACAGGACTCCACTTCCCCTGGGGGAGCCCATTCTCGGTACAGGAACCCCTCCTGGCAACCTCTCCTCATGGTCCGTACCACACGGAGGTCGGCCAGGTCCCCGAGCTTCCGCCAGGAGGGATCTTTCTGCAATCAGCCTGGAACTCAGCAGCTGGGGAAGGGATGGGGACCGAGTCTGAGACCACAGCCTCTCTGAGCCGTGCCCCTCGGCGCTCCCTCCCCACGAGGGTAGGGTCCTGCGCTGCCGGTGTGGTACCCTCCCCAAGGTCGGGGTGCAGTGCCCCTCAACGGCTCTGGCTACGGGTCACAACCAGGGCGTTCTGGGGGTTGCTTGGCCAGTCCTCTAGGTCCCCCCCATCAAAACCTCAGTGAGCAAATGGTGGTGTTTCCACGTCCTTGGGGCCCTCCTTGGCCCCCCTTTTCAGGTGTACCCTTGCCACGGGCACCTTGAATGGGGTCCTGCCCATCCCCATCAGGGTCAGGTAGGTGTTGGGCACCACCCAATATGGGGCCACCACCTCGGCCCGGGCCAGCGTCACCTCGTGCCCATATCCCAGTATCCATTGACCTTTCTCCCATCCACCTCCAGGGGAACAAGGCCCTCTCTCCGGAGGGACAGCCCCGCACCCACCCTGTAAATCGAGAACCCTGAGTCCAGAGCATCCAACCCTTTGGAGAAGCTGGCTTGGGGTACTCTTCCCTCCTGAGCAGGTGGTAAGCTGGCAGCCCCCCTTGCCTGGGCCGTCTGCCCCTCGTCCAGCTGGGTCCCTACCCAGTTAACCCTGGGTAGGTTGGGTCTGCTCAGTCTGTCCCTGAGCCTGGGGCACTGGGTCCATACGTGGCCTCTCTGGCCACAGTGATAGCAGCTCATGTCACGTTGGTCCCCTTGAGTGGGTCGGATGGTCCTGATGACAGGTGTTCCCCTTGGGAGGGGGTTCTCCATATTTCCCCCGCCGGGAGGTCCCATGGTGACTCTCTGCATCGTGGGGGCCCTGTTCTTTTGGGACTCCTCCCTGCTACCCCCTGACTGACTGTTCACAAACTCGTCAGCCAGCTGCCCTGCGTGCTGCGGGTTCTCTGGCTTTTTGTCCACCAACCATAGCCTCCGGTCAGAAGGGCACTGTTCATACAGTTGCTCCAGTACAATTAAGTCAAGCAGGTCCTCTTTAGCTTGGGCCCCAGCTGTCCACTTGCGGGCATATCCCTGCATTCGGTTGACCATTTGTAGGTATGTGACCTCAGGCGTTTTACACTGACTCCGGAACCTTTTCTGGTACATCTTGGGGGTCAGCCCAAACTCACAGAGCAGGGCCTTTTTGAACAGTTCGTAGTCCCCGGCCTCCACCCATTTCATTCGGCTGTATGCCTCCACGGCTTTGGGGTCCAGTAAGGGGGTGAGCAACTGGAGCCTGTCTGCAGGGTCAACCCTGTGCATCTCACAGGCATTCTCAAAGGCCGTCAGGAAGCTATCTATGTCCTCCCCCTCCTTACACTGGGCCAGGAAGCACTTATCAAAGCTCCTTGCAGTCTTGGGTCCCCCCTCACTCCCCGCAGCCGGGGCCCCACTGCTCCTCAGCCTGGCCAGCTCCAGCTCATGCTGACATTGCCTTTCCTTCTCCTCCCACTCATGATGATGTTGCTTTTCATGATCGTCCAGCTCCATCATTTTCATCTCCCTCTCCCATTCCTACCACCTCCACTCCAGAGACGGGGAGCTCCGCCGGGAGGATCCCCTGCTAGCTGCTGGGGTCAGGGTGCCCTCGGTATTTGCTGGGCTTCCCCAACCCCTCCCCTAGGCATAGGTAGAAAGGGTTTCGGGATGTCCTCGGCAGCAGACTGACCCCTCCCAGCCCGGTCAGGCCCCAGGGCCCACACTGCGTCCACTGGGCGGCTTCCCTCAGGGACAGGGATTGGGTCATCCAAGTGATCCTTCTCCTCCAACTGGGCAATCAGCTGTTCCTTGGTGGACCTCCCAATGTGCAGCCCCCTCTGCCTGCACAGCTCACCAGGTCACTCTTAAGGCGTTTAGCAAACATCTCCCTGCTGGCCACTAGCAGGGCTGGGCAGCTTGCCACGGTTTCCAGGAAGAACCCTTAGGGTGCCAGCCCTTCTCGAGGTCACCACCTCTTTGCTAGGGTCAAGCTGCAGACTCCTCCGCCCCTGGGACCGCTCGCTGTAATCACCAGGGGCATCCTGTTATTGCAAAAGTCCTTCTCTCTGGTCACACACTCCCAGGGAGAAGGAGGACTTGTGGCACCTTAGAGACTAACAAATTTATTAGAGCATAAGCTTTCGTGAGCTACAGCTCACTTCATCGGATGCATTAGGTGGAAAATAGAGTGGGGAGATTTATATGCACACAGAGAACATGAAGCAATGGATCGTGTGGTATGATCTGGATGAAAGCTAGAGGCATGTAGGTAGGAAAAGCGGTCAGCGGCACTGCGATGGGTACCTGCATGGTGCCACAGTATGCCAACGTTTTTATGGCTGACTTAGAACAACGCTTCCTCAGCTCTTGTCCCCTAATGCCCCTACTCTACTTGCGCTACATTGATGACATCTTCATCATCTGGACCCATGGAAAAGAAGCCCTTGAGGAATTCCACCAGGATTTCAACAATTTCCATCCCACCATCAACCTCAGCCTGGACCAGTCCACACAAGAGATCCACTTCCTGGACACTACGGTGCTAATAAGCGATGGTCACATAAACACCACCCTATATCAGAAACCTACTGACCACTATTCCTACCTACAAGCCTCTAGCTTTCATCCAGATCATACCACTCGATCCATTGTCTACAGCCAAGCTCTACGATAAAACCACATTTGCTCCAACCCCTCAGACAGAGACAAACACCTACAAGATCTCCATCATGCATTCCTACAACTACAATACCCACCTGCTGAAGTGAAGAAACAGATTGACAGAGCCAGAAGAGTACCCAGAAGTCACCTACTACAGGACAGGCCCAACAAAGAAAAGAACAGAACGCCACTAGCCATCACCTTCAGCCCCCAACTAAAACCTCTCCAACGCATCATCAAGGATCTACAACCTATCCTGAAGGACGAGCCATCGCTCTCTCAGATCTTGGGAGACAGGCCAGTCCTTGCTTACAGACAGCCCCCCAACCTGAAGCAAATATTCACCAGAAACCACACACCACACAACAGAACCACTAACCCGGGAACCTATCCTTGCAACAAAGCCCGTTGCCAACTCTGTTCACATATCTATTCAGGGGATACCATCATAGGGCCTAATCACATCAGCGACACTCTCAGAGGCTCGTTCACCTGCACATCTACCAATGTGATATATGCCATCATGTGCCAGCAATGCCCCTCTGCCATGTACATTGGCCAAACTGGTCAGTCTCTACGTAAAAGAATAAATGGACACAAATCAGACGTCAAGAATTATAACATTCAAAAACCAGTCGGAGAACACTTCAATCTCTCTGGTCACTCGATTACAGACCTGAGAGTGGCTATCCTTCAACAAAAAAGCTTCAAAAACAGACTCCAACAAGAGACTGTTGAATTGGAATTAATTTGCAAACTGGATACAATTAACTTAGGCTTGAATAGAGACTGGGAATGGATGAGTCATTACACAAAGTAAAACTATTTCCCCATGTTATTTCTCCCCCCCTCACCCCACCCCTCCATTGTTCCTCAGATGTTCTTGTTAACTGCTGGAAATGGCCTACCTTGCTTGTCACCATGAAGGGTTTTCCTCCTTTCCCCCCCCCTGCTGCTGGTGATGGCTTATCTTAAGTGATCACTCTCGTTACAGTGTGTATGATAAAACCCATTATTTCATGTTCTCTGTGTGTATATAAATCTCCCCACTGTATTTGCCACCTAATGCATCTGATGAAGTGAGCTGTAGCTCACAAAAGCTTATGCTCAAATAGATTTGTTAGTCTCTAAGGTGCCACAAGTACTCCTTTTCTTTTTGTGAATACAGACTAACATGGCTGCATGTTCTGAAACACTCCCAGGGGTTAAGCACCCCCTGAAACCGTCTCTCTGAATCTTCAGCACGCCTGGTCCCCATCAATCCCCCTTCGTTTTACTGTTCCCCAGTCACTAACTGCAGGAAGCGCCGTCCACGAGGTGCAGTAGATCCCACCCCTGCCACCAGTTGTCATGGAGTGTGGGGGAGTCCGGGCCCTGCACCCCTCTTCCTGGGATTCACCGTGACTCTCAGCCAGCCCGTAAAGCGGAAAGTTTATTGGACAATAGGAACACAGTCTAAAACAGAGCTTTTGGGTACAACCAGGATCCCTCAGTCAAGTCCTTCAGGGGGGCAGGGAACTTAGACCCCGGCCCTGGGGTTCCCTGCGTTCCACCACCCAGTCCAAAACTGAAACCAAAACTCCCCCAGCAGGCTCCCTCCTGCAGCCTTTGTCCACATTCCCAGGGCAGAGGTGTTACCTCCCCGTCCTCCTCCTGGCTCAGGTTACAGGCTCCCAGGTCTCCCTTCCCCAGTGAAACTCCCCTGCCACATTCCCAGGCCAACACTCCCCACTCCCTGCTGCGTCACACTGGAGCAGGGCTTTCAGGAACAATCCCTGGTTATGTCAACACTGCACTAAACGCCCATGGCTGGTCCGGGTCAGCTGAGTCAGGCTGCCCAGGAGCCACGGCACAGATCCCCAAGCCATGGCAGCACTGCCTCCCCCAGCGAGCCCCAGCCCAGGTCCCCCTCTCCAGCAGGAGAGCCCCCGGTGCTCTCACTTCTCCCCCCCTCCCCGGGTCCTAGCCCCTCCCTCCTCACGACCCGGAGCTCGAGGGCAGAAGGGTTTGTGTGGAAGGGATACTGCTGAGCAAAAAAGGCTGGTGCTGCAGGGAGCGGGGGGGGGGGGGGGGGCTCAGTAGGGGGCACTCTCCCCTCACAGTCAGTGCTGACCCTAGTGCAAGGATAGGGGGCACTGTGCTGCGGGGAGCAGGGTGGGGCTCAGCAGGGGCGCTCTCCCCTCGCAGTCAGCGCTGACCCAGTGCAGCATACGGGGTGCAGGGACTGGGGGTGCCATCTGTCCCTGTGGAAAGCAGAGGTCACAGGACTGCAGTGGGGATCACGTCCCCCAGCCACGCGGGGCTGTGAGTACGTCAGCTGACAGTCTCTTTCCCAGGGGTTGATGTGCAGACATGGGCCGGGCTCACCCCACCCTAGTGGGCACCAGGGACACCATCCTGCTGGGGCATATCCAGAGGATATTCTCTAGCAAGTGCATTTCCAGCATCCAGCCAGGCCTGGCAAACCCACAGCTCTAATTCCAAACTGCATGAACTCCTCCCTTTCCAGCTGGGACTGGTTTCCTTCCCATGTCCTGCTTTCCCCTTGCATCACCCCAGAGCCCCACTTATCCTCCTGTCCCCCGACTCACTGTGTATTTGGCAAGCTCTCCAGGGCACAGCCCCACACCGTCACACCTGTGCGGCAGCAGGAAACAAACCATGAAAACAAACAAGTCAGGTCACTGCCAAGAACCAAATGGCTTGTTTGCAAACTACAAAACAAACAGGAAGTCCAAGGGGTGACAAGGAAACACAAGCTCAGGGGAGGCAAAGGGAGCAAACAAAAGCACCTCAGGCCCTTGAAAAAAGCAGGGGAACCGGTCCAGATTGGGCCAGGGGTTATGTGATTTAGGGGAACCAGAGCACTTTCCGAACTGTGTATAATGATTGCTTCACCTGCCACTGAAGTGCAGCCACCTTGGGGGCAGAACGTGGCAGCTGTTTAACAGCACCCAGCAGCCAGAAGCAAAAGCGGTCTCCAATGGTTGGTGCAGAAGGACCGGTCTGGGCAGACACCAGGGCTACTCGCTCTAGGATCTTAGCTCACCACAAGCAGCCAGGACCTTGGTCATGTGGCTCCTTTGAGAGATGGTCCCTCCAGCACCCCCTGGGCACTGGCTTACAGGGAAGAATCAGCAACCCCACCCCATTTCCCCCCCCCCCCCCGGCTTTCCTAGGCAGTCTCCCCCAAAACCCACACTAGACACAGGTCACCCCTCTCCAGCACTGGCCGACTTCTGAGTGCATTACAAATGGGGAAGACTCATGATCCTCGTTTTACAGAGAAGAGAAACCGAGGCACAGAGAGCCCAAAGCCAGAGTTTTCACTGACCTCGGGTGCCCAAGCTGAGACCCCTCAAAGGGGCCTGACTCTCAGAGGGGCTGGGCCCCACAAACGCATCTCTGGCCAGCGGGACCCGCTGGCACTGTGAGCTCTGCAGCTCCCCAGGGGCCCCAAATTCGGTGGACACTTTGGAAAAATCGGCCCCATGCAACTTGCCCCAGCCCGCAGAGTGAGTGTGGCATGGGACCCAGGAGTCCTGGCCCCCAGTTCTGTGCTTTAGGGGCTGCTAGGCTGTCACCATGCAGATCTTCCTGCAGTGGCTTGAAGCAGACCAGAGAATCCTGCACTCAAGAGATGAAGGATTCCCAGCTCCTTCCAGCTGGCTCACCAAGTCAGAGCCGGTCTGGGTGCTCCCCTCGGGACCCCACCCGCTACTGACTCACAAACTCAGTTCAGGCTCTGCAGAGAGGAGCCCAATCCTGGCAGCTGCTAGGGGAGAACATAAGAATGGCCAGACTCGGTCACACCAATAATGTATCTAGCCCAGAATCCCGGCCAGAGCGCACCTGGAAAATAGCACTGGCTGGATCACAAAAAGCAGCTGGATGATGGGACATAAGTATCATGGGACATAAGAACGGCCAGACTGGGTCAGACAAAAGATCCTGTCTGCCGACAGTGGCCAGTGCCAGGTGCCCCAGAAGGAATGAACAGAACAGGGAATCATCCAGTGACCCATCCCCTGTCGTTCCCTCCCAGCTTCTGGCAGACAGAGGCTAGGGACACCCAGATCATGGGATTGCATCCCTGACCATCCTGGCTACTAGCCATTGCTGGACCTGTCCTCTGTGGACTGATCTAGTTCTTTTCTGAACCCAGTTATAATTTTGACCTTCACAGCATCCCCTGGTAACGAGTTCCATGGGCTGACTGCGCAGAAGTACTTTCTTGTGTTTGTTTTAAACCTGCTGCCTGTTCATTTCATGCAGTGACCCTGGTTTGTGTTACGTGAAGGGGTAAATAACACTCCCCTGGTCACTTGCTCCACCCAGTTACGATTTTATAGACCTCGATCACATCCCCCCTTAGTCGTCTCTTTTCCAAGATGAACAGCCCCAGTCTTATTAATCTCCCCGCATACGGAAGCTGTTTCATCCCCTAATCACTTTTGTTGCCCTGCTTTGTACTTTTTCCAATTCTAATGTATCGTTTTTGAGATGGGGCCACCAGAACTGCACGCAGTGTTCACAGTGTGGGCATGTCCTGGTTTTCTTCAGTGGCATTATGATATTTTCTGTTTTTTGATCTATCCCTTTCCTAATAGTTCCTAACATGCTGGTTGCTTTTTTGATGGCTGCTGCACACCGAGTGGATGTTTTCAGGGAACGATCCACAATGACTCCGAGATCTCTCTCTTGAGCTTATTTAGATCCCATAATTTTGTACTTATAATGGGGATTTTGTTTGTGTTTATCAACATTGAATTTCATCTGTCGATGCCGTTCTGCTGCCGAGAGACAAGGTGGTTAGGTCATAGCTTTTATTGCACCTTCGGTTGGTGAATCGCAATAGAACCTGGTCCAATAAAAGATATTACCTCACTGACCTGGTGTCTCTAATATCCTGGGACCCAACCAGCTACCACACCGCTGCATACATCTTGTTGCCCAGTCACCCAGTTTAGCAAGATCCCTTTGTACCTCTTTGCAGTCTGCTTTGGATTTAACTGTCTGGAGTAGTTTTGTATCGTCTGCAAACTTTGCCCCCTCCCTGTTTACCCCTTTTTCCTTGTAATGGACAGAGATAAACAATAAACTGCCACATACAAATCCTGAGAATACCAGGAAGGCCCCTGATCAGGCCCCTGATCATACACACACTGCTCTGACCCAGAGCACAACAGAACTCACCCCTCAGGGCCAGATGCCAGCTACAACGCGGGGCTGCAGGAGGTGTCCGCGCAACCTGGCACTAGGGCCCCAACCCACAGGCCCCACTCATGGCAGAGGGCTTTGGGGCCAGCCTTTCATTCAGACTGGGTCCCAGAGTGTTTTACAGAGCCCCCGCCAAGTGAGAGCGGGTCTCGAGGCCTTGCAGGTTGCAGGTGAAATCGGTGACATGAAATTTGGGTATATTTGTTGTGCAACCCTATTTATTGACACAATATGCACCAATTCTGGGGCAGATGTGGTCACCAACAGTGCGCAGGCCACCCCCTGCTTTCAGGACTCTCAGCTCAACGCCAGGGCCCAGCTCCCACAGAGCAAATCTGCCCCCAGAACCAGCTCTGGCCAGATAAACGAAGGCAGAGCAAACTCTCCTGCCCTTTGAAACGGCTCCCCCAAAACTAGGCTGCATCACAAACCCACCCGCAATGCGACACTCCTGAGGCTGAGCGCAGCTCACTGCCTCCGGGGAACAGCACCTCCTGGGACTCCCCCACGGCCCCATGGATAACGAGTGGCAGAGAACTCACGGGGAGACAAGTCTCACTGAGATGCATCCTCTGCCCCATCTCCCATCAATGACCCCATCCTCAGTGCCCCCTTTGTCCCCTACCCCAAACCTTTCCCCACTGGCCCCTGTCATGGCCTCCTGCCAGCCCCCCTTCATTCCTGTCCCTCGGGACTCCCCCACCTCACATCCCCTCCAAGAGGCAGTAGTAACTGGTTCACTTTAACAGACCCCACCAGACTGCACATCCCCCCCGCGGGATGCTGTAACCCCACCACAGCCCTTCCGTCTGTTACACTCCACATTGCACCACTCCCCATGCAGAGCAGCCAGCCTGCGCTGCCTTCGCGCTCAGCCTGCAGCAGGCTCCATAGATCTCAGGGCACTTTGCACACATGCATCGCAATCCCATCCGATCAGTGGGGAAACTGAGGCACGGGCAGGGGCATGACAAGCCCAAGGTCAGGCAGCAAGCGAGAGCCAGCAAACCAGGCATAGAATCCAGGAGTCCTGCCCCCCAGCCTGGGGTCCCGGGCATGTGGCCATGCTGCCTCCTGTGATAATGCGTTCAGCTAACAAGCTGCGGAGCGCTGAGCAGCAAATGCCAGGGTAGCAGATGCAGATCTGGGGTTGCGCACAGGTCCTGGGGGACATTCAGGGCAGGGAGCAGAGGGAGAACGTGTGTGGATGGTGCTGAAAACAGCTCTTCAAATGGGATCCTGAAGGGACCCAAGTAACCTAGATGTGACCTTTCCCTGCCCCACACATCAGTGCCTGGGAGCTGCAGCCAGCTGCCCTACCCCACCCTGGGAAACCCAGAGAGAGGAGGAGGGGCAGCAGCCTGGGGACGCCCGCACCATGCTCTTACCAGCTGGGAAGGCATTTGGCTGTACCAGCCCCAGGAAGGAGTGCACCATGCTGGACAGGCCGGGCAAGCTGCCCGCGGGGGGCACCGGCTCCGGCTGGTACTCCAGCTGCGAGAGGTTCTGCAGGGCCATCCTGGGCTGGGCTCCAGGGCAGCTCCAAGGGCCGCCAGGGGGAACACGCCGCTCTGGGGGTGCAGGTAGCTCCTAGCCTTCCTTCACACGGTGCTTCCCAGCAGGGCTCAGCACGCCTGGCAAGGCCAGGCTCCTGGAACAGACAAGAGGTGTGAGCGGGCCACAGACCCAGCAGGGCACTGGGCCCAGCAGGAAACACAGAGGAGAAATAAAATACCTACTGCTTCCTGCTGGGGAAGAAGATAGAGGCGTGGCTGCTCAGGTAGGGTGCCAGCAGGGAGACACACTGCAGGGCTGGGCCGGGCCAGGCGGGGCCGGGCCAGGTATGGGGCAGCCCCTGTCACACATTGCAGATTTGGGGGTGGGGGGAGTGAGCTGGGACGCCCCATAACACTACAGAACAGGGGCGCTGGAGAAGAAGCCCGAGCCCTTACCCTTTCCCAGCAGCCTCCTGGTGGCCAGTGCCAGTGCCAACGGCTGCCCACTGAGGCCACCAGCATGTTGGGTTTTGTGGGTTGCCACGATCATTTGTGATGAGAGGAAAAACAACACCCGCCCCCCACCCTGGCTCCTCCTGCCTCCCACCACAGAGGCCTTGCCCAAGTCTGGCTCAAGGCCACCTCCTGTCTCACCCGTGCCCTTTGGGCAGTCTCTGAGGTGGAGGATCCGCAGGCAGAGGGTTTGGTTATTCTGGTCCCTGGGATGTGTGATGCCCCCAGTATCCCACTCTCCCCACAGCCCAGCCTGCTAGCAGGTTGCTGGGAAGGCGTGCTTCCCCCATATACTCCCCCTGCAGTTTTTGGCCCTGGTTGTCAGACACTCTTGCTTGGGCTAGCGGGCTCCAGAGACGCCAGCAGCCACCAGTCTCCAGCCGCCCAGCTCGGACAGCAGCCAGCAGTAGCGCAGAAGTAAGGGTGATAATACTGCAACCCCCCCCACAATAACCTTGTGACACCCCCCCCACAACTCCTTTTTGGGTCAGGCCCTCTACTGTCACAACACCCTGAAATTTCAGATGTAAATAGCTGAAATCATGAAATTTACCATTTTTAAAATCCTATGACCATGAAATGGACCGAAATGGACCGTGAATTTGGTAGGTATTTCCCTACTCCTGGGGAAATACAGTGCAGCAGCCACCAACGGGTTAATTTGGAAACACCTGGCTCCAGGCTGGGCCCAGTTAACCCCTTCAGGGCTGTTGCACTATGTGTGGGGCATTAACTCCGCCCCCCTGGGGGTGACATCTGGGGCAGCCCTGTGGGTCAGAGGTCAAAGGGCATCCAAGCAGTGAACATGGGTCCCGGGCCAGTGCCCTCTCCCTGGCCCCCTCCCCATCGGCTAGAGGCAGACCCCCCAAGAATAATGGGGGAGCCTCAATGCCCTAAGGGAGTAGGGTGAGCCCCAGTTACACACTTCCTGCCCCCCCTAGCTGCCTAGGACGGGTTCCAGCCTGCTACGGCGAGGATCTGCCCCTGGGAACCTCCCCAGAACTTGACCCGAGTTGCCCTGAGTTTCCTCCTTGCCCGGCCGCTCCAAATGCTGGGGTGGGCACCCCAAGAGGGTCATCCCCAAGGCAAGGAGCAGGGGCCCTGTTTGAAGGGCAGCGCCAGTCCCAAGGGGGGGGGTCACGCTGTAGGCCAGCATGGTGCCCCTGCCTGTTAGTTGGACCCCCGCAGGCAGGGGAGTGTCATAGCACACGGGTGCGTGACCCAGGAAGTGAGCCCCCTTTCCCAGCTGGGTACAGCACCCACAGCTACATCAGATCAGAGGGCAGGTTGGCCAGCCCGTGCAGGGACTATGCAGCTGGATCCAGCCCCACCCCCCACTCCTTGGTCCTTTGGGGGAGGGGGCTCAGAACTGGGAGTCCAGATGCCTGGATTCTGTTCCCAGCTCGGGGAGGGGAGTGGGGTGTAGTGGTTAGGGTGGGGGCGGGGGTGCAGGGCTAGGAGCCAGGACTCCTGGGTTCTGTTCCCAGCTCGGTGAGGGGAGGGGAATGGGGTGTAGTGGGTTAGAGTGGGGGTGCAGGGCTAGAAGCCAGGACTCCTGGGTTCTGTTCCCAGTTCGGGGAGGGGAGTGGGGTGTAGTGGTTAGGGTAGGGTGGGGGGCTGGAGCCAGGACTCCTGGGTTCTGTTCCAGCTCGGGGAGGGGAGTGGGGTGTAGTGGTTAGGGTGGGGTGGGGGGGCTGGAGCCGGGACTCCTGGGTTCTGTTCCAGCTCGGGGAGGGGAGTGGGGTGTAGTGGTTAAGGTGGGGTGGGGGGGCTGGAGCCAGGACTCCTGGGTTCTGTTCCAGCTCGGGGAGGGGAGTGGGGTGTAGTGGTTGGGGGGGGGGGCTGGAGCCAGGACTCCTGGGTTCTGCTCCAGCTCGGGGAGGGGAGGGGGGTGTAGTGGTTGGGGGGGGGGGACTGGAGCCAGGACTCCTGGGTTCTGCTCCAGCTCGGGGAGGGGAGGGGGGTGTAGTGGTTGGGGGGGGGTGGGGGGACTGGAGCCAGGACTCCTGGGTTCTGCTCCAGCTCGGGGAGGGGAGGGGAGGGGGGTGTAGTGGTTGGGGGGGGTAGGGGGGCTGGAGCCAGGACTCCTGGGTTCTGCTCCAGCTCGGGGAGGGGAGGGGGGTGTAGTGGGTTAGAGCAGGGAGCGGCTCCCACGTTCAATGGGCAGGGGCCGGATTCCCCTGCCGGGGCTGCCCGAGGGGCAGGCAGTGGGGCAGGCTCTCCCAGCCCGGGGGCGCTTACCCCTGGCGGGGCCGGGCGGTGTCCGGTGGCGCTGGCTCTGGGCGAGGCAGGGGAGCTCTGGGTGCCCGGGAGCCCCGGCCCGGCTCGGCTCGGCTCGGCTCACCCAGGGGCCGGGCTTAGCGCTGCTCCAGCCCCCACCCGAGCCCGCGCGAAGTTCGGCTCTGCCCGGCGGCGAGCTCCCGGCTGGGGGCGGCCACGGAGCCCTGCTCCACACACTCCATGCCCCCCCACACCCTGCCCCCTAGAGACCGTGCCCCCCCCAGAGATCCTGCCCCCCAAAGACCCTGACCGACACACCCTGCCCCCCAGAGCCCTGACCCCCCACAGACCCTGTGCCTCCCAGAGCCCTGCCCCCACACACCCTCCCCCCAGAGACCCTGCCCCACACACACCCTGACCCCACAGAGACCTGCCTGCCCCCCAGAGCCCTGCTTCCATAGAGACCTTGCTCCACATACACACACTGCCCCTGAGACCTACATCTCCCCCTCAGAGACCTGCCCCATGCACACACACTTCCCCCCTGAGACCTGTCTACCCCCCAGCCCCACCCCTTCGCCCCATACCTCCCAACTCCCACACCAAGTCCCTACCCCCCACAGGGACCTCCCCCTACTCAGACACCCTGTCCCCCACACCCTGCTCCATCCAGACACTACCTCCTTCCCCCCAACACCGACAGTTCCCCCCACACAGAGGCCTTGCCTTTCACACCCTGCCTCCTTCCCCCCACACACAGAGTGAGACCCTGCTCCCATACTCTGCCCCCACACCCCATCTCCTCCCCCCATGCTCCCACCTGCTGCCTCGTCCCACCCCCCACTGTTCCGCCCAGAGCCTGCCTCTCACCTACAATCCTGGCAATAGCGCTGGGGAGCCACTGACCCCCAGCACAGCAGGATCTCGGGACACACGGATGCCCATTAGTGGTGTTCCCCACACAGGGCACCATGCACCCTCCTGGGAAGAGCCAACCTCTGGGCTGGGGGGGCGTGTTCGTCTGCACACTGGCTGCCCGGCCCAGCCCACAGGGGGTAGAGTGGGGGAGCTGCCTCTTTGCTCCCCTCTTCCGCCTCCCCCTCCTTGAAGTTGGGTCTTTATTCCCAGCAATTTAGGCAAAGGCCAATATTATTGGACACTATATTGGTGTAACAGTAATTTGTTGGAAACCTCCTCAAACTGATGATTGAATGTGACAAGCCTTTACATGATTATTTATTTATTAATCCAATAATCCAATAAGGAGCTGGGGTTTGACTGGCTGCACGTGACCAAATAAATCTCGGGTGACCCCAAGGGACATGGCCCACGACCAACAGCCTGTGCAACCCGCTGCAATGGTGCATATACCCTCACATTGTGCGTGCGGTGGCTGTAAGAAGCTGGGGGTTGACTGTGCATGGCAAAATGCATGTTGGATCACCCCAAGTGACGCGTCCCTGCCACCGCTATTTCGTTACTAAGAGATGCAGATATGTCACTCCCAGAGGTGAACCTTTATCTCTGGTCTGACATTCATCCCCGCATTGTATGTTGTGTTTTTAGGAAACATACAATATGCATGTAAATAATTGGCCAATTTGTTGCAAATCCAATTGTAATGTTTTCACAAAAGTTATAAGCCAGTTACAAATGAAGAAGTTGATAGGAACTTTGGTTGGGTGTTTGGTCAAAGAAGTATAGGAAAAATGGCTACATTTACCAAAAGTTGGTTTACAGCTATATAAAAAAATGGTTATGATTTTTGTTGAGTCTTTTGTACAGCAGCAATGTGGCTTGATAGGCTTTAATGGAATTGGAGAACTCTGGCAGTGGCTAGAAGCTCTTCACTTCCTCTCCTTCCTAATTCCCATAGTCCCTCGTGGAATGGAGATCCCTTCCTTGGGTGGCCAGCCCTTACACTGAGCACGTTTGTGGAAACACACAAAATGGTGCCTGGTGCTTATGTTAGCCCAAAATGGTACCCAGTGTTGTATGTTGCCTCAACAATCTTGTACCTATCATGACAATAGCTTTGCTTTAAAAAACTCTACTGTGTATGCAAATAATGTGGATGATGTCTATTGAACTAAGCAATATTTGAACCATTAGTGCTCTATTCAACTTACATGGAAAAGTGCTACAGCGAGGGCCGCGGAAGGATTTTTCGGAGGCAGGGGCATTACATCCTAGTCTGAATCATCCATGAATGGCATTTGAAAAAAGAGGCCGGGCGTTACTCTGAGATGCAGCCACTATAGTGCATCTTGTTCTCTTTTCACTTGCTTGCTATTGTGCACAGAAATCTCGGCTGGAAAGAGCCGAAAGTCCCATTTTTAAATTTTCTATGATCAGACTTCACTGCAAGTGCTCTGAGTAAGCAGCATGGTTCACCCTTAGTGAAATGTTGTGTAAGTGGTGATGTAATCCATTGCACCTGGACGGTGGAACTGTAAAAAGTTGTTATTTATGATAATGAAAATATTTGCATGGATTGAGCAAGCATTGTTGTTCATGCTGATTGCCAGCGACACCAATAGGTCAGCATTCCTGAGGGTTTGTATGATCGGACACCCTGCTTTGCACAGATAGGAAGTTCCTTCATACATTTCTGCACAGAATTGCTGCATAATCTGGCACTGTCTGCCTCTCCCTGAGGTGGTTTGTGTATCTAATCCTGACACAACCAACCACTGTCCTGAACTTCCATGTGGAGGGGGAACTCTGCTCGCGGGGAGTGTGCAGAAGGGCCAATTACATTGTTTAATAGATTCAGAGCTTTTTCAGGCCAGAGGGGACTGTCAGCTCACCTGGTCGTAGCTTCTGTATATCACCATTGAATTTCATCCAGTTACTCCTGTACTGAGCCCAGTGCCAACTTCTGTTTGACTAAAATACACCTTCTAGAATGGTGCCCACTCTTGGCTTGAAAGCAGCAAGAGAGGGCGAATCCATCACTCACCGTGTAGCTTGTTCCAGCAGCTAATCACCCGCACTGTTAAAAACAGGGGCCTTATTTCTCATGGGCACATGCCTGGCTTCAGCTTCCGGACAGGTTCTTGTTCTGCCTTTATCTGCTAGGTTAAAGAGCCCTTTGAGTACCCACTGCTTTGTCTCCACGAAGGTCAGTCTACACCATCGTCAAGTCCCATCTCAATCTTCTTTCTGATTGGTTAAACAGATTGAGCTCGTTAAGTTTACCACTGTCAGGTGTTTTCTCTAGCCCTTTTTTGTGGTCCTCTCCGGTGCCCACTCTGATTTTTCAACATTCTTTTTCAAATGTGGACCCCAGAACGGGATGCAGTCTTCTAGCATCGGTCTCACCAATGCCATAGACAAAGAGACAATCACCTCCCTGCTACTCATTACTTCTTTTTTTACGTCCCAGGATCACATTAGCCCTTTTTGCCACAGCATCACACTGGGAGCTGGTGTTCAATTGCTTGTCCACTTCATTAATGACTTGAATGATGGAGTGGAGAGTGTGCTTATAAAATCGGCAGATGACACCACAGTGAGAGGGGTTACAAGCACTTCAGAGGACAGGATGAGAATCCAAAATGAGCACAACAAACTGGCAAATCGGTCTGAAACCAACAAGTTTAAATGTAGTAAAGACACGTACTTTTAAGAAGGAAAAATCCAATGCACAAATACAGTACAGGAAATAACTGGGTAGGCTGTAGTAAAGCAGGAAAGGATCTGGGGTTAATAGTGGATCACAAATCGAATATGAGCCACCAGTGTGATGCAGTGGTGAGAAAAGATACTATCATTCCAGTGTGTATTAACAGGAGAGTTGCATGTAGGACGCGGGAGGTCATGGTGCTGCTCTAGCTGGCACTGGGGCAGCCTCAGCTGGACTACTGTGTCCAGTTTTGGGCTCCACACTTTAAAAAAGAGACAAGCCGGACAGAGTAATAAAAATGACAAATGGTTTTGAAAACCTGCCATACAAGCAAAGGTTTAAAACACTGCTCATGTTTACTCTTGAGAGAAGATGACAGGGGGAGGGGACCTGCTAACAGTCTTCACATCTGTGAAGGACTGTTCTCCATGTCCACTGATGTTCCGACAAGAAGTAATTGGCTTAATCGGCAGCAAGGGAAATTTAGGTTGGATAGTAGGAAAAACTTTCTAATGCTAAGGCTAGCTTAGCTCTGGAACAGGGTTCCCAAAGGAGAGCGTGGAAACCCGTCATTGGAGGTTTTTGAGAACAGGTTAGAAAAACGCCTGATACAGGATCAGGCGATGATGACATCGACCCTACCAAGACCCTGTCCAGGGATTATTTCATCTTCATCTGTCGTAATGAGAAGATGAAATAGAGTTACCTTGTGTTGGGTGCAACACCTTCCGTGTTAGAAAATTATTGTTATCATTTTTAGTAATTGGAATGATGTTTTATTGCTGGCTACATGAGACCTCTGCCACATGTCTACCAAACTCCTCCATAACTGCAACCTTTCCGTCAACACCTTACAGACACTGCTTAAGCAGTAATTCATCCTGTTCTCCGCTTTGATTCAATGGCTAGGAACAGACGCCCACTTGGGCCCCATTCTGGGCTTTGTTAGTTAGCACATGGAGCCAAATGCATTCAAGATCCTGTGGTTCTGAGTGACCAATAACTGCAAAACAGATAATGGTGTAGAGTGCTCCCCCATACACACACCTTTTACCCCTCTACTCCTCCTAAACAGGTTATAACCAGTCACGAGACAGGTCCAGTTGTATACTTTTTTCCCTCATAAATAAGAATTTCTAGTTCCTCTTACTTGTGACCCAGACTCCTAGCATTGGTAGACACGCAACTGAAAAATTTCTTCTCTTCAGGCTCTTTGCCACAGCAGTTCAATTTGATGACACCTTGAGTTTGTACCTCGTTTGCCTCCTTAGCACTCCTCCCTTGCATTGGTTGTGTAATGCCCTCCTAGCTGCTCCAGCTAGTCTCCAACCAAGCAGAGTAGCCTCTCTACCTGAGAGATGCCAGCCATCCCGTTTGTACAGCCCCCCTCTCCTACTGGAACGGGGCCCAGTGTTCCACAGAACCAAAACCTTCAGCCTCACACCAGTCACACAGCCAACAGTTCATCTGCAGTATTGTCTCCCGTTTCTCATTCATTGGACCAATAGGATCTCTGAGAAGATCACTTGGACTTTCCCTTTATTCCTCTCCCTTTGAGGTACCTGAGGTCTTCTATAATCTGCGTGGCTCCATGTGATGCTGTGTCATTGGTTCCAATGAGTATCATCATCAGTGGAGATTTACCAGACAACTTCATAATCCTGTCTAATCCTGTGGTTACATCTCATAGCCTCATTCCAGGGAGACAGCACACCTTCCCATTGTCCTTGTGTGCCTCGCTGAATTCTCTGGCCACTCATCTTAATATAGCATTACCAATTATGAGTTTTTGCATTCTTAGGATGGGTGAAGAACCTCTCTTGGTTGCTGCTTATTTCATCTGTCAAGGACACCCATCAGGTACACCCCCTGTAGCTTTCTCTTCCATGCCTCCAGAGACAAGTTCTTCTCTAGCTGACTAGCTGGGTATCTGAAAATGTTTCGATACTACTAGCCAGATTGCTTGGCTCCTGGCTCTCTTTCCCCTCTTCATCACAAATCGTGTGTTGGCTTCATTGGTTTGTATTCTCTGCAATTCCCTTACTGACGATCCTTCCCCTTGTGGTGTCTGTGACAATGATTTCCAAAACTGGTTGGCCAAGAAGTCTTCATTTTCTCCCATGCTGCACAGTATTGCTTCCAGACCGTGTCTTTTCTCCGCTAATATGGCCAGCAGCTTGCAGTTCAGAGACTGGAAAGCTGGTCTGTCTTCCAGCAAAAAGGAAAACACACTCCAGGCAAGCCACAGCACTTGTTCCTTCATCCTGAGCTGGGATAGAGCTGGAGCTCGAACAGGAACCAGACTGCCTCTCTAAACTCCCACCAAAATCCACCCAGTTCACCACTTCTCTGCACCTAGCCATCGACTCACTGCTCACCCCCACTTTTACAAACCGGAGGGAAGAGCCACACCGAGATTTTCAACACAGGTTCAGTTCAACACCCCAAGGGTCAGGGCACCAAGGCTCTCTCTGAGACACACACAGACCTGTCTCACCGAGCCCGTTCAGGAGCCCAGCCACACAACCCTGCCAGAGAACAAACACACACAGCACTCGCCAAGGCCCTCTGCCAGCAGGCATAGGATCCGCAGCTTCCCCCCCGCCCCTGGACCTCTGGTCTCCATCTGCCCTACTAAGGGATGTCTGTGTGTTGGGGAGGGGTGGGGGCGAAGGGCTGGGGACATAGGCCACAACTGTTCTCACTGAACCAATGTCGCGGCAGGGTGTTCCTTGTCTCAGCGACAGCAAACTGGTGTAACAGCTCTGGGCCATGTCCCTTGGGGTGACCGAGTTCATCACAGCCAGCCAGTCAAACGCCAGCTGCTTAGTCAAATGCCATATTCCAGATGGAGCTGTGGTGGGGTGGGCCAGCTGGCCCCATGCCCCACAACAAAGAGTAACGGGAGAGCCTTGTCCCAGCTCCTTCAGACTGGCCTGCCAGCCAGGGGGCCATGTCATGTGGGGTGGCGCAGGACAGCCACAGCCCAGTTCCTTATTTGCTTATTTAATTAATAAATAAACCTGTAAGCAGGCGTTTCAATTCTGATCACTTTCAAGCCTGGTAAGTGGACACGTGCTGTGACTAACGATTTACTAACTAAAGTTACTAGCGATTGAAGCTGACCGTGATATTTTACAGATAATTTTGACCTTTGAATAACGAACTGGGAGCCATGGATAAGCCATGGATAAGGGCATATGGACCAACTTCACCCTGTCTGCCCCAGTCCAGCCTCTCCCTGCCTCATACTCTCGGTCTCAACAACTGTAAATCTCTCCCTGGCAGCCTGCCCCCAAGTTATTGTTTAACTTCTCCCCCCTTTGGTCCTCGGCTGACTCTGCTGGTGCTGGGGAGATGAGGTCACAACTTGCCAATCGTGTTGTGCTGGAGCCCGGGTTCCCCTTGGGTTTCCTGTTTGGACCCTGTTATTTGTGGCTCTGTGAGAGCATTGGGGGTTGGGGGGTTAACGGAGACACGGTGCACATTTTAGCAGAGAGGGTGATCAGTCTCTGGAATCATTTACCCAGGGTCGGGCCGGATTCTCTACATCGAGTCTGGCTGTTTTTTTAACCGCTCGGCTCTAGGGGTCATTCAGGGACACCCGCAGGCCTGTGCTACCAGGGGTCACGCCAGCTGATCACTGCTGGCCTTGGAATCCAGGAATCGTCAGCTCGCCCCAGTTCCCCCACCCCGCCCAAGACAAAGGAAATTGGCTTTGGGTGGAAGCTGATGTCATTTGCAAAGTGAGGACCACCCAGTTGGGGCGCAGAACCAGCATCACGTAACCCAGTTGACCAAGTGAGGGGTTCAGGCAGGGCACCCTGGATGCCCCCCCGCAAGGAACCCGTGCTCATGCCGCTCCCTGGAGCCAGCAACCAAGTCAGCCCAGCCACATGTGCAGTGAGGCGTGCGGCCCTCCACAGGCCAACCCGCCCTGCTCTGCACCTCAACTTCCTCCCCTGTGACCTGGGGCTGAGGATACTGACCCCACTGCTGAGGCTTCACCCATTAGCACTGCTCAGTATCGACCCTTCCCCTAAACCCCCCCCCGGCTCTTTGCAAACGTCAGAGCCTCATCTCCTGCATGCCCCGATGAAGAGGGGACGAGTTAGCAGCCCAAGCTCACAGCTAGGGAAGCCACGGCAGGCTCCCTGTGAGGGAACCTGCTGTCCTCGTTCAGTGATAGCAGAGAGGCAGTGCTTACCTGGGTACGGAGCTCTAGGCTGGATGCCAGGGTGATGGGCTCCACAGAGACTCTCCTGCCTCTGTGCTGCCACCCCAGTCTCACGCTCACCCTCGTCTGTCTGTGCCCTTGCCCTGTAATAGTGGAAGGAGGCCACAGACCTGTGCAACTGCAAGCAATGTCCCCTCCCCCCAGTCAGTGCATCTTCTACCAGGACCCCACCCTGTAGCATTACACCATGAAGTCTGAGTGCCTGACCCCAGGCAACAGGTGACAACACCCCCTCCCCACTCCTGGCCTTATGAGAGATGGGGCCTTCCTGACCCCTGCAGCAAGCCGTCAAGCCCTGAAGCATGAGAGCTGATTGGGCCAAGCTCAGCATTTGAGCTGGCTGGAGGGCAACAACACCCTTGTGTGGCAACGTTTGGGGTTTGTTCCACACAGGGATGGAACCAGCCCGTCAAACATTCTCCCGGCCTGGAATGGCATCCAAACGGCCATTTCTCAAGTGAAAGCCTGAGTTTCTCGACCCCTTCCTCGCTGCCATTCCTCGCGCATTTCCCCCCACCACCCCACCCCGTGACTCAAGAACCCTGGGCGAAACAACCCCTCCCAACACAAAGGTCAGCAAAGCCACTGCAGCCTGGATTTAACAGCCCTGTGGGTTTCAGTGCCGCGCCCTTCAGGCTGAAATGTTCCACTCAGCTTTCCTGAGCCACAGGCTTCTCCAGCCATGTGCGTGCCAGTGCCTGTCTGCTGGCCGGCCCAGCTCACACGGGACTCTGGCAGCCAGGGGAGCTGGAACTAGGGGTGCTGGGGGAGCGGCAGCACCCCCAGCTCAGAGTGGCTTCCATCACATATAGGGATCAGTGGCTTGCAGCACACCCCCTCCTCCCCACACCGATACAAACTGCTCCAATGCCACTGCTGGCAGCCTGCCTCAGCCCACAGGATGGGCCCAGCCCATGGGGAGCAGCATGGGGGCAGGATGCAACTTCCCATTGAGCTGCAGCTGTTTAATTCCTCCCTGCGGGGGGTGGGGTGGAGGATGCAGCCTGACAGCCCACCCACCCCCGGCTAGGCTCCACTTGCTGCCAATGACCGTGAAGCAGTTGGATCCGAGCCACCCCCAAATAGATATAGTCGGTCTGATCCTGCTCGGACCCTGGTGTGAACCCCACAACTCCTGATTTCCCACAGTGACTGTGAGACCAGCATCAAGCCCTGCTCACTCTCTGATTCACACCCCCCCTCCCCAGGTGCATGCACACACGCGTGACCATGCACACACGCTCCCTGCTGCTCCCTGCTAGTGTTCGAGCTAGGGGAGTGCCTAGGTTGTGATTGGAGCTCTGCACTGGGCCCATTTCCTCTTCTGTTCCATGAAGGAGGCAGGATGGCTCCCAAAGCAAACAAGCCCAGCCAAGCCAGCCCATCTCTGGCCGACTCAGCAGGGCCTGGCATGTGTGGAATTTGCAAGGGCATTTTCTGGTCTAGGCTACGGAGCCTGCCCGTGAGAACAGAGTGTGGGGGGGGGGCGTTCGGGACACCAGCTGGATCTTCCCCACCCTTCAATAGAGGGGCACAATCCTACACAAATTGCAACTGGCCCAGGGAAAAGGGAAGTGTATGTAGACTGGGGTCTCCAGGGCAGGGACTGGGTCTCACCACAGTTTCTGCGCAGTGTGGGTCTCTGACCCCCCATTGGGGTCTGTGCAGCACCCAGCCCACAGGGTCTCTGACCCTTCCAGTCAGGGTCTGGGCCTGGCTCAGCCAGAGCCCCTAGGCACAACCCTACTGCAGGAATGCTGCTCATGCGGAAGGCTAGGCCAAAGTCTGGGTGCCCACAGAACATGGTGGGGATTTACAGTTTGAAGAGGCAACATGAAATCTGGGTTCTTGTTTGTTCTGTGGTTTGCTTCTTGCTGGCTTGTTCTTCCCCTGAGCGAGATGCAGCTGGTGCCCCTATTTGCCAGAGGTCTCCCTTGAAGGTCCCCTGAGATGCCTGCAGGCACCTCTCAGCCCTTCCCTGGAGAGGGCAGGGCCTTTGACTCCTAACACCAGAGATTTTCTCCCACCTGTTTGCTCTGGTGCTTGAGCTAAGGCATTGTGAATGAGAAGCAAACAGCGTTTGCAGCTCCCTAAATAGCCCCTCCTCCCCCTTGCCCTGTGGGCTTTCAGCTGCAAGGCCAGGAAGGGGTCAAACCTCCCAGCTCGCCAGAGTCACCCAGAAACCTGGGAACTGGGACCCGGACTACTAACAACCCACCCCCGCCAGACTGAGTCAGCCCAATCGTCCATCTAGCCCAGTATCCTGCCTCTGACTCTGGCCCATACCAGAGCTGCAGAGAGGTGCACAGAACATGGCAGTTATCGAGTGATTCACCCCATCTTCTCCTCCCGGCCTCTGGCAGTCAGAGGTTTAGGGTCACCCAAAGCATGGGGTTCTTCCCTGACCACCTTGGCCCATAGCTGTTGAAGAATCTATCCTCCAGGAACTTATTTAATTCCTTTTAAAACCTAGGTTTCAGAGTAGCAGCCGTGTTAGTCTGTATTCGCAAAAAGAAAAGGAGGACTTGTGGCACCTTAGAGACTAACAAATTTATTAGAGCATAAGCTTTCGTGAGCTACAGCTCACTTCATCGGCTGCATTACGATGCATTACGGATGCATCCGATGAAGTGAGCTGTAGCTCACGAAAGCTTATGCTCTAATAAATTTGTTAGTCTTTAAGGTGCCACAAGTACTCCTTTTTTTTTAAAACTTAGTTATACTTTTGGCCTTCACAAATCCCACAGCAATGAGTTCCACAGGTTAGCATGTTGTGTGAAGAAGTACTGCCTCTTGTTTGCATTAAATCTGCTGCCTGTTAATTTCATCAGGCAACCTCCAGTTTTTGTATGGTGGGAAAGGGTAAATCATCCTTCTCCACTGGCTTTTTCCATGCCAGTCATGACTTAGTGGTCTCTTTTCTAAGATGACCAGCCCGAATCTTTATAGTCTCAGCTTGTACTGAAGCCATTCCATGCCCCTGACCATCTTTATTGCCTTTGTCTGAACCTTTTCCAGTTCTGCTTTCGCCTTTTGAAAACAATATCAGAGGCACCACCCAAGGTTTCCCTGCACTGATCAGGTGCTAGGTGAAGCAGGATAAGCTAGATCAAGGTCAATGAGCTAAGAATTTCCAATCTGTAGATAACACAGAGAAAGGAGACAGGCTCCCATGTGGGCGTGGAAGGAGTTCAAAGCGGCAATGTACTTGGGAAAGAGTCATCCCTTTCAGCTTGCTCTCTGTGCTGAGCAGCAGGTGTGGCAAGGGGACACCCACACGGGCGGAGATTACCAGCACAGCCTAGCTGGAGGCAGGAGAAAGGAAACGGGCCAGCCCGGCTTTGGAGTGCTCCAGGAGGGTTTGGGTCTGAGGGGCCAATTTGATGGGAAACAAATGGAGCAGGCAGAGTCCAGGCAGGCTCCTTAGTCCGGTGTCTTTGCACTGTTGGTTTTCTGAGCAGAGATAGCAGCAGCCAGTTTCCAGATCATAGGAGTCAGGGCACGTCCACACTTCACGTTTTGGGCGGGTTTGGAGTATCCACATTAAATGATCTGTAACTGCCATCATGTAAGCGGCGCGTCCACACTGAGTTGGTATCCGGGCTTCAGGCCTTTTTGCTTCATCATATTGCAGCCACGCAGCCCTGCTCTGCTTCGAAACAAGCAATCTAGGCAGATAGCCCCTGGTGCACTGCTCCGCCATGAGGCTGTATGCGCTCTGGGATCTTTTGGTGCTATGCATTGTGGGATGTCTACTGGAAGGCAATTCTGGGGCTTGGGGTTGAACTAAATAATTCCCATAGGCAGCAGGTTTATATACAACACACAAAAGGAAGTATTTCTTCACACAACACAGTCAGCCTCGGGAACTCCCTTCCAGAGGACGTTGTGAGGGCCAAAACTATAACAGGTTCAAAACAGGACTAGATAAATTCAAGGAGGATAGGTCCATCAATGGCTATTAGCCAGGATGGGCAGGGATGGTGTCCCTAGTCTCTGTTTGCCAGAAGCTGGGACTGGGCGAGAGGGGATGGATCCCTTGATGATTCCCTGTTCTGTTCATTCCCTCTGGGGCACCTGGCATTGGCCACTGTCAGAAGACAGGATCCTGGGCTAGATGGACCTTTGATCTGATCCCGTCTGGCCGTTCTTACGTCCCATGATGCTTGTTTTATCCCATCATCCAGCTGCTTTTTGTGACCCAGCCAGCGCTATTTTCCAAGTGTGCTGTGACCAAGCCGGGGAAGCATCGTTCTGCTGCTCCTCTCTGCCCTGAGCACCACAGCCGCCCTCAGCTGCGAGACCCCCAATTCCTACCCTCCAGCTTCCCAGCCCTCCAGCACCCACAATCCTCCATGTGTTTTCCCCTCCCGCCCCCCGGTCCCCTCTCTGACACAGCCTGGGCCCCTCCCCGACGCCCTTTGCCCTGCATCTCCCCCCGGTGCCATCTGCAGGAGCCCCAAGTGCCCCCCAGCCATGTTAACGAGCCCCCTGCTTCCCCTCCCTGCCCCCCCAGCATGGCATAGCACCAGGAGCCTCGGGGGGTAGGGACCACGCCTCGGTGCCCAGTTAACATGCCCAATCTGTTGCTGGCCCTGCCCAGCTGGTGGCCAAGGCCCTGTGCCAGCCCAGGAGAGAGCAGCTGAGAGCAGCACCCAGCTCTGGTCTTGCCCGCAGGCTCCTGCTTCCTCTGGACAGTGCTGCGAAGGGGTTCCTGGCTCCGGGAGCAGGAAGTGAAGTGGGGAGGGTGACCGGGGCCGCCCCCTGCTCCAAGGGTGACAGCGGGGCCTCCTCGGGGTTTGTGTCATGCAGATCCTCAGCCTTGAACCCACCTTGGAGGGGCCACGGCCCCAGGAGCAGCACATGGGGGCTGCACCAGCCTGAGCTGAAAGTCTGGGTCCTACAGGGAGGGCTGGATTCCTGCCCCCAGAGCCAGGCCACGGGGGGCCCTGTGCCAGCTCCCCAGCCTGCCCCATTCTCTCTAGGCCACCCTGGGGGTGGTCGGGTCCCCGCTTCGCACCCAGAGCAAGCGGGCGGGACTTGCTCTGCCCTGGCATGCAGGCCTCGCAATCACACCTGCCCGAGACGAACCCGTCTCTCCCACCCCCATCTCAGGCATCCCGGGCACTGGAGCCGGGGCCTGCATCTCCTCCAGCTAATGGGGACACCGGTCGCTGCCACTCCCCGGGCCCCGAGCCCCGCTTGGCCCTGGGGAGGGCGGAGGCTCCTGGCGGCTGCACCCCGCCCTCCTGGGTCTGGCTCCCCAGGGATGGGGCAGGATCGGCGTTCCCCTGGCCCAGGGGCGGGGGTCTCCCTGGCCCGGCGGGGGCAGGCCCGGGGCCGGTCTGTCTCCAGAGGCAGGAGGGGGGATTAGGCCCTGGGACAAGTGGCAAAGGAGTTCCTGGCCATGTTGCTAAGGAAACGAACCCCGCGAGGAAGCCCCTGGGCTGGCCCGAGGGCCACGTTCGCCCCCTGCCCCCATGGCACAGCGGCCACAGGTGCCACCTAGGACAAAAGGAGCAGCCCCTGGGAGCCTGGGGGGGCCACATGACATCTCCACCAAGCCGGGCCCGCCTGGACACCGGGGAACCCCACCCCTTACCCCCCCCCGGCCCTCGACCGCGAGGCTCACGGGGGTGCTGGCTGGGCGTGGGGGTGGATCTCCTTGGGGCAGGAGATGGCCTGGGGCAGCGGCTGCTGAAAACCCCTGGGGGGGCAATCACTGCAGGCCGGGCATGGCCCCCTGCCCCTCTCACCCAGGGCAGCTCGGCACCCCCCTACCCTGCACAGGGGCTCACTGCAGAGGGGGCAGCTTCAGGTGTCGCAGGTGCCCTGGCCTGAACCAGTCCAATGCCCCCGAGAACTGGCCAGGTGGCCCCCGCCCCCTGGGGTGGAGGTGAGGGGCTTGGGATGAGGGCTGGTACCATCCTGGTGGGGGACGGGTGGGGGAGCTGGAGGGCTTATCCCCCCAACCACCTGCACCCTTCCCCCCTGTGCCCAGGGTTATACAGCGGCTCCTCTCCCCGCCGACCCAGCTCGTGGCTCTCAGGCCAGTCCAGCTCGGGTCAAGGACGGGACTTCACAGCCTCCGGTCTCCTCCTCTCCCTCAGGGCCAGCTGTGGCACTGGTAGGAGCCCAAGGGCCTGGGGGTGTCAGAGCAGACGAGCCCGGGGGCACGTCCATCCAGCACCAGACGCCATGGCCTTGGGGATGAGTCTTGCTCCCGCTACCCCTCCTGCCCCAGGACAGAACCCCAGCTGCTCCCGCCCCACCCCACACCCTGTCCCATGGGGCCAGGCCCCTCTGGCGGGAGCTATTCTGCCCCAGTCTCTCAAGGGTCATTACTGCTTCCTGTCAAAGTCTGAGCCCCTCCTCCAGCCTGTCTCCCCTTCCTATGGGAGACTGCACGAGTGCTATCATGTGCCCATCACCGCAGTATCCGGGCGCTCCCTGCACCTGCCTTGCAAGCTTAGCACCCCCTCCCTGCTGCCTCCCTGTGTGCATGGCCCAGCTCTTCTACCGGTGGGCTGGAGGCCCCCATTCCCGCCACGGCCCAAGCCTCCTGCAGCACCAAGCCCGGGTGGGCACTGGGGAATTAGGACAAGAAAGACAATGACTGCAGCAGCTCAGGGTAACGCCGCCAAACAGCCAGAGGAAAAAGGCCCGTTACCTGTTCCGTAACGTGTTCTCACGTCCATTCCATGTTAGGTGCGTGTTTGCCGCATGCACTGGTGCTGGACGTTTTTCCCTTAGCTGTGTCCACAGGGGACCGGTTCTGGCACCTTCTGGAGTAGCATCTCCATCCCGTGGTATAAGGAGCGCCGCTGGCTCCCCCCCCACCCTCAATTCCTTCTTGCCGGGTCCGAGAGAGGGGCAGGAGGGCAGGTCGTGGAATGGACGTGAGCAACATCTCGAAGAACACCAGTTACAGAACAGGTAATTGTCTTTTCTTCCTCCAGTGCTTGCTCATGTCCAATGTAGGTGACTCCCAAGCAGTGCCACCAGAGGCAGGTAGGGGCTCATGGACGTGTGGATTACAACACAGCTCTGCCAAACCCAACGTCATTGCTGGCTTGCTGGGTGATGGCGTAGTGCACCGGGAATGTGTGCATCGAAGACCATGTCGCAGCCCTGCAGATGTCCTGGATTGGGATGTGCGCCAGGAAGGCCGCTGAGGACACTTGAGCCCTAGTCGAGTGAGCCTTCACTCTAGGCGGCAGGTCCAGATGCAGGTGGTGATCCAATTTGAGATCCTCTGTGAGGACACTGGGAGGCCCTTCATTCTGTCCGCTATCACGACAAAGAGCTGGTGTCATAAATATAAAGGGAAGGGAACCACCTTTCTGTATACAGTGCTATAAAATCCCTCCTGGCCAGAGGCAAAACTCTTTCACCTGTAAAGGGTTAAGAAGCTAAGGTAACCTCGCTGGCACCTGACCAAAATGACCAATGAGGAGACAAGATACTTTCAAATCTGGAGGCGGGGGGGGGGGGAACGGGGACAAATGGTTCTGTCTGTCTGTGTGATGCTTTTGCTGGGAACAGATCAGAAATGCAAGCTTTCCAATCCTGTTAAGTTAGTAAGTAATCTAGCTAGAAAATACGTTAGAATTTCTTTTGTTTAATGGCTGGTAAAATAAGTTGTGCTGGAGGGAATGTATATTCCTGGTTTTGTGTTTTTTTGTAATTTAAGGTTTTGCCTAGAGGGATTCTCTATGTTTTGAATCTGATTACCCTGTAAGGTATTTACCATCCTGATTTTACAGAGGTGATTCTTTTACCTTTTCTTTAATTAAAATTCTTCTTTTAAGAACCTGATTGATTTTTCATTGTTCTTAAGATCCAAGGGTTTGGGTCTGTGTTCACCTGTACCAATTGGTGAGGATTATTATCTAGCCTTCCCCAGGAAAGGGGGTGTATGACTTGGGGGGATATTTTGGGGAAAGACGTCTGCAAGTGGTCTCTTTCTCTGTTTTTTGTTTAAAACGCTTGGTGGTGGTAGCACACTATTCAAGGACAAGGCAACGTTTGTTCTGTGACAGGGTCAGGCCAGATGGCTACAGGAGAGTGATAGAAGGCAGATATATTAGCCCCAGGTTAAGTAGGTCCCTTTTCCCTGGATAAGGTAACAGGGAAGGTTCCAGAACAATCAGGAACTTTCTGGAAACAATTAAGGCAGACAGGCTGATTAGAACACCTGCAGCCAATCAAGAAGCTGCCAGAATCAATTAAGACAGACAGGCTAATCAGGGCACCTGGGTTTTTAAAAAAAGGAGCTCACTTCAGTTTGTGGTGCACGTGCGAGGAGCTGGGAGCAAAGGTGCAAGAAGCTGAGAATGAGAAGGCGTACGACTGGAAGACTGAGAAGTACAAGCATTATCAGACATCAGGAGGAAGGTCCTGTGGTGAGAATAAAGAAGGTGTTGGGAGGAGGCCATGGGGAAGTAGCCCAGGGAGTTTTAACTGTCGCACAGCTGTTACAGGAGCCACTGTAGACAGCTGCAATGCGAAGGGCCCTGGGCTGGAAGCCAGATTAGAGGGTGGACCTGGATTGCCCCCATCCCTCCATTCCCCCAACTCCCTATTTGATACCGGAGGAGTTGACCTGGACTGTGGGTTCCACCAGAGGGGAAGGTCTCTGGCCTGTTCCCCGATCCACTAGGTAGATCAGCAGAGACTGCGGGGATTGTTCTTCCTTTCCCCGTGCTGGCCAGTGATGAGGCTAACTGAGTGAACAGCAGATTTGAGCCACGAAAGTGGCTCAGCTGAGGGCTGCCGAGAACCTCTGAGGCGAGCAAATCCGCCCCTAAGTGCAGGACCCACCAAGGCAATGGAGGAACTTTGTCACAGTACCTTGGGGAAGTTTTTAACCTAAGCGGGTGAGAATAATCTTATGGGGTCTTTCATGCAGGTCCCCACATCTGTACCCTAGAGTTCAGAGTGGGGAAGGAACCTTGAGATGGTGGCAGAGCCGTGGGATCATTTTGAACCAGAAGCATTTGTAAAAGGTGCTTGCAGCTGCAGAGTCTGTCTCTCTGCCTGGGGGATGGAGCAGCAGGCATAAGGAAAGGATTTTTCTGTAGGCTGAGAACAGCTGTCAGAGACAAAAGGTATCAGGTTACAGCACAGCAAAATTTTACAAGCCAGGTGTTTTTTGTTTGTTTGTTTTCTTTCTAACTCTCTGGTGTAAAGTTAGTTAGAAACAGAGAGGTTAGGATGACAGAATGCACTGTTCAACAGAAGCTGGAATTTGCCAGATTTGAGGCTGAGGGAAGACAAAAGGAACATGAAAGACGGGTAGAACTCAGACAGATGGAAATGGAGGCAAAAGAAAAAGAAATGGAGGAGAGGGAAAAAGAGAGGAAGCATGAACTGGAGATAGAGAAGGCAAAGGCTCAGCAAAATATACCGGATAACCCTAACAATCCTTCCCCAACAATCCACAAATGGGAGTGACAATGTCCACAATATGATGAATCCAGTGATATTGCTGAATATTTTCTCACTTTTGAGAGACTGTGCACACTCCATCAAATTCCTGAAGATCACAAGATGACAGCATTGGTCACAAAATTGACTGGAAGAGCTCTGGACATATTCAATAAGATGCCTATTGAGGAGGTTTCTGACTATAATAAATTCAAGGATTTGGTTGTAAAGCAATTTCAAGTTACACCTGAAACTTACAGAATAAAATTTTGAACCCTTAAGAGAGGGCCTGGACTAAGTAATGTGGCTAATGTAAAACAGACGACAGATCTGTTTGATAAATGGTGCAACAGACGGGTTGTAACTAACTTTGAAGGAATGCGGGATTTGATGATACAGGAGCAATTCCTGAATATGTCCAAGGATGATATAAAACAGTGTTTATGGGATAAGAAAATGGACTCAGCAGGAAGTCTTGCTTCTTATGCTGATCAATATGAGCAGTCCCAGACCGCCAGAGAGGTAGAGCAAACCGGAACAAAACGGGTGGAGGGAGGAAAGAGGAACAACCCTCGTCGCAGTTGGAGCGAATACCAGAAGGGACAACCTCAGACCACACCCTACTACCGGGGGCAGCCCAAGGCCCCAACTACACCCCAAGGAACACTCCAGACACCTTATCGCCCCACCATACCATTCTCCAGCAACCCACCTCATCCCAGTGACCAGGCAGCTGGGCGATGTTTTAAATGTAACGAGCCGGGGCATGTAAAGGCCAACTGCCCCAAGAACCCCAACAGATTACAGTTCATTGCACCGGAATCACACCAGAGGTCCTTAGGCCCAGATGCCTCCCAGATACCCTCAGAGCGGAGGGAAACTGTAAGTGTGGTCGGGAAGAAGGTCACAGCATGGAGGGACACCGGAGCACAAGTGTCAGCTATCCATGCTTCCTTAGTGGACCCCGATTTAATCGACCCAGAGGTCCAAGTGACTATTCAACCCTTCGAATCAAACTCTTTTGACTTACCTACAGCCAAGTTGCCGGTCCAGTACAAGGGCTGGTCAGGAACATGGACTTTTGCAGTCTACGATGATTATCCCATCCCCATACTGTTGGGGGAAGACTTGGCCAACCATGTGAAGCTAGCCAAGAGGGTGGGAATGGTCATCCGCAGCCAGGCTAAGCAAGCTATCACACCTAGCTCTGTTCCGGAAACTTCTACCAGGACCCGGTCAAAGGTGATGGACTTGGACCCCAGGCCAAAGTCTGCAACAGCAGTAGTGAATCCAGTCCCAGAGACCCAGACAGAGCCAGCCCCAGAACCGGAACCGGCAGAACAACCAGCACCAGACCCATTGCCAGTACTGAATCCAGTACTTGCAACCCCAACACCAGAGGGCCCCACCGAACCTGAACCAGCAGCAGCCGATAACCCTACACAAGAGGCTCAGCCGGAGCCTGAAACCCAACATAGTGCACCAGCGGAGAGCGGTTCACAGTCAACGGAAACAGCCCCATCCCCTACATCGCTTCCAGAGGGACCAAGCATAGGTCCACAATCCAATGAGGAACTGATGTCTCCAGCGTCAAGGGAACAGGTCCAGACCGAACAGGAAGCAGATGAAAGCCTCCAGAAAGCTTGGACGGCGGCACGGAGCAACCCACCGCCTCTCAGCCCTTCTAATCGATCAGGTTTGTTGTAGAAAGAGGACTTTTATACAAGGAAACTCTTTCTGGTGGACACCAGGAAGACTGGCATCCTCAGAGACAGTTGGTAGTTCCAACTAAGTACCAGGTAAAGCTGTTAAGCTTAGCCCATGATCATCCTAGTGGCTATGCTGGGGTGAACAGAATCAAAGACCGGTTGGGAAGGTCGTTCCACTGGGAGGGAATGGGCAAGGATGTTTCTACCTATGTCCAGTCTTGTGAGGTGTGCCAAAGAGTGGGAAAACTCCAAGACCAGGTTAAAGCCCCTCTCCAGCCACTCCCCATCATTGAGGTTCCATTTCAATGAGTAGCTGTGGATATTCTGGGTCCTTTTCTGAAAAAGACCCACCCGATTTTGCCACCCGATGGCCGGAAGCAGTAGCTCTAAGCAACACCAGGGCTAAAAGGGTGTGCGAGGCACTAACAGACATTTTTGCCAGGGTGGGTTGGCCTTCCAACAGACGCAGGAACTAATTTCCTGGCAGGAACTATGGAAAGCCTTTGGGAAGCTCAAAGGGTGAATCACTCGGTTGCCACCCCTTACCATCATCAAACCAATGGCCTGGTGGAGAAGTTTAATGGAACTTTGTGGGCCATGACACGTAAATTCATAAATGAGCACTCCAATGACTGGGACCTAGTGTTACAGCAGTTGCTTTTTGCCTACAGAGCTGTACCCCATCCCAGTTTAGGGTTTTCTCCATTTGAACTTGTATATGGCTGTGAGGTTAAGGGGCCATTACAGTTGGTAAAGCAGCAATGGGAGGGGTTTATACCTTCTCCAGGAACTAACATTCTGGACTTTGTAACCAACCTACAAAATGCCCATCGAACCTCTCTAGCCCTTGCTAAAGAAAACCTACAGAATGCTCAAAAAGACAGGTATGATAAACATGCCAGAGAGTGTTCCTTCAAAGTAGGGGACCAGGTCATGGTCTTAAAGGTGCTCCAGGCCCATAAAATGGAAGCGTTGTGGGAAAGGCCATTCATGGTCCAAGAAAGCCTGGGAGCTGTTAATTATATCATAGCATTCCCCACCTCCAACCGAAAGCCTAAGGTGTACCATATTAATTCTCTAAAGCCCTTTTATTCCAGAGAATTAAAGGTTTTTCAGTTTACAGCCCAGGGAGGAGATCATGCTGAGTGGCCTGAAGGTGTCTACTACAAAGGGAAAAATGATGGTGGTGTGGAAGAGGTGAACCTCTCCATGACCCTTGGGCATACGGAGCGACAGCAGATCAAGGAGCTGTGCACTAGCTATGCGTCGACATTCTCAGCTACCCCAGGACTGACTGAACGGGCATACCACTCCATTGACACAGGTAATGCTCACCCAACTAAAATCCAACCTTACCGGGTGTCTCCTTAAGTTAAAACGGGAGATCCAGGATATGCTACAGATGGGTGTAATCGGCCCCTCTGGCAGTGCATGGGCATCTCCAGTGGTTCTAGTTCCCAAACCAGATGGGGAAATACATTTTTGCAGGGACTGCCATAAACTAAATGCTGTAACTTGCCCAGACAACTATCCAATGCCATGCACAGATGAACTATTGGAGAAACTGGGACAGGCCAGTTCATCTCTGGATTAAACCAAGGGATACTGGCAGGTACCGCTAGATGAATCCGTCAAGGAAAGGTCAGCCTTCACCACACATGTCGGGCTGTATGAATCTAATGTGCTCCCTTTCAGGCTGCAGAATGCACCCACCACCTTCCAAAAACTTGTAGACGGTCTCCTAGTGGGATTGGGAGAATATGCAGTTGCCTACCTTGATGATGTGGCCATATTTTCAGATTCCTGAGCAGAACACCTGGAACATCTACAAAAAGTCTTCTAGTGCATAAGGGAGGCAGGACTAACTGTTAAGGCTAAGAAGTGTCAAATCTGCCTAAACAGAGTGACTTACCTTGGACACCAGGTGGGTCAAGGAACTATCAACCCCCTAAAAGCCAAAGTAGATGTTATCCAAAAGTGGCCTGTCCCAAAGTCAAAGAAACAGGTCCAGTCCTTCTTAGGCTTGGCCGGATATTACAGGCGATCTGTACTGCAATACAGCCAAATCGCCGCCCCACTGACAGACCTAACCAAAAAGAAACAGCCAAATGCAGTTCAGTGGACTGAAGAGTGTCAGAAGGCCTTTAACCAGCTTAAAGCGACATTCATGTCTGACCCTGTGCTAAGGGCCCCAGACTTTGACAAACCGGTCCTAGTAACCACAGATGTGTCCAAGCATGGTGTGGGAGCAGTTTTAATGCAGGAAGGACCAGATCAAGAATTCCACCCTGTCGTGTTTCTCAGCAAGAAGCTGTCTGAGAGGGAAAGCCACTGGTCAATCAGTGAAAAGCAATATTATGCCATTGTCTATGCTCTGGAAAAGCTATACCCATACATTTGGGGACGACGTTTCCACCTGCAAACCAACCATGCTGCGCTACAATGGCTTCATACCACCAAGGGAAATAACAAAAAACTTATTCGGTGGAGTTTAGCTCTCCAAGATTTTGATTTCGACATACAACACATCTCAGGAGCTTCTAACAAAGTGGCTGATGCACTCTCCCATGAAAGTTTCCCAGAATCAACTGGTTAAAATCGTCCTTGAGATGTAGAAAATATTTTTAGTCTTTACACAGTTGGTAGTATATTTAAAGGTGCATGTGTCTTATTAACTCTGTTTTCTCCTAGAGTTCCAGGAAGAAATCACAGCCAGTGTTTCACCCTATCTGTGATTTGAGAAGCATGTCATAAATATAAAGGGAAGGGTAATCACCTTTCTGTACACAGTGCTATAAAATCCCTCCTGGCCAGAGGCAAAACCCTTTCACCTCTAAAGGGTTAAGAAGCTAAGATAACCTCGCTGGCACCTGACCCAAAATGACCAATGAGGAGACAAGATACTTTCAAATCTGAAGGTGGGGGGGGGAACGGGGACAAAGGTTCTGTCTGTCTGTGTGATGCTTTTGCTGGGAACAGATCAGAAATGCAAGCCTTCCAACTCCTGTTAAGTTAGTAAGTAAACTAGCTAGAAAATACGTTAGATTTTCTTTTGTTTAATGGCTGGTAAAATAAGCTGTGCTGGAGGGAATGTACGTTCCTGGTTTTGTGTCTTTTTGTAATTTAAGGTTTTGCCTAGAGGGATTCTCTATGTTTTGAATCTGATTACCCTGTAAGGTATTTACCATCCTGATTTTACAGAGGTGATTCTTTTACCTTTTCTTTAATTAAAATTCTTCTTTTAAGAACCTGATTAAGTTTTCATTGTTCTTAAGATCCAAGGGTTTGGGTCTGTGTTCACCTGTACCAATTGGTGAGGATTATTATCTAGCCTTCACCAGGAAAGGGGGTGTAGGGCTTGGGTGGATATTTTGGGGGAAGACGTCTCCAAGTGGTCTCTTTCCCTGTTCTTTGTTTAAAACGCTTAGTGGTGGCAGCATACTGTTCAAGGACAAGGCAAAGTTTGTACCTTGGGGAAGTTTTTAACCCAAGATGGTAAGAATAAACTTATGAGGTCTTTCATGCAGGTACACACATCTGTACCCTAGAGTTCAGTGTGGGGTAGGAACCTTGACAGCTGGATTGGCTGCAGAAAGGCTTGATGCACTCCAGGGCACACTGGACATCCAAGGTGTGCAGCCACCTCTCCTCCACGGTGGAGTGCGGCTTCGGACAGAACACAAGGAGGAAGATATCCTGGTTGACCTGAAAAGGGGACACCAACTTTGGAAGAAAGGCCGGATGGGGCTGCAGCTGGACCTTGTCCTTGTAGAATATCATATACGGCCGCTCCAAAGTGAGGGCCTTAATTTTGAATACGTGCCTTGCCGACGTAATGGCTACAGAGAAAGCCACTTTCCATGACAGATGGGAAATGGAACAAGAAGCCAGAGACTCAAAGGGTGGGCCCGTAAGCGTAGAGAGGACCAGGTTGAGGTCCCATTGGGGAACTGGGTCCTGGACCGGTGGGAAGAACCACTCCAGGTCCTTTAGGAACCAGATAGACATCTCATACGAGAACACCAATTTACCTGGACACGCAGGTGGAAGGCCGATATGGCTGCCAAGTGCACCTTGATGGATGAAAACGTGAGGCCTTGGTGCTTTAGGTGGAGCAGGTAATCCAGGATGGTCTGCAGAGACGACTGGTCAGGGAGATGCTACACTCCAATGCCCAGCACGAGAACCTCTCCCACTTTGCCAGGTAATCGCTCTGGTGAGGGGCTTCCTGCTTTCCAAGATAACCTGCTGTACCTGGCTAGAGCAGGTCTGCTCCTCTGGGTTCAGCCACACAGCAGCCAACCCGTGAGGTGAAGAGAGGGAAGGTTCGGGTGCAGGTACTGACCATGGTCCTGTGAGAGCAGGTCCGGGTGGCTGGGCAGTGGCCATAGGGCAGTGGCCAGGTCCATGAGCGTGCCGAACCAGTGTTGGCAAGGCCATGCTGGGGTGATCATAATGACTCGCATCTTGTCCCTTTTGATTTTCAATAGGACCCTGCTGATCAGCAGAATCATCAGGAATGTGTACATCAGATCCTCCACCCATGACAGGAGAAAGGCACCTGAGAGGGTGCTCCTGCTGAGGCTTTGGATACAGCAGAACTGATGACACTACCTGTTCTGTCTGGTGGCGAACAGGTCCACTCGGGAGCCCCCCACCTCTGGAAGAGCATCCGGGTGACCTGGTACTTGGCAGCGACCTCCAAGTGGAGTGACTGCTCGTGGTGAGAGGAAAAGGACCTGCTGAGGCGATCCGCCCGTGTGTTCCAGACACCAGGGAGATGCAAAGCTTCCAAGTGGATCACGTGCTGGGTGCAAAAGTCCCACAGGTGTAGGGCCTCCTGGCAGAGAGCCGACGAGCACGCTTCCACCTACCTGTTGACATAGAACATCGAGGCCATGTTGTCCGTCAACACCTGCACTACCTGACTGGACAGCTGGGGAATGAAGAACTGCAGGCTAGGTGGCTGGCCCTGAGCTTCCTGACATTTATATGTAACACCAACTCCTCTGGAGACCATGTCCCCTGGGTCCACAGCATACCAAGATGTGCTTCCCAACCAAGGTCGGAGGCATCCGATATCAGGGAGACCATGAGCTGTGGACTCTGGAATGGCACTCCTTCTGGCACCAACCTTGGGTCGGTCCACAGCTGCAGAGAGGGAAGTACCTTCAGCGGGATCGTGATGACCATTTCCAGGTGATCCCTGGACAGGGAATAGACTGTGGCTAGCCACAGTTGAAGGGGCCGCAGTCAGAGCCTTGCATGGCAGATGACCTAAATGACCCAGGCCGCGGTGAACAGGTGGGCTGAGATGCTGGCAATACCATCTGACATCGTCCTGAACCTGGCCTGTGGCAGAAACGCCCTGGCTCGGGTAGAGTCAAGTACCGCTCCAATAAACTCTGTCCTTTGGATAGGGATTAACGTTGATTTTTGCTCATTTATCAACTAGCCCAGGGTGTGGCACGTGGTCTGCAGCATGGTGATGCTGCGCTGAACCTGGGTCCTGGAGTGGCCGTTGATGAGCCAGTCATTGAGGTGCAGGGAAATCTGGATACCCCAATGTCTGAGGTAAGCCGCCACCACCGACATGCACTTGGTGAACACCCTCGGTGCTGTTGCTAGGCCAAACGGGAGCTCTGCAAACTGGTAGTGGAAGGTCCCCACCATGAAGCACAGAAAATGTCTGTGTCCGTGGAATATCAATATGTGAAAGTATGCATCCTTCAAATCGAGGGTGGCATACCAGTCTCTCGGATCCAGGGAAGGGATGATGGAGGCCAGGAAGACCATGCAAAACTTCAGCTTCTTGAGATATTTGTTGAGGCCTCACAGGTCTAGGATGGGCCGCGGACCCCCCTTAGTCTTTGGGATTAAAAAATAGCAGGAGTAAAACCCCTTGCACCTTAAATGCAGTGGGACTCCTTCCCCGGCTCCCACCTGCAGAAGACTTTGCACCTCCTGAGTGAGCAGATGCTCGTGAGAAGCGTCCCTGAAGAGGAATGGGGAGAGGGGGTAGAAATAAACTGGAGGATATGCCCCCCTGTTATTGTGTTGAGGAACCATCGGTCCGATGTTATAGAGGCCCAGGCAGGGAGGAAGGGGGACAGATGGTTGGAGAACAACAGGGGAGCAGGATCCAAGATACAGGCTGGAAGGTCGCTCTCGATTGCACCCTCAAAATGCCTGCTTTCCACCCTGTTGGCTATAGGTGGAGCTCAAACGAGCAGCAGATGCTGGCTGGTGACCTTGCCGGCACTTATGCCCCATGCCCTTCTTACAGTAGGGCTGCGACCGACGTTGGCTACCAAACCTCTGGCTCTATTGCGGCTTGAACCACTTCCTAGCCGGCCCTGGGGTGTGCAGGCCCAGGGTGTACCGGTCTTTCTGACCATGCCATTTTGTGTCTGTTTGCTCAGACAATAGTGCCAGGCTGTCGAAGGGGAGGTCCTGGATTGACAGCTGAACCTCCATTGAAAGGCCCGACAACTGTAACCAGGATGCCCGTCTCAGGGAGATGGCCGAGGCCAGGGCTTGGGCCACAGAGTGCGCTGCATCTGAGGCCGCTGGGAGGGCTGCCCTTACCACTGCTCTGCCCTCCTCCAGGATGGCCAGGAATTCCTTCCTGGGCTACTCTGGCAGCAAGTCCCAGAACTTGGCCATGGAGTGCCAGAGTTAAAGTCAGAGCGGCCCAGCAAGGTCTGGTGGTTGGCCACTTGCAGTTGGAGTCTGGAAGATGGATAAACTTTTCTTCCAAAAAGATCGAGCTTCTTTGCCTCTTTGTTTTTGGGTGTCGCACCTGGTTGGCCCTGCCTGCCGCGCTCCTTGACTGCGGACACCACCAGAGAGCTTGGGGCAGGATGCATGTGCAAATATTGGTACCCCTTAACGGGGACATAGTATTTACGCTCTGCCCGCTTGGAGTTGGGGGGCAGTGATGAAGGCGCCTGCCACAGGGTTTTTCTGATCTTTGCCACCCCCTCGTGTACTGGCAATGCCACCCTGATGGGGCTGCCGAGCTTAAAACATTAGAGAGGGAGTTCGGGGGCTCCACCAGCTCCTCGGACTCCAGCCCCCAGTTAGAGGCTATCCTCTGTGAGCCTTGGCAGCATCCTGGGGGACCGAATGAGAGGACCCCATTATCACCTCATCAGGCGAAGATGATGATGAGGTGGATATCAACGGGTCTGTCACCTCTGCAGCCTCCACTGTGGTAGCCTCAGCCGAGGCTGGGGGACCCTGAGGAGCCCGCTCTACGCCCACATCTGAGTCAGGGCGGGCAGGAGACCATCGCCGACCTCTTGTCAGATGCTCCCGAGGCCGAATTCTGTCCCTGCAATGGTTGGGGAAACTCCCAGGGGTTCCAGAGATGCCATGGGGTCGGCCACTGGCCCTGAGACCATGCTACTCCTGGTGGTCCTGCAGGGAATGCTGGGGCCGCCAATGGGTGGCCCTCACCCGCGGGCAGGCTCTCCTCCTCACTGGCGGAGCCTGAGGAGGGGGATACATGTCTGGGGGACCTGGCCAGTGCTGAGGCCATCTGCCCATCCCGGTCCCGTCGGTGCCGACCCCGGACCTCCATTGAGGATCTGAGCAAGGGTGATGACTCTCGATGCTGCAGTCCCGGTGATTGACAGCGGCATTTGGCGGATCGGCGATGGTAAACCCACAATCTATGCCTGCCACGTAATGGGCAGTGCCGCTCTATCGAGCAGGAGCAAGTAGATCGCAGTCTTGGGGACTGATACCGCACCCACAGCGACCCGTAACAATGCTCCTGCAACCAGTGGCGAGGCTCCGTGGCTGAGTGACTAGAACGGCTCGGGTGCACCCTTCACCAAGGCTGTGGGGACAGGTGTTGTAGCTTCCGCAGGTCTGCACCCATCCACTGCTGATCGCTGCCTCGAGCCCGAGGACTGTTGCTTGGAGTCTGGGGACTGACGCTGGGAACTCTGGCCTGTCCAGGGTCTGGTAGCTCTGCACAGGTGAGCGCTGGCAGGACACTCCCTGAGGTGAGGAGTGGTGCCATACTCATGGGAGTGTTGGAAGGGTCCTGAGGCAGGTTCATCCCTCGAGCAGGGCACCTCCGTGGCCGGTGTGAGTGGTACCAGTAGGAAAAGGATGGCCTTTGTGCCTGAAAGGCCTCCAGTGTGGATAGCACGGTCAGGTATCGGGCGCTTCCCAGGGTGGTGGGTGGGTCATGGAGTGGGCTCACCTGCTCAACAGGAGCTGGGGTACCACCTCCCTCTGGAGGGGAAGAGCTGCCCCACACAGGTCTTTGCTCTCCTCCGGGCCTCTCATTCCCTTTGTGGGACGTAGGAGAGCTTCCCCTCCTGGCCTTTCTTTGCTTTCCGCCGGTCCCAGGGGTGGGGCGTTGATGCCAGTCCGAGGCCGATGCCAGCGGCGTGCTCCGCACCAAGGACATAGTGCTGGGTCAGGGGAATCTGACCTGGTCATCCCAAGGACGGTGCGAGGGCCGACTCCATAAGGACCACTCGGAGACCAATGTCCTGCTCCTTTTTGGTCCACGGTTTGAAACTTTCACCGCTGCAACTTGTCACTAACGTGGGTTTCCCCCGAGCACTTCAAACAGCTCCTGTGGGGGTTGCCAACTGGCGTGGGCTTCTTGCAACAGTCACAAGGTTTGAAGCCTGGGGATCAGGGCATGCCCTGTCCCTAGGCTACGTCCCTCCAGGACTGCAAAATAGCACGAAACCACACTAAGCCCTGGTCTACACTAGGAGTTGAGGATGAATTTTAGCAGCGTTAAATCGATTTAACCCTGCACCCGTCCACACGACGAAGCCCTTTTTTTTTGACTTAAAGGGCTCCTAAAATCGATTTCCTTACTCCACCCCTGACAAGCGGATTAGCGCTGAAATCAGCCTTGCTGGGTCGAATTTGGGGTACTGTGGACGCAATTAGACAATATTGGCCTCTGGGAGCTATCCCAGAGTACTCCATTGTGACCGCTCTGGACAGCACTCTCAACTCAGATGCACTGATCAGGTAGACAGGAAAAGGCCCGCGAACTTTTGAATTTCAATTTCCTGTTGGCCAGCGTGGCAAGCTGCAGGTGCCCATGCAGAGCTCATCAGCAGAGGTGACCATGATGGAGTCCAAGAATCGCAAAAGAGCTCCAGCATGGACTGAACGGGAGGTACGGGCTCTGATTGCTGTATGGGGAGAGGAATCCGTGCTATCAGAACTATGTTCCAATTTTTGAAATGCCAAAACATTTGTCAAAATCTCCCAGGGCATGAAGGACAGAGGCCATAACAGGGACCCAAAGCAGTCCCACGTGAAACTTAAGGAGCTGAGGCAAGCCTACCAGAAAACCAGAGAGGCAAATGGCCACTCCAGCTCAGAGCCCCAAACATGCCGCTTCTGTGATGAGCTGCATGCCATTTTAGGGGGTTCAGCCACCACTACCCCAGCCGTGTTGTTTGACTCCTTCAATGGAGATGGAGGCAACACGGAATTAGGTTTTGGGGATGAGGATGATGATAGCTCACAGCAAGCAAGTGGAGAAACCGGTTTTCCCGACAGCCAGGAACTGTTTCTCACCCTGGACCTGGAGCCAGTACCCTCCAAACCAACCCAAGGCTGCCTCCCAGACCCGCCAGGCAGAGAAGGGACCTCTGGTGAGTGTACCTTTTAAAATACTATACATGGTTTAAAAGCAAGCATGTTTAATGATTAATTTACCCTGGCATTTGCAGCTCTTCTGGATGTACTCCCAAAGCCTTTGCAAAAGATTTCTCGGGAGGGCAGCCTTATTCTATCCACCATGTTTGGACACTTTACCACACCAGGACAGTAGCACGTACTCGGGAATCATTGTAGAACAAAGCTTTGCAGAGTATGTTTGCTGGCGTTCAAACAACATCTGTTCTTTATCTCTCTGTGTTATCCTCAGGAGAGTGATATCATTCATGGTCACCTGGTTGAAATAGGGTGCTTTTCTTAAGGGGACATTCAGAGGTGCCCGTTCCTGCTGGACTGTTTGCCTGTGGCTGAACAGAAATGTTCCCCGCTGTTAGCCACGGGGAGGGGGGAGGTGCTAACTACGTGGTGGGGAGAGGCAAAATGCGACCTTGGAACGAAAGCACATGTGCTATGTATGTAATGTTAACAGCAAGGTTTACCATGAAAGAGTGTACCCATTGTTCTATAAAATGTGTCTTTTTAAATACCACAGTCCTTTTTTTTCTCCACCAGCTGCATGTGTTTCAAGGACCACAGGATCTTCTCCTTCCCAGAGGCTAGTGAAGATTAGAAGGCGAAAAAAACACACCTGTGATGAAATGTTCTCTGAGCTCATGCTGTCCTCCTATGCTGACAGAGTACAGACGAATGCATGGAGGCAGACAATGTCAAAGTGCAGGAAAGCACAAAATGACTGGGAGGAGAGGTGGCGGGCTGAGGAGAGTAAGTGGTGGGCTGAAGAGAGGGCTGAAGCTAAAAAGGTGGCAGCAGCGTGATGAGAGGAGGCAGGATTCAATGCTGAGGCTGCTGGAGGATCAAACTAATACGCTCCAGCATATGGTTGAGCTGCAGGAAGGCAGCAGGAGCACAGACTGCCGCTACAGCCCCTGTGTAACCAACTGACCTCCTCCCCAAGTTCCATAGCCTCCTCACCCAGATGCCCAAGAACTCGGTGGGGGGGCCTCTGGCTACCGAGCCACTCCACCCCAGAGGATTGGCCAAGCAACAGAAGGCTGGCATTCAATAAGTTTTGAACTTTTAAAGTGCTGTGTGGCCTTGTCCTTCCCTCCTCCACCACCCCTCCCGGTGCTTCCCTCCTCCACCACCCCTCCCGGGCTACCTTGGCAGTTATCCCCCTATTTGTGTGATGAATTAATAAAGAATGCATGAATGTGAAGCAACAATGACTTTATTGCCTCTGCAAGCAGTGATCGAAGGGAGGAGGGGAGGGTTGTTAGCTTACAGGGAAGTAGAGTGAACCAAGGGGCGGCGGGTTTCATCAAGGAGAAACAAACAGAACTTTCACACCGTAGCCTGGCCAGTCATGAAACTGGTTTTCAAAGCTTCTCTGATGCGCACCGCGCCCTCCTGTGCTCTTCTAACCGCCCTGGTGTCTGGCTGCACGTAACCAGCAGCCAGGCGATTTGCCTCAACCTCCCACCCCGCCATAAACGTCTCCCCCTTACTCTCACAGATATTGTGGAGCGCACAGCAGGCAGTAATAACAGTGGGAATATTGGTCAGTAAACTGCACCAGTGTGCTTTTAAACGTCCAAATGCACATTCTACCACCATTCTGCACTTGCTCAGCCTATAGTTGAACAGCTCCTGACTACTGTCCAGGCTGCCTGTGTACGGCTTCATGAGCCATGGCATTAAGGGGTAGGCTGGGTCCCCAAGGATAACTATGAGCATTTCAACATCCCCAATGGTTATTTTCTGGTCTGGGAAGAAAGTCCCTTCCTGCAGCTTTTGAAACAGACCAGAGTTCCTGAAGATGCGAGCGTCATGTACCTTTCCTGGCCATCCCATGTTGATGTTGGTGAAACGTCCCTTGTGATCTACCAGTGCTTGCAGCACTATTGAAAAGTACCCCTTGCGATTTATGTACTCGCCGACTTGGTGCTCCGGTGCCAAGATAGTGATATGGGTTCCGTCTATGGCCCCACCACAGTTAGGGAATCCCATTGCAGCAAAGCCATCCACTATGACCTGCACATTTCCCAGCGTCACTACCCTTGATATTAGCAGATCTTTGATTGCGTTGGCTACTTGCATCACAGCAGCCCCCAGAGTAGATTTGCCCATTCCAAATTGATTCCCGACTGACCGGTAGCTGTCTGGCATTGCAAGCTTCCACAGCGCTATTGCCACTCGCTTCTCAACTGTGAGGGCTGCTCTCATCTTGGTATTCATGAACTTCAGGACAGGGGAAAGCAAGTCACAAAGTTCCATGAAAGTGCCCTTACGCATGCAAAAGTTTCGCAGCTACTGGGAATCGTCCCAGACCTGCAACACTATGCGGTCCCACCAATCTGTGCTTGTTTCCCGGGCCCAGAATCAGCGTTCCACTGCATGAGCCTGCCCCATTAGCACCATGATGCCTGCATTGCCAGGGCCCGTGCTTTGAGAGAAGCCTGTGTCCATGTCCTCATCACTCTCGTCACCGCGCTGACATCGCCTACTTGCCCGGTTTCGCTTTGCCAGGTTCTGGTGCTGCGTATACTGCTGGATAATGCGCGTGGTGTTTAATGTGCTCCTTATTGCCAAAGTGATCTGAACGGGCTCCATGCTTGCCGTGGTATGGCGTCTGCACAGAAAAAATGCGCAGAACGATCGTCTGCCGTTGCTCTGAAGGAGGGAGAGGCGACTGATGACATGGCTTACAGGGTTGGCTTACAGGGAATTAAAATCAACAAAGGGGGTGGCTTTACATCCAGGAGAAATAAAAACAACTGTCACACAGAGTGGCCCCCTCAAGGATTGAACTCAAAACCCCTGGGTTTAGCAGGCCAATGCTCAACCCACTGAACTATCCCTCCCCCCAGTATTTCAGGCAGGACTTATGGAGGGAGCGGGGACCAAGTGAATACAAAACAAATCTGGTCTATTTCTTGTTTTGGTCCACTCCATCTATCTTTTACATCTTTGGCTGGCAGAAGACAGTGCAGAAGGACTGCGAGCCATCCACATCTCCTGGCTGCTCGCCATAAGATGGTTCAATAGGACTGGCTGCAGGACTAAAGAGAATGACCTGGTCGAATCACTCCTAATTTAGTCCCTGCGCCCATATCTGCCCAGGTGCTCCTGACTGACCTTACCAAGGCGGCCAAGAGCACCTCGGACATGATGAGGATGGTTTTCAGGCCTATTGTACCATCTGCTGCCACAAGGCAATGGGTTGCTGCTGCTGTGTAGCAATACAGTCCCACGTCTGCCAGCACCCAGGAGACATACGGTGACGGTGATCTGAGCGGGCTCCATGCTTGCCATGGTATGGCATCTGCACAGGTAACTCAGGAAAAAAGGTGTGAAATGATTGTCTGCCGTTGCTTTCACTGAGGAAGGGAGGGAGGGAAGGGGGCCTGATGACATGTACCCAGAACCACCCGCGACAATGTTTTTTTCCCCATCAGGCACTGGGATCTCAACTCAGAATTCCAGTGGGCAGCGGAGACTGCGGGAACTGTGGGATAGCTACGCACAGTGCAACACTCTGGAAGTTGACACTAGCCTCGGTACTGTGGAAGCCCTCCGCCAAGTTAATGCACTTAATGCACTTAGAGCATTTTGTGTGGGGACACACACAATTGACTATATAAAAACGATTTCTAAAAAACCAACTTCTATAAATTTGACCTAATTTCATAGTGTAGACATACCCTTAGGGAACTCGAAAACTAACAACTATTAACAGCAATATTTGCAATGAGCAGTCGAGAGGAGGAAGCTTGCGGAAGCCAGGGGAGCGTTCCTGTACCGACGCTGGAGGTAAGAAGGAACTGAAGGAGAGGGGAGCTGGCGGTGCATACAACACTGGTGCATACACACGTCACTCCAGAGGGTGCCAGAGCCAGTCCCCTATGGACACCGCTGAGGGGAAAACGCCCAGCACCGGTGCCTGCGGCGAGCACACACCGAACATGGAGTGAACATAAGCAAGCACTCGAAGAAGTGAATGGCACTGCTAACCCTCCCAGCTCACCCAGGCCGGCGGCTCTGCAGAGAGGCTTGGGCCCCAGCTGCCCACCTGGCCCACGCCCATGGCAGCCAGGCATGCGAGCCAGCAGCTGCATAGGCCAGTAGCAGGCCCAAGCCCCTCAGCGGAGCAGCCTGCTTGCCGGGCTGGCTCCTGGGCGGCAGCATTTGCAGGCACACACCGCAATTGCATTCTCAGCACAGGGCAGCTGGAAGCTGGAAACCCAGGGGAGGGGCAGCCCCCTGATCTGCTGGGAACCAAGCTGGGCAGGCCCATGGCCATTTGCTCCTTCGAGGTGGGTGTGGCGCCCCCAGAGCAGAGGGATCCTGTCCCCATCGGGGGGCCCTGTCCCCAGGTGCCTACTCCTGCTCAGGCCGGTCTGCATTAGTCTGCCTGCCTGGCAGCTGCTACCTCTGCTTCTGCAGGCAGCTGGGTGCATTCGACTCCACGTGCCCCACCCCACGTGCCTGGCACATCCCCGTGCCCAGCCAGACGTGCCAACCCCTGTGCCTGTCCCGGCTTGCAGCAGGTCAGGGCTTGTGCGGCGGCAGACAGTTCTCCCGGTGCAACCCCCTCATGGTGCTGGCTCCCCATTAGCTCTCCTTCCCCTTCCACCAAGGCTTCCTGCACGGGCAGGCCAGGAAGGCCCCTACCTGTAGATATGGCCCTGCCTTCACCAGCATCAGCTCTGGGGCAGTCGCAGGGCTCTCCTGCAGCCACGTGTCCGAAGGTCAGGCTGCCAGCTGGTCTGGGTCTGGCCCCAGCTGAACTCCACAATGTGTAGCACCTTGGTTGTGCTCACACATCCTGGCACCTGGCTGAGACAGGCCATGCTCCCACGGGCAAGCCGTGCAGGCCCCATGCCAAAAACCCGCTCTGTTATCTGCCCAGGGTGGGACGGCTGAGCCATCCGCTCTGCCCAGAGGTGGGGTGCCCTCCCGGCCCAAGGCACCCCGTGAGCCTACAGACAGTGGAGGGCAGCGAGCATCACCCCTGCACTGCAGCAGGGCCTGGGCTGTCGGGCACACCAGGAGCAAGGATCGTCTGCAATCACTGGTGTTACCTAGAGACACGAACCTCACAAAAAAGCTGCTGCCTGTAACGATGAAGCCGGCAAGAAAAGGCAAATGAAGTAGCCACGGGCACGTGCCCAATGGCGTTCCCTGTGGGTTGGCTGGAGGATTGCAGCTCAGAGGGGGAAGAGTTGCCAGTCTCTGGGGTTCACCCACCCCTCCATGTTCTGCAGCTGCAGGAAGGGCCAGAGCAGCCCAGTGAAGGCAAAAGGCTGGCTCAGCACAACCACAATGCCCGGCAGCCCACGAACCCTGACCCGCCACAGCAGCTGGGCCGATGGCTCTGGGGCCAGCGCAGACCCAGACCCTCAATCCCTGGGATTTGGGTTCTCAAGGGGCTATTTGTCATGCCTGCTGCTGCTGCCTGGTTCTGGCAAGGATACTGCCTGCTACTTAGGGCTCAAGCAGCTGGGGCCAGACCCGGACCAGCTGGCAGCCTGACCGGTGGCCATAAGGGGATGGCAACCTCAGCCCCAGGGAGGTTCAGCTGGGGCCAGACCGGGAACCTCAGCCCCCGGGAGGCCGGTGTCTCACTCGGGCCAGACCGGGATGCTGCAGCACAGCTGTGTTGCTCAAGGGGTGCTGGGCTGTGATCCCCGACTAGCACGGCTGAGCAGGCGAGGCTTACACCAGCCCAGCTGGGCTTTCACTGGGGCTGCGTGTGTCGCTGGGGGAGCTGCTGGGCTAGCTGCAGCCACAGCATCCTGGTCTGGCCCGAGTGAGCCCAACAGCCCGGGCTGAGACACCGGCCTCCGTGGGGCCGAGGGTCCCATCACCTTATGGCCACTGGTCCCCCAGCACTGTGCCAGCCCGGGCTGTAGCTGCAGGGGGAGGCTTGGGCAGAATGGGAGGCCAAGCCGCTCGAGGCACAAATTGAGCAGCGATGTCCCTGCCGCAGCCAGACGCCGGCCGCTTGGCGAGTCTCCAGTGAACGCAAGCGGCGCTGGGTGGCCCAGCCCTTCACCAGGCTGCGGTTCCTCTAGCCCCAAGTGCCCCCAGAGCTGGGGGAATCCCAGTGGACGGTCCCCCCTCAGGGAAATGGGGTTGAGCTGGTGCAGAGCAGTGGGGCCTGGCTGCAGCCCCTCGGTCACTGCTGTGGGGGGCTAAGCGCAGAAGGAGAGTGCTCCCGGACGATGGGGCCATGTGGAGGGGATGGATGGCAGTAGAAGACACCACACAACGCATTTCGGAGTGCTCTCTGGCTGGGTGGGGAACAGGAACCGGAGAGGAAAACGCTGCTTCCGAATCCAGCATGCGGGGCCAGGCCCTGAGTTGGAGTCAAGGTGCAAACAGGGCTGAAGTCAAGGAAGCTGCAGCAGGAGAGGCCGGGAATGTCCGGCTACTGCTCAGCAGTGCTGGGGCAGGGTAACCCCGGTAAGTGGGGATGTGCCAGCAGGGGCACCAAGCGGACACAGAGCAGGGTCGTCGGGAGTCACCTGCCTCCGGACCTGAGCGGCTTTCGGAAAGAATAGCCCAGGACAGCGTCAAACCAAAGAGACATTTTTATTGGTACCGTACATGACCCCAGATTGGCACAAACAAGGCCAAACCGCCCCCCCCCCCAAAAAGAGGCAGCATTAGAGTGCACCGGGGATGAGACTGGGCAGGGCAGGGGGCACATTGCAGTTCCCAGGGGTAAGGTGGGGGGCACGCGTCACCATTTCATGCCAAGCCACAGCAATGGGGAGGTGACAATGGTACCTCCAGTCACAAAAGGACAGACCCCCGCCCCCCCATTCATTCAGAGTCCCCAGGCTCCTTGGACAGGCTGGTCCTCATGCTTCATCTTAGCCAAGAGGCCTGGAGAGCCGTGCCCAGGGTGGGGGGGGGGAGAAGGTGCCCCCCCAAGAGTGTCCAGGCCTCCTGCTCCACACAGCCTCCTACACGAGGAACACGAACCTGCCCAGCCCCAGGGAGAGGCACGAGCCGTGCAGCTCGGTCGGCAGAGCCAGGGCGGGACACGCGCCGGAAGGACACCAGGGCTGCCTGGAGTCTACGCCAGGTGCCCCGCCGGGGGGCCAGGCTTTCCAATGACTCCCCCCAGCCAGAGCGCTAGTCTGGGCCAGCTGCCCGGGGCCCAGGAGGGCGGAGGGACGGTGCTGCCCCCTGCAGGACACTTTTCCAATGCGGGGGGCGGCGCTTTCCCCTGGGCCTTGCAAGCAGAATCGATGGGGCTCCCCACTAGGCTCAGATCTGCCCCGGGCCCTCGCAGCAGGAGCCCCCGGCTTGGGGCAGTGAAGAGCAGCCAGCCGGCACTGGGAGCCGGGCCCTTCTGTCCCCAGTCCTAGCCCCCAGAGTGGGTTTGGCTGCCGGAAGGCAGGAAGTGGCGCGAGGGGGCAGGGGATGGAACCTACGCTGAGCCCCCATCCCCAGAGGGGGCCACCCGAGGGACCCACAGGGTGACCCGAGAACAGGGATAGGGGGCACTGGTGTGGTGCAGAGGCGCCCCCTGGTGGTCACTGGGGACCCAACTCTGCAGGTTGGGCTGGGAAATTCACCGTCACCGTCTCCATCTCCCAGCCCGGAGCAGGGGCCTGACCCCAGCCTGCAGCCACCGGCTGGCGCCAGGGCACGGGGGCACCTTGGGCTGTTAGAAACCCGCTGCCGCTGGGCTCCCTCGCCCTGCCCACAGGGCACCCCTTGATGGCACCTGCTCTACCACGCTCTGTACAGCGAGGGGTAGGAGCAGAGAACACCCACCCCCACATTCCTGCCCATTTCCCATAGGCTCCCCCCCCCCGCTGCCCACCAGGCTCAACCAGCCCTCCTGGAGCTGATCTGCCCTGGCCCCATCCCAGCTGGGCACCCAGCAATTCATCTGCCCCACTGCAGGGTCGTGGGCAGCCATCACCCCTCCCTCAGCAGAGGGCTGGACAACCACATGGTACCACCTGTCCCACCCCCAGCGGGCACCCCAGTTGTGAACTGGTGACAGCGCCCCCTTCCACCCGCCTGCCTGCTCGGAAGAAACCGGGGAAGGATTTTCCTTTTAAAAATCATTATTATTCTTCTGGTTTCCCCTAACATCAAACAAGGCAGCTGCTCTAGTGAGAACACATTGAAAGAACAGGATCATACACCGTCTACAGCGCGGAAATGTACAAGCACGAGGTACACAAACCCGAGGAGGGGGGAATGGGGACAACAGCACACAAGATTTACATTGAGGGAGGGGTGGGGGGGCTTCCCCCCACCCCTGGAGGGAATAGAAAGGAAGTCTGCAAAGTCTCTTCTTGGTTTGAAGCTCTCTGAACTGTATATAAAACAAGACTCCCAAGAGATCTAGAAGCCTGTACAAAATCAGGACAGGGTTTTTTTTGGGGGGGAGGAGGGGGGGACCAGGGTGAAGGGGGAGGTTTTCCATTTTTTTTTAAACTTACAATTTTAATATTATTTTAAAAAAAACCAGTTGGGGGGCTGGAGCCCGGGGCTGTACCGGGGCCCAGGCCGACGCACACAGAGCGAGAGGAACGGCAAGGAAGCCAGGCGTGGACTTGGGGCGCTTTCCCATTTCGGCCTCTGAGCCTCTGGCCCCTTCTCCCACCCCAGCCCCAGGTTGCAGGGGATTCGTCTCCATCGCGGATTTCTATATACACAACGCTCCACCTCGGCCCGCCGCGCTCTCGCTCCCGAGGGCAAAACCTCTGCCAGCCAGGCGAGCAGGGAAACGCGGCCCTGCCTGGCTGCCCCTTCCCCAGCCGCCAGAAGGGGGCGCGACAGGGACAAGCCTCCCGAATGGCTACCTGCCCCAAAGCCCAATCAACCCACCCCGCCTACGGGATGCTTGCAGGTGCAAGGGGCCAGCTCGGAGGGGGACAGGAGAAGCAGCCGCTTCGTGGGTTGTGGGGCTGGAGCGACGCACTCGCTTCGCTCCCCACCGCGGCAGAGCTCTGCAGACGCCCGGCCTCAGTGTACCGCCGTTCGGGGAGCCCCAACCCGTGGTCCTCGGGCGCTCGCCGGCTACTGGCTTCCCCGTGGAAGGAGGGTGTCAGGTAGTAACGGGTGGGAGCCACAGAAGCAGGCCCCCCTCCCACCGGGGCCAGGCTCTCCCATTTGGCAAGGGCAGGACTGGGAACATGGGAGAGGGAGTTCAGGCTCTCCCGGGGGGTGGAGTAGAGAGGGGGCCCCATGGGCAAGCAGGAGTGCAGAGAGCGGGGGCAGGGCGGCTGGCAGGGCTGGGGCTCCACGCCCTGGCACCAGGCAGCGCCGATCCGCTCCCCAGTCCCTTTCCGTTACTGGGAGGCCTGTGACGTGGGGTTCTCCGACTTGCTCTCCTGGCTGGAGGGCGGCTTGCTGTTCCAGGGGCTGTTGGCGCCCAGGGCGGGCGAGTTGTTGAAGCTGTCCTCGTCGTCGATCCCGTTGGCGGCGTCGAACTGCGTGTTCTCCAGCCGGGTGATGAGCCGCTCGTCCTCGTCGCCGAACTCGCCCCCCATCAGCGTGGGCTCGCCCACCACCATCACATCCTGAAAGGGGAGACGGTCCCGAAACATAATCAAGGCGGTGGCAGCCCCGGCCCCCCCCCCCAACGGGACGAGGCTCTGGCCCCGAGTGCCACCTCCTTCCCAGCCACTGCTTCCCTGGGCCCCCCACGGCCCCTCTCCCACAGCCCCACGCCTGATGCTGTCAACCTATTTCCAGCAGGATCCCGGCGCGGTACCTGCTGGGCCGTACACAACCTCCCCCACCGGGTCACTGCTCAGCTGCGGGCCCCAGAGGTGGGGCTGGGATCCACATGCAAACTGGAAGCGCTGCGCTCTGGCAGGACCGCCCCAGGCCCAGCCTGGGGTCCCACGTGGCCCTCGAAGGGGATGGCAGCTCTCCCGGGCAGCGGCCTGTCTGCTCTGCCCCAGTGCGTCCCCCCAGCTCAGGCCTGATGCGGGGAAACTGGCCGTCGGGGGCTGGGACATGGACGGTTCCTGCACATTCAGCCCCCTGGAGACGGGGCTCTATGGGCCCAGCCTGGGCGAGGGCTCCGGGGGGTGGCTCGGCAGGACGGGGAAGAGAAATGGAAACGGGATGCTTACAGGTACCTGACTGGACAGGGCGAAGGTGCTGGCCGGACTCTTCTTCTTGCTGTTGCTGTTGTTCGCGTTGCCACCGCTAGAGCTCATGGTGCTGCCCCCCGACATCTTCCTTTTCCGGCGCTTGCTGGGCTGCTGCCGTGCCGGCTCGGCTGTGGGGGGTGGGGGGGAGGACTGTTAACCAGCCTGGGCTGGAGCTGGCTCCCCATCCTCACCCCGAGGAACCCTGCCCAGCCCCCGCTCCCCTTCTCTCCACAGCACTTGCCCGGTTTTCAGCCCCACTGCCCAGGCAGGGAGGCCAAGGGGGAAGGGACGCGCCAACAGTCACGGTTGGGAACGGAACCCAGGAGTCCTGACACCCAGTCCCCTGCAGCCCACACTACTCCCCGCCATGCACCACCAGACCACGCACTCACAGCTGGGGGGGCCAGCCGAGAGCCCCGTCCTGGGTGGTCACAGACAGAACCGGCCTCCCTTCCCCTCCCAGGGCAGGTCTCCCCACCAGCCCCCCACCGCCAGGTGCTCCGGGCCCCGGGGTCTCACCTGGCGGCGCCACCATCCGCTGCCACTTCTGGAACAGGCAGGTCTTGAGGCAGTCGCGGGGACTGAGGCTGTAGGTCTTGTGCCGGGACATCAGCTCCTGCATCGGCTCCAGGATCACGCAGAGCTGGGGGGAGGAGAGATTCAGCGTCCGCTGCCCAGCATAATGCCACCGCTGCGTCCGAGCCAGCGCCCCCTGGGACCCCGGGCACAGCCGCACGCAGCGATCAGGACACCCAGCGCCCACCACCCCCACCCAGCCTCTCCCTGGCCCCCCTGCACCAGCACCACGTATCCCCTCCACTGGCCCCTACCACAGGGGCTGGGCTGCCTGCCTAGGTCCCTTGGGCTGCCCCGGTCTCCGTGGGCGCCAGGGCAGAGGGGCCGGGCTCCAGGCAGGAGCTGTGTCACGGTAGCAGGCTGGGCTCTGCACCGTCCATCCCCCAGGCGGGTGGGACTCCCCGGGGCAATAACAGGCCGCCAAACACTGGGGGGTCTTGGTGGGCATGACACTGTCCTACAATGTGCACAGCTCATGAATATGCATTACCACATTTGCATAAACACACCCCCACCCCTTTAGGTCTCCCTCTCCCTGCCCTCAGGTCTCTGCCTGCCGCGGTGCCGGGAGCTCCAGCTACATTTCTAGGGCTGGGCTCCCTAGGCCGGAGTCCTAGAGCCGCCCCCCAGGGCGATAACCCCTGAGCCCTTGGGCAGGTAGAGTCTGGGGCCCCCTGATTACAGAGCCGAGCCCCCCGCCGCGCTCCGCACGCACGTACCCGGAGGTAGTTGAGGGTGGAGTTGGAGAGCCCGCAGCGGGTGATGTTCTTGGATAACTGGTCCAGCATCTGGGGGTCCTGTGCCTAGGAGCACAGAGGGGACAGGGACACCTCAGCCGCGCTCGGGCTGGGAACGGCACAGCTCCAGCCCCCGCCCCACCTGAACTCTGGCCTGCCCAGCCTGTGCGTCCAGGGGAGCCAAGGCCCATCCCTGTAGGTCTGCAGCCCCCTGGATATTCGCATGGTGAAGAGACAGCTGAGCAAAGAGCGTCACAGCACACACGGCTCTGGCCCCGGGGGCAGATGTGAGAGTTTGAACAACTAGGAGAGAGACGCACACCCTGTCCCGAGGGACTCCTGCCCCGGGCCAGGCTGCAGCCCTGCTGGGGCCTTGGGGCTCAGCCGCGGGGCCACCGGCACTGAGCCAGGGACTCACGTGCATGGCGAGGATGCTGCGAGGAATGAGCTCTCGATGCTGCCGGATGCTGAAGTGCCACGTCTTTATCCGCATCATGTCGTCGAACATGAACTCCAGGTAAAGCCGCCCCTCCACACACACCTGGGGAGGGGACGAGACGTCAAACCCAAACGCCCCGAGACCCAGCCGAGCTTCCTCAACCCCTCCCGGCTCTGATCTGCTGCTCCCCTCCCCGCAGGATAAACCGCACTTGGGCTCCCACCCAGCGCGCAATGCACGGCAACGCCTCCGGCCTCACCCGCCCACGGTGCCAGGAGACAAGCTTCCCGCTCTGCCAGCCGTGCAGCCCCAGACAGACTCCAGTGCCCCGAGCCTACGCAGCTGGCACCTGCTGGTCCCCCTTGCACCAATGCCTGTCTCCCCTTCGCCCGAACACACTCTGACCTGCCAGCATCTTGGGCTGTAGGGCAGGCAGGGGCAGGCACAGCCACGCCGGGGGTGCCCAGGCTGGCCAGGAACCCCAGATACTCTCTTACACTGGGCAGTACTCAGTGGCTAATTGTCTCCCGAGGGCCAGCATCGCGGCGGTGCCCAGAGCTGGGCTCTCCAGCCCTGCAGAGTCCCGAGGGAGCCAGGCCCGGCGCCTGCCCCTACCTGCGTGAACATGGGCTTGCCGTGCTGGGTCACCATGGTGCACTGGTCGCAGTCCAGCGAGACGAAGTTGTTGTGGAAGGACTCCTTGGGGTGCTTGAGCACGTAGTACAGCTCCGTGGCACCCCCCTCAAAGATGCTGCGGAAGTAACGGGGAATCAGAGTCCGGCCGATGGCTGCAGCAGGGAGGGGAGAGAGCGAGGAAGAGAGTCAACGCCCGGTTTCCCTGGAGCCCCAGCTCAGCTCGCTGCAGGGCTGTGGTTCAGGCCAGGCACCCCCAGCTACCACCCTGCCACCCCATCCTCCAGCACGATCGGCCGGGAGCCAGGCACAGAGGAACCCAGCTCACACGGCAACCGTGGGGCAGAGGCAGCCGCTCTGAGAGGTGCAGGGCGGGCAGCCTGCAGGATGAGACGTCCCAGGGCCGCTGTGCGAGGCCGAGCGCCTGCTGACAGGAAGCCACCCTGGGTTCCCCACCACTGGCTCCGCTTTGCCTTTGTTTCCCTGTCCCTGAGGCCATACAGGCAGGGTCCTCGCACCCTGTCTATGGGACTGCGAAGGTGCCCATCACCGTGGTATCAGGATCTGACATGGAGCTCAGCTCTGCCCCGGAGCAACCGTGGGCCAAGCCCGGAACCAGCCCCTGAGGCGCACGGCACAGACCCCGCGCGGCAGCTGGGGTCCCCAGTCCAGCCCACACAGCACTTGGCATCGCACCGGCTGGCTGTTAGCCCTTTCCCAGCTTCGTCGGGGCGGGGTCCCGGCAGTGCCCGCAGCCGGGCCCCCGGCCACTCACTGTATCTCTTTGGTCCATCCTCCAGGCAGAAGGTGATCGTTAGCATGGCATCGTCCTCGAAGAACTCCGTGGTGAAGGCGTCCCACCAGAGATTGTCACATTCCTGGGGGCGGGAGACGGGTGCGGCATCACGGGGAGGGGAGAGAACCTGCCCCGCCAGGGGACCTGGGACCCTCCATCCTGGCTGGGCTGAGACAGGGAGCTGCAACGCCCTCGGGCCCCTGGAGACCCGCAAGGTCTGAGGGGCCCGGCCAGTGACTCGCAGGGGCTCTGCCAACGTGGACACAGGCTGTGTGGCCACTGGGCCCAGCATGCGATGCTCCACCCTGAGGCTACCCACGAGCACCCATGGTCTCACCCCTTGCCCCCAGGGTCCCCCACTCCCCCGCCCCAGCCCCGCCCGCACACCTCTGTCCAGTTCTGCAGCCGTTTGTTCAGCTCGAATATCCTGTAGTCGGTCTGGTTCCCGTACGGCGTGTGCCTCCTGCCAAGCAAGCACAGCACGGCCGCTCAGCGGGACCCGGCCTTGCCCAGCCCACCCCCACGCTGCCCATCCCAGCCAGCCCTCCCCCCGCCAGCCCGCGCTGCCCACCCCAGCCAGCCTGCGCTGCCTGCCCCAGCCAGCCTGCCCGCCCCCCGCCAGCCCAAGCTGCTCGACCCAGCCCTCCCCCGCCCCAGCCAGCCCACCCCCCGTCAGCCCGAGCTGCCCGCCTCCCACCCCAGCCAGCCCTCACTGCCCGCCCCAGCCCACCCCCCGCTGCCTGCCCCAGCCAGCCTGCTCCCCACCAGCCCAAGCTGCCTGCCCCAGCCCTCCCCCCGCCCGCCCCAGCCAGCCTGAACTGCCCTCCCCCGCCCGCACTGCCCACCACTCACCAGCCCAAGCTGCCTGCCCCAGCCCTTCCCCTGCCATCCCAAGCTGCCTGCCCCAGCCAGCCCACCCCCGCACTGCCTGCCCTAGCCCCAGCCTGCCCCCACGCTCCCCACCCCAACCCCAGCCTGCCTGCGCTCCCCACCTCAGCCTCAGCCCGCCCCCATGTTCCCCGCCCCACCCCCAGCCCACCCCCGTGTTGAGTGCTCCCATGCAGGGAGGGCAGGACCTGGCCTTGGGGCACAGCCTGCCCCAGGTGGCGTGAGCTGTGGACCCAGGATCCTAGGCTGCTCACCCCGAGCAGAGGAGTGGTGCCCCATGGTTTGGCGTGGGGCTCCAAAGCAGCTTCTTCCCTCTTGGCACCGGCTTGGGCGGCACCACCAGGACTCCTGCTGCCCCCCACACCCAGGCATGAGGCCCCCCCCAGAGCACGAGCAATGACCCCAGCCCTCCCGGAGCGCAAGCTCTTACCCTATCCCGGGCTCCAGGTACGTCGGCGGGTACATGGGGGTAGGTCTGCGGAGAGAGGTGCCGACAGGCGGTTAGGGCACATCCCCATGGAGCCTCAGACGTAGCCTGTGTTGTCACCCCCTCCCTGCCCCCCCGAGTGACAGGCTGCCCGGGGCTCTCTGCCCCCATCCCAGGCTGGCAGGTCTCTCTGCCCCCAGCACTGGGGTAGATTCTCCCCACACGCGGCCTGGGGAGCCCAGCCCGGAGCAGAGAGCACAGCAAGGAAAACCCATGCCCAGTCGGGTGGGGGGAACAAATGGACCTTGAGGATGAACCCCAAACACAGTGTGTGACCCCGTTTGGGGGCAAGGGGGGTCAGACCTGCCCTGGCCCACTGTTGCTTTACACCAGGATCTGGGACCCAGGGAGGAGGGGGCTGGCGAAGGTACCTGACGGGGGCTAGTGCATGGATGCCTATGGTTGCCCCACTGCATTGTGGGGAGTAACCCACCCGGCACCACCCTCAGGCTGAGCCCCCTCAGCTCCCCCCAGAGCCCAGGGGAGTCAGGGACACCCCAAGGATCGCTGTGTCTTCCATGCCGTTCTTCCACCTCTCTCAGGGCTATTAACGCCCCCACCTGCAGCCCAGCATCTCAGCCCGCGTGTCTCTAACCTTCCCAGCCCTGGCCGCACCACACCCGCCCTGCCGCTTCGGGGCAGCCCACGCATGCAGGGGTACTGGCCCCCGCTACTCCGTGCCCCGCGCAGCCACCACTCACCCCACATCTCGATCCAGCATGGTGCCCGGGTGGAAAGGGGGGAAGGCGTTGCCGTTTGGGGGCTCCTTTGGCGAGTACAGTTTGAATGACTTAGAGGAACAGCCTGGCGGGAGAGACAGAGGTGTGGGGGGAGCAGGTCAGTGGGATTCGCAGCCCCCAGCACTCAGCCCGTGACGGAGTGAGGAGCATGTATTGCAGCTGGGCCCCTGCAGGATTGGGCCCATCAGGCTAGGCACAGCCCCCCCTCCCCCCCGGCTGCAGGCGGTGCGGCCGGGAGGGGCCAAGGACACTGTCCCATGGCCCGGGGTCTCCCTAGCTGGCCTCAGAGCCTGGGAGCTCACGGACCCAGCTGTGTTTGGGGAACCTCAGCCTGCTCCGGGGGCAGCTTTGCCCCCTCTGCAAACTGCCCCAGAGCCGGGCACCATCACTGCACAGTGCTCAGCTGAGGGGGCGCTGAGCGATGGCACAGCAGGGCATAATGACGACACCAGAGCTGGGGGGAGCCCAGGACTGGGCTGGCAGGGGGCTGCAGGTCGGGACTGAGGGGCACCGGCAGAGCTGGGGGAGAGGGGGGATAGCAGGGGGCTGCGGGTCAGGACTGAAGGGCGCCAGCAGAGCTGGGGGAGAGGGGGGATAGCAAGAGGCTGTGGTTGGGATTTTAGTTCCCTGTCCAGTCCCCTCAAAGACCCTGCGTTACAGCAACCACAGAGGCCAAGGCCCGGCTCCCCACACCGCACCAGGGGTTACAGAGAGCCCAGCTCAAGCTCAGGCTCTGGCCGGTCCAAAAGAACCAGCGCCCCCAACCCTGAGGTGCATTCGATGCCGATGGGCCGGGAGGAGAGGAGGGGCACAAGGGCCAGGATCCCACCCCATCCCCTGGCTGCTCCGACAGGAATGTCAGCAATGCAGGGCAGCGTGGGGCACGCCTGCCCCTCCGGTCCCTCTCTGGCAGCAGGCGGGAGACAGACCAGCTTGGAGGGGAGGCGCAGCTGATCCTGCCCCTGCCACAGAGCCAGCGGGTCTGGGGCCTGGCTGGGTGCACTGATGGGCCCTGGAAAACCAGCCCCGAGACTCCCAGCTCCATTATAAACATCTGGCGCCGCCCCGGAGAGGCTCAGGGTAGAGGCAGCAGGCGGCATTTGTAGGGATCAGTTGGTCGCCGCTATCTCAGAGGGGTCTTTGCCTCCGCACGGCAGAGCCGGGCCCGTCCTGGGCCACCCTGGCTCCTCTGGCGGGCAGGGCCAGGGCAGTTCTGGGACGGACAAGGGGGCTGGGAGGTCCGTGCAGGGTTTGTTGATCTCACGGTTCAAAGCTCACGGGTTCCAGACATCGGGTCAGTAATCACTTAACCACCCCCTGGCCCCAACTGATGAAAATCCTGTGCCTTACTCTTTGCTCAGTTTCCCTTGGTACCCTATACCTGGGTGAGGGGCTGCCAGAGCTTTGCCCACATGGACTGGCCCAGCCAATGCCCCCCGAGAGCTCTCGGGGCCCAATTCTCTCCCAATTCACAGAGATCCCTCTGCGCCCTCCAGCCATGGGCGCTGAGGGGTTGGGCTGGGCCCTCTGGCCATTCCCACACTGATTCCAGCACCCTCTGCCACCCGGCCGGGTCAGCAACCCCACACGCCAGCTCCACCAACAACCCAGCCTGGTGCCCACTCAGCCAGGGCCAACCTGGCCTTGCGCAGCATCCCTAAGGCTTGGTCCTGAGGCCAGCCAGGCAGGCGTCAAAATGGCATAGAGCTGGCAGCCCCATATCTACCTCCCCCCAGAATACACCCAGCCCTGCCCCCACCGGCACTGCACCCCTGCCATCCGGAGCTAGGACCCAGGCGGGGGCACACACACCCCAGCCTGACCCTGCTCGGAGAGGAGCCACTCCAGACAGGCAGATCCAAGACACCATCCCTGAGGGAGACCCTGTCCCTGAGAGCAGGGCCCTTGGCAGCGGGTCACCAATTGGGCCTCAGCCCCCAGCACCTTCTCTTGACCCAGCCCTGCTGGCGAGGCGGGCAGGCACCGAGCTGGGAGGTGCTGGCAGGGCCCCGTTCGCAGGCACTGGCTTCCCCTAGCCGCCCCCACCAGAGCAGACAGGAAAGATGCCCAGCAGGAGGGGACGCTGTCTCCCAGGCCAAGGGGGGAAGCCCCCCAGGGCGCGTAGGGCCCAGCTGGCAGAGCCGCGGGTCCGATAGACCCAGGTAATTCATCCCGTCAGGGCCGCGCCCCAGCAGGATCCAGCCCCGGCCAGCGCAGGGAGTCTGAGATTCCAGCCCCACTGGGCCGTCCTGCCTGGATCACGGGGTCAATGCCAGAGCGGTCTCTGCCCGGTGCCATTCCTGCAGCCCCAGGGGGACCTGATCCCCCAGCCCAGTGCCAGGCTTGGCATGCCTGCTCCCCCCAGAGCAGCTGGAAACAAGGAGGTGCGTGATGTGGGGAGGGAATTCTCCCTGGTCCCATCACTCCCATGCCTCCCTCTGCATGCCGCAAGCAGGTGACTCAGCCCCCCTCCCCGCCCCGCCAGCCCCTCCCCTGGGCACAGGGCCAGCAGCACAGACGGGAGCTGGGAGCAGCCAGGCAGACCGGGATGGGCTCAGCCCATCCACACAGGATCATCCTGCCCCCTGGAACTACCAGGGCCACTACCTCCATCGGGGCTGCTCCCAAGAACCCACCTTGCTGCCCAAACGACAAAGAGCGGGGCCGTGAAAGCCTCGGGGAGCAGCAGGGGGGTGTCAGAGCTGCAGGAGCGACCAGGGCCCCCAGCGTGAGATCAGCCGCTGACAAGTGCCGCACTCGCCTCTGACCACGAATGCTGAAGGAGAACGGCACCAGAGGGCCCCAGAGACGGAGCTGCTCCCAACCAAGACATGCCCTTGTCCTGGGGCTGAGCTGAGGTTGCGGCTGGTCAGCAAAGGAGAACGGAGCCCAAAATTCATGGACCAAAACCGGGGTGTTGGAAATTTGAAGGGTGCATTTGCCACGGTGGCAAGTCGCCAAGGTCTCTGTACCCAAAAAATTCCAGTGACTTCTCACTGCTGGACCATATCACCACCAACATCTTCATGGCAAGATTTTCCCCACTGTATTTCCCAGTCAACTATCCACGTTCCAATCATACACAGCTGCAGCCACAAGCGTCCATCCCACCCCGTTGGCCAAGCACCCCCTTAACGCTGGTTACTGGAGGCCAAGCAACGCACAGAGCCACACGCCAGCGCCCCGGTCTCCAGCCTGCTCCACTCCTGCATCTTCATTGCCTCCTAAACCCCTGGCTCTGTGTGTGCAGGAGAGAGACACCCCCACGCCCCAATCACTCCGTCATCCTTACTGACGGCTCTCCTCTTCGGAAAGCCCCGGTCCACCGAAGTCCCTAGGCGCTGAGACCCACAGCGACGATTCCGTCCCCAGTTTCACTACAGAGCGGTGGACGCTAAAACAAAAGCATTTGGCCACCTCATGGTATTTCCTCTCCTTGCAACAACAGCGCAGTTCCCGGCTGCTGCCACCTTCGACTGCAGGAAAGGATCCGTGCCCAGATCAGGGCCCCGCCGTGCTGGACACACCTGAGGGAGACGTGGCCCGAGGAGAAGCACTCAGTCTTGGGCAGAGCCCCGCCGCTGGCACTCCATGCAGAGCCTGTGGCATAGAAGTCAGTGTTTATAAGGCCAGCCTATTTGTGAGTCCCTCTGGGAGAGAGAGAGAGACGGGAAAATCCCCGCTGGGCTCTGGGCACCTCTCGGCCGGGGCAGGATGCTCCACACGTCCCAGCAGCTTCCCCCAGGGCGAGGATCCCACAGCCGGATGCCCAGCTGAAGGAGGGACGGGTCAATTTTTAACGCGTATCCCACCTGCTCCTGCCTTTCCGTGGCCAGCTCTCTGGCCCTGCCAGTGCCCGGCACGGGGAATGCTCCCGCGGCTACGGAGCGAGCGCCTCATAGTACAGCTATACTGGACGGGTGTGTCTGCTTTTCCTGACTTTTACGTGCCTCGCTGCGCAGTTGTTGGGTTAAAGACACCGTTGGGTTTGCAGAGATATTTTGCTTCTTTATCATCTATAAATGAGACCTGAAAGCTGGGGGCTTTTCCACCTTAGAAATCCCTGGAACGTCAGGTCCCCCTTCTCCCTGTAGGTCATTCAGACCCATGGAGAGGGGGCTCCCTCCAGGCAGGGCTACGTGAAGGGATTTGCACTGGGGTAGCAAACGGACGTAAAACTGATGATGGAATGAGTTCCAACAGTGCTAGCCCCTACTGAAACCTGGGTTTTGAACCAGTTTGACCCTCACTTGTGTGAATGAAGTGTAAGTCAGGCCTGGTCTGACATTTAAACATTAGATCAACACAGACACGTCGCTTAGGGGGTATGAGCCCAGTCGTGAAGCTGTCCCAACCCCTGGTGCAGAGGCAGCAAGGTTGATGGAAAAATTCTTCTATAGAGCAGGCATGGCCTCACTAATTTCCTTTGCTTCCAAGAAATAGCCACTCAGCTCCTATTTATCCCTTTAAACTTTCCATCTCTTTAACAAGATCCATGCTCCATGTCTTGGCCAACAGTAGCCACAAGAACCCTGTTAGATACTCCCCGCCATTGAACAGTCTCAGAGTTCTCACTCCCTGTTCCACCCTATGTCTCGCTGAGCCCTCTCCGAACCAGGGTGCTTGGGACAGGGTCCCTTTGACCATTCAGCACCACACAGAGCTACGGAGCTGAACAAACAACACTGCTGGGCTGTTACAAACTAGAAAAATGCCCTTGCCAGCAGCCAGTGAGAAAACCTTCCGAGCAGGGGGCAGCTTTCCTCTTCAGAAGAGGGGTTTTTTGCCTTCATGGCAATGAAGGAAACCTTCCCTGGGTGATCTGACCCAGCGCTGTCCTCCTGAGTCTGCCACCAGCACATCTCCCCAGAGCAGCAGGGCAAGATTAGCAAGTCTCCAGCCGAGTTCCCTGCTGCTGTTCTGAGCCCCTGGATGGCGGCAGCAGGGAAGCTGTTGAGAATCACACTGCTCCTGGGGGACAGCTGGAGCGTTGTCGGGGAGCAGAACCCATAACCCCGAGGCCGGGGTGGCGGCACGAGGGAGACCTCGTCTTCCCTCCGTCAGGAGGCTCTGCATAGAGCAGATGAGAGAGCAGGGAGCCTGTGGACTCCATCAGACCCTCACCAGCCGGATACGGACGCCCCAGAACAGGTACAAGGATGGCACCTGTCGGTAGCAATCCCAGCACCTTTCTTCTTCCCCGGCAGCTGGGGGGGTTGGGCTTGATCACCAAGGCATTACCCTGGAACTCACTCTCCTCCCGCTTTGTCTGGCGTATTGGTCTCTGGCTAGCGGGTGTCAGCCTGCCTGAGCGTGTTAGTGGATTGCACCGTTCAGGACTGGCTGGAAAGGCAGAGAGCCCCTTTGATGGCACTCCTGTCCCTGTTAGTTCATTAGTTGTCCCCCCGCACTTATTTGGTTTCTAGGTCCTGTGGACCCCCCTCTTAGGCTGAAGGGGGGGGGAATCCTTTAGCAGTGGGCGGGCTTTGTGGGATCCCAATAGGACCCTCCTCCCAGGGCTGGGCTGGAAACACCAGCCTGCTCGCAAGCCCAGGTGGGGTCCAGGTGAGCACCCTCCCGGCACATGGAGACTGGAGATCCCAGCATGCTGTGCTGCACCTTGAGACAAGCAGCTCTAATTTGCAGCGGGGCGGAGTGTTGCATGCTGGGACATGTAGTCTCCAGGAGCCAACTCAAGGACAGCTGCCTTCCTATCAGGGTGAAGCTTCAGCCCCTCGCTGTGAGCTCTGGGTGAGCAGATTTGATGGAGCCGGTGTCTCTGAGCTCCCCGGTACGCGCCTGCCTACTGCACCGTGATGGGACAGTGCTGGAAGCCCCGAGACTCAGAGCGTTTGGACAAAGCTGCGTGTCAGGGCACAGGGCAGGCTGCAGAATGGGAGGGGACGGACTTCTTAAACAACCCGGCCCTTCCATCTCTAGCAGCGTCGTTTGCTCCGGGAGCCCCGGCCCAGGCTCAGCAACACCAAGCGGAATCCGGGGCGCAGAATTCCGCTTCCAGGAGACACATGCCAGGAGCCATGATTACTCAGTGGGGGGTGACAATAATGACAGGGCACCCCCAGGGCCGGCGTGTGCAACTGCACGTTCCTATCACGCTCTCCATTTGTCTGTTACACTGCCTTGGGTTTGTCTACATGGAGAGGTGGTGTCCGTTTAATTTAACTTGTTCCTGACCCACTCTGGATTATTCCAGGTTAGCTTCAGACCATTAGGAATCTGTGTAAACCAAACTGAAATCAGCCGCTCTTGAACAGAAATCAGAGTGTGCACGGAAGGGTGCACACCGGGTAACTCAATCATTACAAGTCACACTTGGCCTTAAATCACTGCAGCTCCCCTGTGCAGACAGGCCCTTGTACAGGACGGTGAACTCTTTGGGCAGGCACTGCATCCGTCCAGCACCAGGCACCGCATCCCTCCAGTGCCTGCTCAACGGGGCCTTGGGCTTGACTGGCGCCTCTGGGTGCTTCTGTGACATGAGCAACAGCTTTCCGGATTCTGCTTTCAACCAAACACGGAACAGCTTCCTTCGACATCCAGGTAGCAGGGGCGGAATGACCCCTGGGGTGTCGCTCCCACTCACAGGATGCTCGAGGGCCATGACAGTGGCTTAGAGACAGAGCGTTAGCCCCATGTGTTACTCAGCTGCCGGCATTCGCGCGAAGCTCAGTGCGTGCCGTGACAATCCCTGAACATCCTTCTTCCCAGGGCCTGGAAAGGACCCGTGAACAGCTCCTGCCTGGTGGGTTTCCTCACTGAGCAAACACCTTTGGGATGCTGCTGCTTGGACAGTGTCACTTCATTCACAGGGATTGGGATTAATTAATGGTGTTACGGTAGCACCCAGGAGCCTCTCGTGTGCAGACCCTAGCTGCTCCCCAGACACAAAGGCCACTGTTGGAGCAGGTGCATAAAACTTATGGGATACTTGTGGAAGCTACCAAGCTACCACAGGCTACCCGTGCCAGCCGGATACAGAGAAACCAAGCAGTGCCCCTCATGCCGTCCTGGTCAGCACAGCCTTCAGAGCTCCCCTGGGGACGGCCAGCACGGAAGCCCGCGGCACTGCTATTCTTTGCAAGTGCCACTGTAATACACTGCGCGTGCATGGAAGATAACATGGTCCCTGCCCAGAAGAGCTTATGGTCTCCTGCCACGTCCTCCGATGGGCGTAAGGACCGACTGCAGGAGAAAGGGGCATGTAACCGGATAGTGGGTCCCTGGGAGCAGACCAGGCCCAGCTTCAGGTCACACCAGGGGGCCCATGAAAGGAGGCAGGGGACTCCCAGGGCTAGAGTGGCCTGTCAGAGGGCAGCAGGAAGAGGAGGTGCGAGTGGGGCAGGCTGTGCCAGGAGGGAGGAACCACAGAACCGTGGAGCAAATTCCAGTGGTGGGTCTCCGGAACAAGGAGCCGGGGGCTTGGGAAGCAGCCCTGGGGCTGGGGTTCTAGCTGGGGGATGAGAACCAGCGGTGAGAAGGGAGCTGGCTGGGACGGGGAAGCTACAAGAAGCAGGATTACCAGAGATCCCAGGAGGGAGGCTGAGAAGCCCCAGGACAAAGCATGAGCTGAGGACTGGGTTTTGTCCGTTGTGTGCTTGTCTGGAAAAACAAACCTACTTAATGGAGACCGGGCAGGGCAGCGAGGGCTTGTTATGCTGGGGAGAAGCCCTGCCAAGCTGCATATGGTGCAGAATGTGGGAACTTCGGTCAGCCCCGATCCCAGAGGAGACGAGGTGGCTTTTTGGTGCCCAGTGAAGAGGGGGAAAACAGAGGCAGGGTGCCGCAGAGCGACCTCTGACCACGAGTGGGTGCTCCCGTATTCCAGGGGTAAAGAAGGGAACTCGGAGGGTGAACAGGGACGCATCCTGGTCTAAACGATCCGCTCCCCGATCTCCTACACAACAACAACACACTCCCCTCTCCTGAGTGACGGAACGACAAGCCCCTTGACAGAGAGAAACACAGACATGTGGTCCATAAAGCTGAGCCCAGGGCCGGAAGCCAAGGACTTTGGAGTTTAATTCTGGTCTCTGCCAGGCATTCAGCGCGTGGCCTTAATCAAGTCACTTCACCTCTGTGCGCCACTTTCCCCACCTGGACATGGAGCGATACCAGTCTACCCAATGCGCACGAGGGAAGCCAGCGTTGCCAGCCCAGGCATTCCAACCTGCGAGTCAGGCCGCCCAAAATCATGAGATTTCTTTCAAAAAACAATGAATTTGGGGGTCTTTTCATTCGCTTTCTAGTTTCTGAGTCTTTACGGTCACACTCAGGTCACAGCTTCAGGATGTCCTCCGTTCCCACAAGGCCTAGAAATGTACTGTAACAAAAGCCAAAGTTTGCCCCGAATCTCCTGACTCCAAAAGCTGGGACTGAGAAAACCACCAGAAGTACCAGCCTCGGGATCAAACGAGGAACGCTGACAACCCCATGAAACTGATCCCCTCGGCAGCAAAGTGACTCGCACAAAGCAAACAAACTAGAAAAAACAGCCAGTTGTCATTTACTCCTCTACTCTCTCCACTTCAGGCCGAGGTCTGTTGACAAGGACCCTAGGTTTGTCAAGTGCTTAGATTGGGAGAGGACACAGATCCAGGGAAGGGCAAGGGAGGAGAACAAAAATCAAACGGAAGAGGTTACAAATTTCCCACCCAGGCCCCAAATGCTGACTGGTGACAGCTGGCAGAGCAAAGAAAGCATCCCCAGCAGGGAGAGCCCAAATGTACGAACCCACGAGTCCAACGGGCAGAGCAGCTACCGCTTTGGGTCCCAGAGAGAGACCCACTGATACTACAAGGCCAAGTCACAAGCAGACACAGGCACTGAGTCAACCCAAATACTGTGGGTTTCCCCCCCGCCCAATAGATCTGTAGAGCTTTCCATCTACCAAGTCCTGGACAAATATTAAGCAACCCTCACACCTCCCTGCGAGGGAGTTAAGGATCTTCGCCGATCTGTAGGCACCTCTCACTTCATTGCTGCACACAGGAGAGATTCAGAATTTCCCAGCAACAGTGAGAATAGAACTCGGGACTTCCTACTCCAAAGGGACCCAGGACTCTCCTGCAGCTACCTGCAGTACTGGGCCCATGACACACAGCAAGGTAGGTGTCTTTGTGCAGCAGAGTACAGTGGTGACAAAGGCACCCTAGCTGGGTCATTGTGATGTTATCCCCATCTCACAGGTGCAGATCAGATGCAGGGCAACTCCCCCAAGGACACGCACTCAGGGGCTGAACCCAGATCTCCCAGTCCAAGGCCTGACCCACAAGACAGCCTCCCACCCTGACTCCAAAGGGAAGACGACAGACCCGTATCCCTGGGGTTCACAAGCTGTGGATCCACACTGCATTTCTCCCCACTCCCACTATTTTAATTCCCAATACACTGAGAGCCCTGGGGGGAAGCCTCTGGGGGCTGCCTGTGTTATTAGCCGGGCTCTAGACCAAGCCCTTGTCTACACACAAACCTGAGCCAGTTTAAAACGAGACCTTTAATGAAACCGGTGCAAGCCGGTGTGTAAATCAAGGCCGCACCGGCTTTGGCCCCAATCCCACCACCGCACCCAGTTGGCACCCGCACAGGGCAACATCCCAGGTTCTGACTGCAGATTTGGGGGCTTAATCTAAAACGGGGTTTTCCCAGGAACGACCCCAACTACGCACAAAGACCCCCGTTTCTTTGGGGGGGGGCAGATTATAAAATAGGTTCGCTATTTTAAATTGGAAAACTAGCTACAGCGCCCTGGGCTCAGCCCCATACCCAGGGCACAGTCCCCTGGCAGAGCAGGTATCAGAGACAGCACCCACTACGCAGGACGGAGGAACAAACATCCCAGCTCCCAGTAGAAGGCGCGAGAAGACAACTTATAAGAATCTGACGGGGAAGTAGCATGAACTGGGTTCGGGAGCCAGATCCCCACGCAACTCTCACTTACTGCGGGACCCTGGGCAAGTCACTTAATCTCCTGTGCCTCAGTTTCCCATAATCAACCCTTTGTCTGTCTAGGCTGGGAGCTCTGCGGGGTAGACTCTCGCTCTTACTGGGTCTGTCTACATTGAGTGCAAGCCCTGGGTTAGCAGAGATCGGGGGAGCAGACCCTGGGTTTGTTAACCTAGGCCGTGAGCGGCTCCCCTCCTACATAACTCCAGGTGTGGAATTGTTGAGCCCTGGCCCCACAGCGTCTACACAGCGTTATGGGTGGTTGGACTTGTCCCTGCATATCCCAGATTTCCCAGCACCCTCCCAAAACGGGGCCGCTCTGGCCCTTTGTGCGCGGGAACACTCGACTGCCAGAGGACAAAGGAAGTCGGCCCGGGGCATTGTGGGACACTTTCGGTGAACTCCCAGAGCACGGGTCAGTGGGGCTGTGTCTGCAGTGCAGAGCAACAGGGCTTGAACCCTGGGTCCCGGCTTGACTCAGGGTCAGACTCTCCGCCCCCATGTGGCCCTGGGTCCGAGCCTGGGTTAGTGCAACTGGCGTGTAGGCGGAAGAGGGGTTAGGTTAGAGGCTGAGTTTGAACCCTGGGCTTATGCTGCAGTGTGGACGTGCCCATTGTGAGTAGGTACAGAGCCTTGCTCAGCTGGCGCCTCCACATGCTACTGTGAGAAGGAAGCCACAGGTGGAATCCCAGGGAACACAGGCTCACCTCCCAGAAGGGTCATCTCCAACCTTCATCCATTTGCTACCAGTCGCGTGCCGATTGTTGCACTGGGGGTATGCCAGGAGAGACTGTCCGTGCCGCACCGCTCACGGGGAGCTTTCCCAAAGGGTGTGTTCTGCTATCAACACCACCCATATTGCGGTACAGCCCCAGGGCCCCGGACTACGACTTCAGCGTGCCAGGCGCTGGAAAGACACAGAGCAAACAATCCCTGCCCCACAGACTTTACAACTGAAGCTATGCTAGACAACTGGCCAACAGCCTGAGACCACTGCTTAGCATGCTGGCCAGTCCTTTCCCATTGTTTTCTTCTCCTCTCCGGTCTGTCTGCATCCATCTGGTCTGTCTGGTCGTGGGAGCAGGAACCATCCTTTGGGGTCCCGCTCCATGACTCCAGCACCCAGGCGCTATACTAATGCAATCAATACAGGATTGGAGGGCAGGTTGTTAGAGGCGTTAGGTAATGTGTTTGAACACTCCAACACGTGCTAGCTGGGGGGGGAGGGGGGAGAGTTCACATTCAACTCCACCTAATTAGCATGTGTGCGATGCTACACAATCTGCTCCACACTGGAGAGTTACAACGCTAGCCAGAATGGGTCAGCTAGCACCAGTGGGATTCACCCGGAGTCCCACTCCCCTGCTATAGTGCAGCAGGTCTTCCCACCCAGACAGCTGCTCCGTGGGGGTACCCCGGGCGAGATTGTTCAGGGAGCACCCTGGGTCTGTGGGACCGTATCCAGGGCTGTCACAACGAACGCCACCAGCCTAACACTCCCACACATGTTCATTTCACAGCAACAGATATAGGATTATTATAATTTGTACCGTGGCAGCACCAATGAGTCCCCATCCCGGAGCAGAACCCTACTTGCTGAACAACCATAGAACAAAAAGACAGTCCCTGCCCCAGAGAGCTTCCAGTGTAACCGGAGAGCAGGATTTCCAGCTCAGTATGGAGTTTCTGGGGCTTGGCCTACACCGCCGGTGGGTCGCCGCACACCCCTTCCAGCCCTGGCCACGAAGAGCAGAAGCGTCATCCCACATCAGGTCAATGCTTTGTCTATTTATTGTCGTCAGTTTGTACAGTGGTAGTGCCTGAGCCTCCTGCCATGTCTGATCTAGCCACTGGTCCATCCAGTCTGGGATCCTGTCTCGGGCAGCGGATGCTTCAGAACCGAGCGCGAAACCCCTCTAAGGGAGGGTGCTACAGTAACATGGCTCTGGGGCCAACAGGTGGATGGCACCAATCCCGGACCCAGGTGTTTATATCCCCGACACATTGTACTTCATTGAATGTCATTAGTGGGATGAGTTTGGGGTTCTCAGTCTAGTCCCTGTGGACACTGGCCTGCCACATAGCAACACCTGCCCCATCACCGCACACACATGGGGAATGAGGGAGCCCTGTACCAAAGGGGGGGGGGGACAGCGGGGCCCTAGCAAAGCCACAGGGAGCACGGGAGTGGAGAAGCAAAGGGGGCAGCCGGCCAGGAGGAAAGAGCCCAGCGGGGTACGGGCGTGGGATAGCAGCCGGGGGCACAGCAGATGGGGGCAGAGCAGGACAGCCCTTGCCCCCCCCACCGGGCCGGGGGGCTGCGGTCAGTCCCTCTCCCCTGAGCCCTAAAATTCACTCCAGAATTTAAAAGGTAAAACACAAAGACAGGGGGAGGGAGCAGTGGATGCCCCCCCCCACCCCAGGCAGGGGGCTCCGCACAGACAACAGCCACTGTCCCACCTCCAAACTTTGCAGAACTGACGGGGGGGGGGGAGGAATCCCGGGGCCCAGGAACACGGAGCAGGTGGGGACGTGCGGGGGGGGGGGGGGCCGGCACATGGACCCCCCCACGCCCGCCCGCCCGCCCGCCGACCTAGCGGCGGATCCGCGCCCTGGAGGGGTCCCCCGGCGCACGTGGCCGGGCCCCGCACCCGCTCGCCCGGGGGGCCCCGGCCCGACTTACCCGGGAGAGGAGCCGGGCTCCCGCCGGCGGCGAGCCGAGGCACCGGGGAGAAACGCCGCGCGCCCCGGCCCCGGGCCCATCGGCGGCCGCGGGGCCCGCGCCGGAGCCGAGCGCGCCGGGCTGCCCACGGGGGGCCGCGGGCGCGAGTGGGGCCGGCCGCGTGGGGCGCCGCGCCGAGCGGCCCCTTCCTTTGTTCGCGAGCCTGCCCCGGAACAATGGCTGCGGCGCGGCGCGGCGCAGGGGGGGATGGAGCCGCCCCCGAGCTCCGCGCTCCCGGCCCCGGCCCCCGGCCCTGCCGAGCGAGGCCCCGCCGCCGCCGCCGCCGCCCGCGCCGCACGGGGAGACAAAGGGCAGAGCCCGCCCCGGGGCGGGGGCCCCCCCGCGCGCAGACCCGCCCCGCCCCGCCCCCAAAAGGCAGGCGCCGGGCTTACGAAGAGATCACACGGGGCGCCCCAAAATAAGGAGCCAGTCCCGCGCCTCGGGGGTGTGCAACTCGGAGGGCTAGGGCCGCCCTTGCTCTCGCCTCGTTCAAGGCAAGCCGAGGGCGCCCCCCACTTCCCCTGCCTCCAGGAGCCAGGGCTTGCAGCCGCGCACCGCTCACCCCCCCGTGCTGGCCCGGGAGCCAAGGATCCTGCCGAACTCGAGCGGGGGCCCGGAGCCAGCCAGGGCTCGGGGTGGGAAATGCCAAGGATGGTCTGTCGAGGGTAGCCCCAGTGATGTGCCGGGGAGTGGGGGGGGGGGGGGAATAAGCTGCCCTATCACACCGCTGTGCCTGCATCCCCAGGGGCCGGGGAGTGGCACCCATGTAACGATATCTCTTTAAATCAGTACAAAACCGGTTTGTCGCCCAGCCCGCAGGGGAGAGGAGCTGGCAGGGCATAACTAGAATCACAGGGCAAGTGGGGCTTCAGGAGCAGAAGGCAGGAGCCTGGTGTGTGGGCCCAGGGAGGGCACACCATGCAGAGGGGGCTGCATGAAAGGAGGGTCTGACTGCATGGCTTTCGCCCACCTCCCCTCAACCGCTATAAAACCAGAGCAGCCACATTTAAATAAAAATAAATAAATAAATAAAGTGAGGGCTTTCAGAGGCTTTTCTGAGATGCGGGTGGTTTGGGAATTGAATAGAAAAGGCCTTGAGAAAATAACAATCAATCTGATCACGTATTAACCAGCACATGCTGCCTGGAGCTCTGGGACAAAGCTGGTGCCAAGGCTGATGGAAGGATCAGGGGTGGGAGAGGAGTAGCCCCTTTAATCTGTGGATTTTTAACAAGGGAGGGGCCTGGGCTGTGAAATGCAGATCCGGACTCCCCCAGCCGCAGGGATGTCCAGGCCGGGTGGTGATAAGAAGAGTGACAAGCCGGGAACAAGCTTGGGCTCCCTACCTTGTGCAGGCCCATGGGCCCGACCCATCGCTGTTGGTCCCTGGAAGACCCACTCATGAACCTGAATTTCCTGCTCTGTGTAGGAGCTCAGATGAGAGGACCATGTTGATCCCTTCCCCTCCATCCTGCTCCTACAACTGCCTCCGCTTCTGTCCTGCTCCGCACACCAAGAGGGGCAGGAGCGGCTGGGTTGCAGCGTTGCAAAGCACAAGGAAAGAGCAGTCTCCAAAAGAACCGCCCCATTCACTTCCTAACCCTATTTTGTGTCAGCCAAGTCAGTCTGGCGGCATGTGGCAATTTTACACTGTTAGAAGCAGCTGCCATTTTGTGAGGCAGGGCAGATGTGATATGATCCAGAGGAGACGCACACGCTATGCTCTCTCCTGGAGACTTGGCTTTTGTTCTTTCTCCTTTTCCCCTCAACTAAATGGAAGAGTCATTCATACTGGGCTGCTCTGGAAAACAAACAGACACAGCCAGCCCCTGGGCATTTAAAAAAAAATCAACTCAGGCACTAAAAATCATGAGATTAACTTAGAAATCATTAATTTTAGAAGCAACATGTTTTGCGTCTTTTATTTGCCTTTGAGGTTCTGAGCATTTAGGGGTCTTTATTACAAGCTCTTCTCTGCAACCAGGAGGGCTAGGAACTTACTTCTAAAAAAGAAGGACAACTAAGGTTCTCACATCACAACACGACTCCTCATTTCTCTGGGCGTTTGCACTAAGCAGGGACACTGGCTGCATAAAGTGGCCAGTGGTCTCATTTGTCCTTGCACCAGTATAACCCCTCCCCGCAGCGAATCTGTTTCTGACAAAGCCACTGTCACACCCAGCACACCTACCAACCATGGCTGCGCTGGGGTATTCTGGGGCACCTCTCCCATCACGCCCTGTGCATGAGCGGGGTCAAGCACTGAATGTAGAGAAGGAGCGGGGGGGGGGGGGGGAGAACAGAAATGCAGCAACTAAATGCGTCTAGCTGCCTGCACATATTAAAGAGAAGCCACTGTCCATGGCGGCAGAGCTCAGGACCCTGCACAGCAACCAACTGATACAACCCAGGCCTGGGAACTGCTGCTCCGGGGCGATAAGAGACTCCCACCCCCTCGGTGACATGCCTGCAGCCAGGCTAGGCGAGGCAGGGAAGCAAGTCGGTGTGGTGAAGACAGCTGCACACTGAACGCAGCTGGCTGGGAAAGGGTGGTGGGTTTTTCCCCACGTAGAAAATTATTATTTTTTTATTAGTTCATTTTTTCGTCTTAGATTTTTTCTGGTTTTCATCAGAAAACTGCGTCTTTTTCTGCTTTCCGCAACCAGAAACCACCATTTTTTCCAATTTGAAATTTTATAAAGTTGTTTTTCAGTTTCTAAAACCCCAAGTATGTCCAGTTTCTTGCAAACATCTCCCCTCCCCGCCTTTTTTTTTTTTTTTTTTTGCAATGGGAGTTTTCATGAAAATCTCCATTTGGTCAAGAAGCCAATTTCGTTTCAAAAACAAACATTTGAATGGAAATTTTTCAGCCACCCCAGTGCTGGGCTGGGTCATGACGCCGGGGATGGGGCTCAGCGAATGAGAGCTCTGCATGCAGTAGAGCATTCTGGCGTGTGGTACCGTGAGAGCCCATCCCAGGTTCTCAGCCTCGTCCAGGGCCATGCCGAGCCAGGCGGTTTACAGTCTAGAAGGCCAGGTCCCTGCCCCACAGAGCTCGCAGCCCAGACGGGTGAGGTGTGGGCAGGAGAACATACCATCCCTGGGGTTTAGCATGCGTCTTGCTAATGTCACATGTACTGTTCTGAGTCTCTCTCCCCCGCAACTCCCCACATCTGTACTGCTGCTGCTTCGCGGAGGGGGGGTGCCAGCACAGCAGGAGGCTGTTAACACATCTGTCTATCGTACTTCTGGCACGCCAATCACTGCAGCACTTAAGTGTTGTCCCCGTCGTGCAATGCAGGTGGTAGGAAACGGCAACCCTCCAGTGGAAAGCACGTGCACAAACAAACCCCCATCGCACACCAACAATCCTGCTGTTGCACACACACGCCCTGATGTTATCAGCTTCACCCAGCTCCATGTGTTATGTCACAGCCACCAGCCGGGCTGACACCAAGGCCTTCCAGACCCGAAACACGAGTCTGCATAGCCGGAGATCCACGCCTGGGGCCAGAACACCCCCCCATGCTCGGCCCTCTGACCCCACCATCCTTCTGGACTATGGGCAATAGGGCCCCTCCTTCCCCAAGAGGCTGGGGCGGCAGCATCGGGTCGCCTTGTCCTCCCAGGAACGGTAACGGGTGCCACTCCTGTAGGAAGCAAACGGGGTCCCTTCTCTTTCGCAGGGAGGCAGCAGTGAGGGACCCAAGTACTTACACCATGGGGCGGTGGACGTGGGGCAGGCTCCCTCTCTACACCCCCCGCAGGAGCTATCACGTTTTACTCAGCCCCCTGCCAACAATATCTTCCCCCTTCACCTAGGCCTGCAGGCGTGTATACGGTCCTGTGCCACGCACACGTGTGAGCACACACACACACACACACACACACACAAACACACACATGCGTGCACGCGCCAGCATGCTGCGGCACCTCACACTTCTCTGTCCACTCATGTTCCTCCCCGCCCCGAGGCAGGCGCGGAACAACACGTGATCCTATGCATGTGGACACAGCCGGCCAGGCCCCCTCCGACATGCTGCCCCGGCAAGTAACATATCTCTGCCGTGGTACCCACAGGAGACGCAGGGCTAAGCCCACGGTGCAGGTTGGGGTGCTCGATGCATCCTCACCATCCTGTCTCTGGCCGCACTGCAATTAACCCCCCGTGGCCAGCCAAGCCAGCTGACTTGAGTTTGCAGGGATTGGGCGGTGGGGCTGTATAACTGGGACCCTGCGAGGGGCGAGGGTACCACAGCTCAGGCTCCAGCCTGAGCCCAGATGTCTACACAGCCGTTTAGACCCCACCAGCCATGGTGGTTTAACTGCAGTGTAGACATACCCACAAGGCCCACTCCCACTAAGCCAGTGAGATTCCTCACATGGGATCAGGGCCCCAAGGTCAGCCGTGACAGGGCTAACCCCTCTCCTAGGGGCCATCCAGGACCACCCCTCTGGCACAGCCACACGGTGACCTTCCTACTGAGCCCTAGGTGGGGGAAACCCCCTGCAGATCCTTTGTGCGCTGGGGCAAGCCAATAAGCCAGCGTGGGGGGCTGGAGCATGCCATCTTCCAGCAGACACCAGCCAGGGCAGGGGAGACCCATGTGGCCCTGCCCTCACCCTGCTGGTCCCCCCCTTTCGGAAGCTGGCAGAGCTACCCATGCCCGTGCTCCTAGGCTGTGCCTGGTCTTCTGTGCCCTCCCTACACGCCAGGCATGGCCAGCCACCATCTACCTGGTGCACAGCATATAGATCAGGACGATGTACCACTCCTTCAGCCCTGCCACAGCTCGCCATGCCCCTGCAGGCAGCTCAAGGCTCTGCCGCTCAGATCAGCTTCCTCTGCGTGCACCAGTGTGTGTGCACATGGAAGTGTACACGTGTGTAAAACCACACACTGCCGCCAACAGACCAAAAGGGCTGTTATATGTAAATCAGGGCGGCTGCCGCACCCATGCACCAAGCGACCGACGGGCCTGGGCACTGAAAGCTATAAAAATGCAGCACGGCCCAGCGGACAAAGCTCTAGCCTGCGGCTCAGGAGACCTGGCTGCTGTTCCTGACTTTGCCACTGTCCTGCTGGGTGACCCTGGCCAAGTCGCTTCCCCGCTCTGTGCCTCAGTTTCCCCTCTGCCCCCACCCTTTGTGTACGTTGCCTATTTAGCTAGCAAGCTTCTTAGGGCAGGGCCTGTCTATCTCTATCTCTGCATCTGTGTGATGCCCAGCACTCTGATCTTCGCAGCTACACACTTCCACAGCATGCATACATAGTAACAACAATAGGTAGGGGAAGGCAGATAAGTATTCTAACACGTTCAGATGGTGCCTGAAATGAAATGTATGTCTGTTCATCCCCATGTGTTTAAACGCTCTTTGTGCTAAGTGGGGATGCCGACGCAGACACCTGAGCTCACCCACAGCTTGGCTGCTGTTGTATTTTCAAATACTGCAAAATTGGGCAATTTTCCCCCTGAAAGATTCAGCAGGGCATCAGATATTCCAGCATCCGCGTGACAGTCACATGCCGCTAAGAGATGTGCATGGCGCATGCGTGAGTTTTCGCACACTGAGCACTTGAAGGCCGGTACCCCAGAACACCCAGAGGGAGTAAATCCCTGCGATTCCCCCAAAGGCTCAGCGGGCCACTCACGTGGTCCTGCCCCACTCTGACGACAGCGGGTCCACGTGGCTGCAGCAGCCCCAGCTGTTTATGGTTATAGTTGAGTTAATAATTAAATAGGCGCTGGCTGGAGAGGGAAGGCTGGTTTGCAGCTGGGGAGGGGCGTGTCCATTCCCTCCCTCCTGAGGCACTGGGGCCCCTTCTTGCATTTATGGGGTGCAGCCCAGCAGGGCCCCTTCACCCTGAATCCCCACATCTCTGGGGCCCTGATCCCATTTCTGTCTGCCATCCCCCAGGTCCCTCCACAAACTGGCTCTGCCCCGTGCGTTCTGGGTGTGCGGGGGGAGGGAGGAAGGGTCTCCGAGCCGGCAGTGCGGGGCTTATGGCTACTGAGCAGCCCAAGGGGCACCCAGGCCCCGTGCTGCAGGCAGGGTCTTGGGCTGTGAGACAGGCAGCAGCTGGCAGGGGCCTGTCGCATGTGCCAGCCCAGGGCAGGCCCAATGGAACACGTCAGGTGGGAGATCAGAGGCACCGAGGGTGGCTGGAGGACTCCAGCCTGTTACACATTGGCCTTGGGATGGGAAACAGCCCTGGGAAGCGAATGCCTCCGCCTATCTCCACCGCTGACCAGCCCTGTCCCGGAAGGGCCCTGCTCTTGTGAGGTCTCCTTCGCCTTGCCAGCGAGCAGCCAGCCGAGGACTCGGGCAGCCTCAGACAGGGGGTTCTTGTGATCTGGTAGGAATTGAGCGGAGATCCATCAAACTCACTGCACACGGGGCCCGGCTCTACCAGCCAGCTAGCAGCACCTCTCTGGCACTGCTGGGCAGGGAATGGAGAGCCGGAGACGCAGGGCTCCAGATCACAACAGCGGCCCCCTGAGGCAGGCAGGCCCCCGGGCTCGGACTCACTGGGGCTACAGGTCAGGTGGCGCATTACAAAATCTGACCCTGTTGTCTGGCGCAGTCTGTGTCTTCAAGCCCAGGGAATCCTGGGTGGCACTCGTTCCTGGGGGCTGCTCCCCCTCACAGCCAGACCTGAGCGGGGTGCCCCCAGCAGCACAGGATCCCCCTCGTCCAATGGAGTCCTGCCAGCCTCCTGACCTCTGTTCTGCTGCACCCTGCCAGGCAGAGCAAAGCCAGCTCTGTCCAGGTCTTGCCCTGTAGCCCCCTGCTATTCCAGCCCCAGATTCCCCAGGAGGAGCTGGACACATCCCCTGCACGCAGCACCCTCTCCCCTCACACACCAGCCATGTTGCACGCACAGATCGCAGCAGCTGCCACCACCAGGGCAGGGCTGAGTTCCCAGGCTACAACCGTGGCCCACACTTTACTGCTGGCCTGAGCTAGATGTGAGCCAGCCTTCCCGAGGGGACAGGGCAGCCCGGCGGCTGTCGCCCTGGGGACAGCCACGGGACCAGGGAGTGGAAAACAAACTCCCATCCAGCAGACCCCAGGGGGCCAGTGAGGGGAAGTATGGTCACCCACCTAGGAGCTGGCCCAGCCCCCTGCAGCTAGCCCTCTTGCCCCTCCAATGGGCCATGTCTCACACCTCGCTCAGAGCTCATCTCACAGGGAGTAACCACCTATCACAGGTATATGACGCTTCTCAGGTGAAGCCCTTCACAAACTCTACACACGCAGCACTGCTGAAATGCAGCCACCTCTGGGGTGGAGCACAGCTCGAAGCTGCCGCCAGCAGGCTGCACGAGTGGGGATATTCTGATCAAGGAAAAGCCCTGCTCCTCCCAAAAGGTGCTGCTGGGATCTTCCAGCCCCAGGTAGAGCAGACAGGGCTTTGGTTTATAAGATCTTGACCCACACTACAAAACCCAGGCATCAGCCTGCACCAGGCACAGTCCTTGTGCTGGAATGTGAGTAGCTGACCACTGTGTAACTCCAGCTGAGCGTGACTCCGTCCCAGCCCCATGGCCAGCTCCTGCGAGGCTAAGAGCTGGCTGCTCATAACTGGCCACAGGGGTCGGAGCAGCGGGGCCTCTGGTGTGTGGGGCCGAAGGGGCCCCCTCAGGTTGGGAGCTGCACAGATGGAGCCTCGGCTCCCGCAGTGGAATACAGCAATCAAAGGCCTTGCGGCCTTGCTGGAATGGGGCGGGGAAAGTGAGGGAGCCTGGCGGAGAGCTCAGCCTGGGACTCCAGGGACACCAGCTAGTCCAAAGCCTGATGCTTTGGATTCCCAGCAGTCCCCCGCAGCCATTAAGGCAAGTAAATTAATACGGGAAAATACCCCACCCAGAGCATTACGCTCCATCAGTGCCTGACGTCTGCTTTCCCTGCTTCGTTTCTAAACACAGGCCTGGGGATTTATCGATCGAGTCCCAGCACATTCCCATCATGAAACTCCTTTGGCTGAACTAGAGAATTTGGCTCCACCCCCCGATCATTCTGCCAGCACCAAAACGCCCCTTCCAATGGGACTGGCCAGGAGTGCACAGCCCCGCCAGCCAGGCACAGACCCACTCACAGTGACCAGCCCGTCTGCCACCACCAGGATCAATGAGCTTAGGAATGAAGTTGCCACGGGCCCGGGGCAAGCGCCAGCTGGGACAGGGTTCAGCACCGTACTGCCCAGCATCCCAGGGCTCCCTCGCTGCGCAGCTCCCCAGCACCCAGCGCAAGGTGTCTGGTATTCAAAGTCTCCACAGGGCAGGCCCTGGCTCTGCCGAGACGCCCCATCCTCCCCCGCTGTGTGCGCACAACCTCCTGCCACAACTGTCCCCCACCGGACCAGTGACACCATCAACTGTCAGGAAAGGTTCGTGAGCGTGGGAGACAGAACTGTCCCAGGCATCGGGGACTATGGAACTCACTGCCCCAAAAGAGAGGAGAGACTGGGCCTCACGACGCTCAGAGCTGGAACTGAGATTCTTCACACGCACACACCCCCCACAGAGGCACACAACACATGGCACAGGCGCACACGGACATACAACACACAAACCTCACTCTCATTCACATTAAAAAAAAATCTAACTATCCCCATGACTCCTCCAAGCAGAGAGCGATTGCTCTGTCAGGACGGGGCTCAGATACTGCAGGACCTGGGATCACATAACGCACCCAGACAAACAGGTCGCTGCAAGCCACCCCGGCAGGCAAAGCGCATTGGGCTCACCGAGCTGTCAGAATTCTTGGAGAGTGTCAACAAGCACGTGGACAAGGGGGATCCAGTGGATCCAGTGTACTTAGATTTTCAGAAAGTCTTTGATAAGGTCCCTCACCAAAGGCTCTTAAGCAAAGTAAGCAGTCATGGGATAAGAGGGAAGGTCCCTCTCACGGATCAAGAAAAGGAGTACTTGGGGCACCTTAGAGACTAACAAATTTCCTCTCACGGATCAGTGACTGGTCAAAGGGTGGGAATAAACAGGTTTCTCAGTGGAGAGAGGTAAGAAGCTGGGTCCCCCAAGGATCTGTAATGGGACCAGCACTGTTCACCACGTTCATAAACAATTTGGGAAAAGGGGTAAACAGGGAAGGGGCAAAGTTTGCTGATGATACAAAATTACTCAAGATAGTTAAGTACCAGACAGACTGCGAAGAGCTACAAAATGATCTTACAAAACTGAGTGACTGGGCAGCAAAATGGCAGATGAAATTCAATGTTGATAAGTGCAAAGTAACGCACATTGGAAAATAATATCAATTACACATACAAAATGAGGGGTCTAAATTAGCTCAAAAGAGAGATCTCAGAGTCATCATGGATCGTTCTCTGAAAACATCCACTCAATTTGCAGCAGCAGTCAAGAAAGCCAACAGAATGCTGGAACCATTATGAAAGGGATAGATAAGACAGAAAATATCATAATGCCACTATATAAATCTATGGTACATCCACACCATCAACACTGCATGCAGTTCTGGTCGCTCTATCTCAAAAAAAAGATATATTAGAATTGGAAAAAGTACAGAGAAGGACAACAAAAATGATGAAGGGTATAGAACAGCTTCCATATGAGAGATTAAAACATCTGGGACAGTTTAGAAAAAGAGACGACTAAGCGGGGATATGATCGAGGTCTATAAAATCACGACTGGTGTGGAGAAAGTGAACGGGGAAGTGTTATTTACCCCTTCACATAACACACGAACCAGGGGCACTTAATGAAAGTAATAGGCAGTAGGTTGAAAACAAACCCAAGGAAATTCTTCACACAACACACAGTAACCCTGTGGAACTCGTTGCCAGGTGATGTTGTGAAAGCCAAAAGTATAACAGGGTTCAGAAAGGAACTAGATCAGTCCACAGAGGAGAGGTCCAGCAATGGCTATTGGCCAGAATGGTCAGGGATGCAACCCCATGATCTGGGTGTCCTGAAACCTCTGTTTGCCAGAAGCTGGGAATGGGTGACAGGGGACGGATCACTTGAAATTTCCCTGTTCTGTTCATTCCCCCTGGGGCACCTGGCACTGGCCACTGTTGGAAGACAGGAGACTGGGCTAAATGGACTTATGGCTTCACATCATGCCCTGAAGATCAACAGACTCACGCTGTGTCAAACCAACAGAGGAAACAAGCTGCAGGGTTGAGGGCTCTCAGCTGAGAATTTCCACCCTGCAATGTTCAGAGGAAGGGTCTGTGAACTCCCCTTGGCTTCTGGCCATGGGGGTTGGGGTGGGGGGGAGGAGGTGTCCTGCTAGAGGCTGGGGAGGAGGGAATGGAGCCTTCTTATGATGATTATCTCTTTGTATTATCAAAGCCCCCGGGAGCCCCAGGCTATGCCAGGTGCTGCACAGACAGAACACAAAGACAAAAAGAACAGGAGGACTTGTGGCACCTTAGATACTAACAAATTTATTTGAGCATAAGCTTTCGTGAGCTACAGCTCACTTCATTCATCCGATGGAGTGAGCTGTAGCTCATGAAAGCTTATGCTCAAATAAATTTGTTAGTCTCTAAGGTGCCACAAGTACTCCTTTTCTTTTTGCGAATACAGACTAACATGGCTGCTACTCTGAAACCTGTCATTATGCAAAACACAAAGACGGTATTTCTCACGGAGAATGAAACATTCACCCTGAAAATATCCCACCTCCTGCTCGATCATCAGGCCACGGCAGCCAGGCTGTGCCTGCAAACCTAACATTTGTGCACAGAAATGAGTCTTGGTGGACATCAAATCCCACTGGGCTCCTGCAATTAGCCCTTTGAATCCAGCATCTTAGAGCCTGAATGGGGGAAAAAAATCACTGCAAGTGGCCAGGGCAGAACTCTGGGACGTGGAGCGAAAATGGCTGGAGGACGGTGAGGGACAGGGAGGCGCCCAAAGCCATTGCTGCTAGGATGGGGCTTATTCACCGTCTACATCAGGGGTTGGCAGCCTTTCAGAAGTGATGGGCCGAGTCTTCATTTATTCACTCTAATTTACGGTTTCGTGTGCCAGTCATACATTTTAACGTTTTTAGAAGGTCTCTTTCTATAAGTCTATATAACATAACTAAACTACCGTCATATGTAAAGTAAATAAGGTTTTAAAAAATGTTTAAGAAGCTTCATTTAAAATTAAATTAAAATGCAGCGCCCCCCGGACTGGTCACGAAAGCTTATGCTCAAATAAATTTGTTAGTCTCTAAGGTGCCACAAGTCCTCCTTTTCTTTTTTCACCCAGGCAGCGTGAGTGCCACTGAAAATCAGCTCGCGTGCCAGCTTTGGCACGCGTGCCATAGGTTGCCTACCCCTGGTCTACATCAACCACCTGCAGCAGGGTGCACAGCGCGACGGGCAGCGGGTACCCAACTGGGAGGAGCTGCAAAGGGCAGGGAGCACAGAGAGATGCTTTGAGCAGGGAGTTGGACTAGATGACCCTCTGAGGTCCCTTCCAACCCTGGTATTCTATGACCCAGGGGGATCCAGAGAGACCAGGCAAATAGCAACAGTGAGACTCGTCTGGCAAACAGACAAGTAAATCCACCGGGGGGAAAATAACCCCAGCCCTAGAGCCAGCCAGCGGCAAAAGCTGGGGACAGGGTGACAGCAGGCAGTGAGGAGTTTGCAATCTGAGACAGCTGCAAAAGAGGCTGGAGCCGCACACATGGTGGGTGGGAGGGAGGCTCTGGTGTAACCACAGCGGCAATGTCACATTCACTCCCACGCACCACATTACAGAGAGACGGGGAAAACAGGGGAGCTCAGCACAGAGCAGCAGAAACAGAGAGACTCCCCCTGTAGCTGGGGGGAGTCCCCTCAGCTCGACCTCTGGGGAGACAGACCCTGCCTTCCGCCCCCACCTCCGCCTCTCTTTGGCTGCTTGCACACTGAGCTCTTCCAGGCAAGGACTGGTTCTGATTATATACCTGGCACAGCAGGGCCCTGATCTCGGCCACGAGGGGGGGGGGGGTATCTGTGCTGCACTCGGCCTAGCGGGGCCCCAATCTCAGTCAGTGGGGGGAGTCTGTGCTGCACCCGGCACAGCGGGGCCCTGATTTCGGCCACGGGGGGGCGAGGGGTAGGGTTGTCTATGGTGCACCCGGCCCAGCAGGGCCCCAGTCTCAGTCCAGGGCTCTAGGTGCTGCTGTCACACACATCTCTAGTGACTGGGCAGCCGGAGGGACTGGCCTTGGGGAAAGGCGCATGGCAGGATGTGTCTAGCGTGGCCGGGGGGAGGGTATGCAGAGCCAGGGCAGCATCCTGCAGGAGTGGCTAGGCATGTAGGTAGGAGCAAGAGGAAGAAATGGGGAAAGGAACCTCTCAGACACTCCCAGCCAGGGAACTGCATCAGGCTGAGAGCGTTTCAGAGTAGCAGCCGTGTTAGTCTGTATTCGCAAAAAGAAAAGGAGTACTTGTGGCACCCTCCAGGAATGGGGGAGGGGGGAAGCCCTCAGACTCAGAACAATCCCTCCGGCTGGGACGGGGAGGGGCTGGAACTGCTGGCAGCTGCGCCTCACCCTGGGGCCGGCTCCATTCCTCAGCCTCCAGCCAGGTGTTGTCTGCTAAATCTGGGCTCCCCCCACTCCAGCTGCTTTCTGTCTTCTGTCCCCTGGGCCCCCCCAGCTGCTGCAGAAGGGGGCAGGGAGGGGGCCTTTGCTATACGTCCCCCCCACAGCCTCTGCCTTTGGGTCCAGAGCAGTCAGGTCAGGGTGAAACCGACCTGATGCCTGACAGTTTCCCTGCTGGTGAAACTGACCCGAGCCTCATGAATTTCACTCCCAGTTTGGCAGAGCAGCAGCAGCAGGGCTGGGAGCCCTTGTCTGCAGCCTCCGGCAGGTATCCCCGCACTGTTACGCTGCTCGCCCACGGGGACAGCTGCTCCCAAAACACCAGGGCCAGAAACGCTGGGGGTGTCTAAAACATTAAAAGCCAGATTCTGCAGAAGTCGATGGCTCAGCCCCCAGTGGTGAGTGGGTCTTTTGACACCCCATAGCAGATCTTTGCCATCTCTAACTGCTATGGATTTCAGCTGGCCACATTAGAAACCATGGCCCAGGCAAGTCAGCCAGAACCTCGGGGTTTGACAGCTCCCGACCCCATGGATTTTCTCAGCTTACAGAAACGTTTTGGTTTCTGGCCATTCTCCCAGCCTGAGGCTAGTCTCACCAGCCAGGCCGCTCCCGCTATCTCCGCACAGAAAGGAGGTGTGAAGGTGGTCTGGCTGGGCCAGTGTCCTGGGACCACATGGGACTGTGTGTGTGTGTGTGTGTGTGTGTTTCCCCTCATTTATGTTGGTTTCTCTGGGAGCTTTTTGGTCAAGTCAACCCGGGAGCTGCACATAGATGGGAACAGACCCTGGCCTCCTGCAAGCCCAGCACAGCTTCCACCTGAGCATCCCTCAGGACATCAGCGACCATCTGCTAATCCTCATACCCCCTCAGGGAGAACAGCACCACCGCCAGTCTACACAAGGGGAACCTGAGGCACATCACTCTGCCCAGAGTCACACTGCAGGTCAAAGGCAGAGCCAGGAACCTGACTGCCAGTCTTCTGCTCTACCCACTCCCCTCTCAGAGCTGGGAATAGAACCCAGGAGTCCTGGCTCTCAGCCCTCCCTTTTCTAATCCACTCCCCTCCCAGTGACAGAACCCAGGAGTCCTGGCTCCCAGTCACCCCTGCTCGAACCACTGGAGAATGTTAACTCCATCAACTATAAATACTGATTTTAAAATCAGCTTTTCCGTCCCCCATGAGGGCAACCCGGGTTCAGTGTCTCCCTAGAACAGTCACCGCACGGTTTATTATGAGCTTGTCTCCCCCGTTCAGTGCTGGGCGGCTGAGTGCTCCAAAACTGCTCTCCCAATATAGCAGCAGCAAACGGCTCCATCAATAATGTATCGCTTCTGTTTCCTTTTGCTGCTTCTTTCCTGTTACTGATACGTGCCTCCTTCCTGTGGAACAGCTGCCCGGTTCTGCCAGCTGGGCCAAAGACAACCTGCTGCCACAGCCGCGAGCGCCTCACCAGTGCCCACCAAACCGATGGGCACTCCAACCGCAGACTCTGCCCTGCCCAGGGGTGGGCTGCAGGGTGGGAAGTATCCCCTAGCCCAGTGGTTCTCAATCCTTTTTCATTTTCATTTCAAATGCAGGTGCGGCCCACTCTGGAAATCTACTGCCTGTATCTATAGTTCAGTTCTGTTGCATCAGTTTTCAGTCTAAGTCTTTTGTGGACCCTTTAGACATAGTGCACAGACCCACAGGGGCTGAGAACCCCTGCCCCAGCCCCACACGCCAGGGCCAAGCAACACCTAGGGGCTCAGTGGAGTTTCAAGGGGGGAAAGACAATTAAAGCCACTGCCAAGCACAACCTGTCCCAGCAAACGCACTGATGGAGCCAGCAAATGGAACCAGGATACAGAGGGAGCCAGGCGCAACACGGAGATCGGTGCGGGCAAAACCAGCACGGCAAGGAGCGCGTGTACTGACGGAGGGGAAACCAACGGGCTTCTCGGGGACCCTGTGATCTCAAAATCACCCTCTGTCCTGTTCCACAGCCCCTGCTAGGCCAGCGCCACCCAGCTCTGCCAGTGCCCCTCAATCCCAACCCACAGCCCCCTGCTAGCCCATCCCTGGGCTCCTGAACACACCTGCTCTGCCAGTGACCCACGGCAGTCCTGATGCAACCACTCCTGCGCCATCCACCCCCTAGGAGGAAGCTTGAGGACAAGGCCCCCCTGCCCTGGCCCCCTCCACAATGTTAACATGCTGCCCCAGAAACCACACAGGCCCTGGCTTGGGTGGCTCTTAAGAGCCACTAACTCATGTCTGTCCCCGGTTCCCTCTGCAAGCTGCAATGGTTCTAAGGCCCAGAGTTTTCCTTCAGCAGTCCCCAGTGGGGCAAGGCCCCCGCTAGCAGTGCCCCTAGCTTGCTCCTGAGCCCCAGCCTGCCCTGAGGCCTTGCTCACACTTCACCCCTCTCCCACGCCCAGGGGACCAGTGGGAAGGCTGGGTCTGGGACCCCTGTGGAGGGGCTCTGACTCCTGGTGTCAGAGAGCCAGCTGCAGCCCCCCAGAGTGTGCGTGTGTGATGTGCACTTGGGGGAGGAGCCATTCAATGCCAGCATTCGGGGCTGGTGGGGTGCAGTGGGCAGCTGCAACCATTGCTGAGCTTTGCCTGCAAACTCGCCTTCACTTCCCCCGCCTCTCCTCCTTCCACAGAGCCTGGAGCTGGGACCAGGTTGCTGCACCTGGGAGAGTCTCTGGGGCTTGGAGCAACGTGTGCCAGGTGGGCCCTACAGCGGTGAGAGCCGCACTGGAAATCCAGTGCCACGCGACCTGCCTCCGAACAGCGTGCTGCCCGTGAGAACTTCCCCCCAGCAGTGCCCTGGCACGGCCAGCCGGCCTGCACCAGGAGCCACTCAGCCAGCTCAGAGACAACCCGATCCTACGCCGCGGTGCGCACTGGGCCCCTTCCAAAGGGTAACACCAGCTCACTGCCCTGCAGAGCCTGAACCAAGGGCCTCACAGAGAAGCCAGCGACCCCGCGTGACTCACACCTGCCCAGGGGCAGTTTCGCTAGGGACTGCACACCTCTCCCCACACTGCCTTCTCCGATCACACCAAGATTCACAGCCGCAGGCCAGGGAGAGCGCTGAGCCTCCAACAACACCGGCCCCTGCACCTGTGCTCAGGGAGAATCCCCACAAGCTGCATGCAGTGAAGTGCCTATGACACACAGCTGGGCACTTCTGATTCCGCCCACCGGCCAGCCCAGGACAATACATTGGGTTCCCAGTTCTAACAATCCTCCATCAAAGCTGTTGCTCGTCCCCGCCCTATCCAGGGCCCAGCAAATCCCAGTGGGGTCTGTGCACAGGGGACGACTGCAGGAGTTTGACCCCGCTTTGCTTTGGCCCCCTGCCATTGGCTCCCACTCTGCCCTGAGCCTGGGCCAGCCGAGCCCCCAGCCAGGGTGCCCTGGCATTTCCGGCCCATTTCCCTGGCAGATTGTGAAATAAAGCAGGTCATTTCACCCAAGCACTTGAGGCAGGGACTGTCTCTCTGTCCCGTTTGTACAGTGCCTGGCGCAGTGGGGACCTGGGCCTTGGCTGGGCTCCTGGGCACTGCCGCCATCAGATAACAAATCACCGTCTGTGAAACAAGCCAAGCGTCCCCCACTTTGCAGCTTCTGCTGCTGAGCTCCTGGCATCCCTCCAGCTTCCAAGCTCCCTGCACACCACCCTCCCATCCCCCTTGGGGTCAGGGAACGCTCTCCTGCCAACCCCCCACAGCATGCCGGGGGGCTGCCCCAGTGCCACCCAGGGCCCTTCCACAGCTCTCCAGCCTTGTGCCAGACCCACTGGTACTGGGCAGGGGGACCTGGTGGGCTAACCCTAATGCTAGAACTAAGTGGGGACCCTGTGTCCCCGTCCCCCCCAAGTCCTTCTGCACTATAGCTATCTGCTGTTATTGCACCCAGCTCTGGGGGCTGCGGGACGCACCCCTTCCATGCCAGGGCCTGGGAATGCAGGCGTACGGGAGGGGCAGGCTGTTATCTGTGGTCACTGGCGGAGCCCCAGAGGGGTGGGGCTGGCATCTGTGACACTTGGAGATCAAACCCTCCCCAACGGTCCCTCTTGTTTTGACCCATGCCCAGCAGCTGAATGTGTGTGTGTGTGTGGGGGGGGGGAGATGGAAAACTCCACCGTTCTGAAAGACAAAGACCCAGAGACAGCAGGGAGCTGGGTTCAGGGTCCAGCCCTGCCTTCTTCCCACAGACAACTGTCCCATGGGACCCACTCCAGAGACCCTGCAGCCAACAGGATACGTTTCTGCGAGACCTGGAGAGGCCTGGGTGCCTGGTGTGTGTGTGCGCGCGTGTACAGTTGCATGTGCAGGGGGGGCATGTATGTACAGGCGTGTGCGCAGGTGGGGGGCATGCATGTGTACAGTCACGTGTGCAGGCGGGGGGGCATGTGTGTGTACAGTCACGTATGCATAACAGGCCCCCCCACCCCCACCGGGAGCCCCTTGGGAATGCTGTGTGCAGACCCCAGGCAGTGCTCAGCACAGCTGAGGCTGGCAGGACCCTGTGCTCCTACCAGGGGCTACCCCGAGCCCCCAGCAGCAGCAGGAAACCACAGCCGCACGCTGCAGGCAGACTGATAGACATCAGGAGAGGCAGGGGAAGGGAGCCTTTAACGCTCCAACCCCCCCGCAGCATGCCAGGGGGCTGCTCCAGTGCCCCTTCCGCAGCTCTCCTGCACGCTGGCCCCACTGGTACTGGGCAGGGGGACCTGGCGGGCTAACCCTAATGCTAGAACCAAGTGGGGACTCTGGCCATGGGCCCCTTCCTCCTCCCAGCGCTGACCCTCCCGGATCACTAGGCCTGCCTGGGCCCAGCATACAGGGCAGGCAAAGTGCAGCCCGTGAGCCAATACAGAGAGGCTGGGCTTGGAGACGACAGACCCTTCTTGACCACAGCAGAAGCCAGGTCATCCATACAGGGTAGACACAGTAGACTCCCCCATTCCAGGACAGGGGGACATATACTGCAGCATATCTGTGTAGCACTGTCCCTCACTGGGGAGAAACCAGACCTCTTGGCTATGTGCCATAAGCCCTATAGTGCTAATGGAGAGTCTCCAGTAACTGCATTTTGGAGCAGGAGGATCTGGCTCTGCACTGCCACGGCCGTGAAATGCCCATGGCCAATGCGTACAGCCCCATGACGGCTGTGGGGGGACCGCAGGCACACACACGTTTATGTTTACTTGTGCGTGTATGTGGGGGACCCTTGACTCTAGGCAGTGTAACGTGCGTGTCACCCGCAGGGGCGAGGAGAATCAGTGTGGAGCTGAGCAAAGCCACGCGGGGGCTGTGAGCAGTCACAGGCCTGGCGGTGGAATGCGCATTACGCTGCCCGCTGCCGGGACGCCCCGCCAGTGACAGAGCACGCAACGACCTAGCCCGGCACCTTCCCCCAGCTCCTGGGCTCCAACCCAGACTGCTGCCTCCCCTCCCTCCCCGAAATGTGCAGACACCCTCGCCGCGTGGCTGGCGTGTCTGTGCACCGCTGCCCCTCGCTGGGCATCCACCTGCCCAGCCCTGTGCTAGCAGCCCCACCCTGCCAGAGGAGAGCGCCCCCAGTGGTGTCAGGGACCCAGGGGAAGCCCCACGGCTGGGGAGCAATGCGTTCCTGGGGGAAGGAGTGACACCCGCTCAGCAGGAACAGCGGGAAGGGGGGGGAGCGGCTTTTTCTTCAGAGATGCAGCCACGGAGAACCCACCTGGCTTGGGCTGGGGAAAACGGCTGGGGAGTCTCCCCAGGAGGCTGGGACACCTGCCGCCCCCCGCGCTGTTCACATCTGCATAGCTGAGAGCTCCTTTCACAAAGCAAGAGCCGCCCCCAGGCACCCAGCTGCCCTCCACCTGCACTTGCAGTTTCCACGGGACAAGGCTTCTCCTTCGCTTCTGCCCTACTCTGTTGTGCGGCGGCACCAGGTGCAGTCAGACAGCTGCTGCAGCACACCCCAGAGGTAGCTGCATTTCAGTGGTGGGAAAAGTGGTTCCTATACATCTGGGGCACCTCGCGCTGGGACTTGCTCAGCTGCCAGAGGCTGTGCAACCTACGTGACCCTAGGTGGGCTAGGTGCCAGCGCTGCATAGCTCCCGTCATCCCCTCGGCAGGGTGCCACCCACAGGCCCCTCTCTCCACGTCTCTGCTCGCCCGTCCTCTGCAGGCTCCAGCACTGACCCCCCGCACCTGGCCAGATGCCAAACACTGGGCTGCATGCACTCAGGGCAGACGCTGTGCCCCGCTCCCCACAGCACCCCCTGCTGGGAACCCTCCCCCATAGCCAGCCCGGCCCCGCTCCCCACAGCACCCTTTGCTGGGAACCCTCCCCCCATAGCCAGCCCAGCCCCGAACCCTCCCCCACAGCCAACCTGGCCCCGCTCCCCACAGCACCCCCGGCTGGGAACCCTCCCCCATAGCCAGCCCGGCCCTGCTCCCCACAGCGCCCCTTGCTGGGAACCCCGTCACAGCCATCCCTGCCCCGAAACCGCCCCCACAGCCAGCTCCGCCCCACTCCTCACAGAGTCCCGAGAGCTCCACACCAGACATAGCCTGGGCCCACAGTGCTGCTCGGGGGCAGGACTCTGTGAGGAAAGCAGCGTCCCGGGCTACACGTGGGTGCTGCGTGGGAGCCATCTGGAGCCTGAAGGGCTTCCCGGACGGGGAGCAGGACCGGGAGGCTCGTGTCCCTGGGCCAGTTACTGCCTGATGGGTTTTCAGACATGGATGCGGAGTCCGGGGGCTCCCAGGGCCTGATTCGCAGAGTGGCTGCACACCTAGAGCTCGCTGCAGTCAGCGGGAGCTGGGGGCTCAGCGCCGCTGGGAATCGGGCCCTGGGCACCTTGTGATGGGGGCGGAACCTCGGGGCCCCCACAACCAGAGCCACATGGGAACAAGGCTCCCTGGGGTACCGGCAGCAGGACCAACAGGCATGTTTGTAGCTCACCCATACGGCCACGTGGGAGCCACACGACAGACACCACACTGCAGGCTGGACAAGTTCCTGCATAGCCACCTCGGAGACGCCCCCACAGCCCCCCTCGCCCAGACACCCCACCTGCTCCCCCAAACCACCCCAGCCCCCCTTCCTCAGAGACACCCACACACACCCTTCCCACTCCCCCAACCCCCACACACCCCACCTGTGCCCCCAAACCACTGCAGCCCCCCTCCCTTGGAGACACCCCCACATCCCCAGACACCCCACCTGCTCCCGCAAACCACCCCAGCACCCCTTCCTCAGACACCCCCCACACACCCCGCCTGCTCCCCCAAACCCCCTCCCTCAGAGACACCCCCACGCACCCCACCTGCTCCCCCAACCCTCCCTCAGAGACACCCCCCCAGCCCCCTTCCCTCACAGACACCCCCACGCTCTCCATTTTGCTGTGGCAAGAGGAGGAGGCTGGCCAAGAGGCACCGAGGGGCTGATCTGCAGCGAAGTGCCGGGGAGCCCAGTGTGTGGGAGGAAGGAGGGTTTGGTGATTAGAGCAGAAGCCTGCACGTCAGGACACCTGGGTTCTCTCCCTGGCTCTGCTACTAGGTCCCTGCGTGAGCAAGTCACTTCCCCTTTGCAGAACCAGGCCCCTGCTACTCCCCATCCGGCCTGCGGCCGAGTGAGATCCTGGCCCGACAAGGCTGCTCACTGCCCCCCTCCCCAGGGCCTGTGACTCAGTTACCATGGGATGAGCCTGGAGTGCTATGGAAACTGCCGCCCCCAAGGGTCAGAGCTCAGCCAGGCTCCGGCTCCGCAGCTGCCAGACTCCCCCCACCCCGCAGGCACACAGGTCTGCAATTCAGCAAAGGGCAGGGCCCCGGAGGGCCCCAGGCAATGGCGGGCGCGGGGGGGGAGGGCAGGAGCGCGAACAGGATGCCGGGTGGGGAGGAGCACCACCGCCCTAGTGGGGCCTGTTCCCTTCTCCTGCTGTCTCTCCATTGCTGGGGCACGGGGGTTGCGCACACACTCACCCCCTACCTCACCCCACTGTGGGCTCAGCACAAAGGGAAAATGGGGCAATGACCCAACACCCACCGCTGTCCACATGGGTATCCACGCTGCCAGCGGGCACAGAGCTCTGACACCCCCCTGCTCCACAAAGCAACTCTCCCCCGCCACCTGAGCTGCAGGAGAATCCCCACTCCCCATTAGCTATAGAGGGCCTATGATTCCCGTGCAACGCAGCGGAGCTGTTCCAATCCCACCAGGCCGAGGGCAGCGCTCAGACCCTCGCACTGCCCCGCTCATTACATTGTACCGGCCCTCAGGCTCTCCTTTCACCCGGGCGCAGAGCAAGGGGTGGGGGGCCAGAATTGCTGATGCAAGATGGGGGGTGCAGGAAGGGAATGAGCAGGACCACTCCCTCCAGGGGACAGGGTATTTGCCCTCCCCCCTCTTGCTTTTTCACCCCTAACAGAGCAGAGGGAGAGGGGTGGCCATGGACCCCGCCCCCTCCATGGGGTGAGAGGTTCCCCGGGGTGGGGGGAGCGGCAGACCCCCCAATGGCCAATCCCAAGCAGGAAACTCCTCCAAGTTAATGCAGCCCCAGAGCGCAGCCTGGGCCCAGCGGCTCATTAAACGTTTCTGGCTGGCAGGCGGCCAGAGGCAGAGGTTGTTTGTTCTATATTCCCATAAACAGCCCAGGCAGGGCGGGGGGTGGGGGGAGGCGGCTGGCGGGGAAATCTCTCCCTGCATTTCGAGCCCTGCGTGGGGAGGGAGGCAGGAACGGACATCGCACACGCGTGCACACGCGCGCATGTATATCCACTCCCGGCTCTTCCCCCTGGGCAGTAACACACACACCCCAGTCGGGGAGGGGGAGATGTGTGGGGAGAACTCGGTGGCTGGTGCTCTGGGAGCCCTAGGAGAGGATTACGGCTGCCCTTGCAAGGGGTGGGGGGGGACGGGATGGGCTCAGTGACCCCACAGGGCTCTGCATCACATGATGGCAGAGGAGCGGGGAGGATATGCCCCCCAACTCCCGTGTAAGGCCCTGCCTGTCACTGCAGCTGTGCCATGTGGCGGGCACTGCCCCCCAACACAACCTCATGGCAGAGCTGGGTCGGGGGCCGGTGCCACACCCCAGGCTGCAGTGGGAGCCCAGGAGACAGTAGGGCCCGTTGGCGCTGCCCGGCGGAACCTCCTCAGGGCCGAGGGGCCCCCCGCACCCTGGGCAGAAGGGGGTGCGGACCCTGTGCGCCAGCTGGGGCAGTGCCCGGCTGGGGGGGCTGCAGGGCGCCGGCTGGGGCTGGCCCTTTAAAGGCTGGCTGGGCTGGCAGGGAGCTCACGTGACTTTCTGCTCGAGGAAGCAGCGCTCTGGCTCTGGCAGCTTCCACGGGAGTGGGGGAGGCGGGTGGGGGAAGGGGCCGCCTGGAACCAGTGCGGGGGAGGGGCAGCCGGGCAGGCACCGCAGGGCCCCCTGCCCCGAACAGAGGGGAAGCCAGCTGGGGGGGCTGGGCCCTGGGGCTGCACAGCCTGCCCTGTGCCCTGCTGGGGGGCTGGCCCCATGGCGGGGGGGCGGGCAGGCCCCTGTGCTCGGGCTCTCTCACCGGCCCCTGAGCACAGCTCCTCACCCCACGCACAGCACGGCCCTACGTGGGGGCAGCTGGAAGCACACCACGCCCGGGCCACCTCACGTCCACATGCAACACGCTCCTTGCGCCCACCGCACTGGACAGTCGGAGAAACTGAGGCACAGAGCTGAGTGACTCACCCAAGGTCACACACAGTGTCTGTGGCAGAGTAGGGATTGAATCCAGGTCGCCTGGGCCCCCGGGCCAGCCCCCCCACCCCCGCTCCAATGGGACCCACAGATAATAGCATCAGCTCCAGCCAAACCCTTCCCAGTTGGGAGAAGGGGAGCACTGGGGAGGGCTCAGCCCCACAGCCAGCCCCCAGGCCGTACCCGGAAGGCCCAGCTGGCCTTGCCAAAGGCTGCTCACAGACAGGTTCTAGGCCCATCAAAGCCAAGAGCTTTCAGGCCAGGCTCAGGGGCCATCAGCTAACGCCCCACGTGAGGAAGGGCCTCACCACCTGATGGCAGGGGTATGCGGGGCTTGGGAGGCAGGGTGAGTGCCCCCACTCCTCCCCACTGCCCGCCAGCCCTGCCGGCCAGACCCCGTTCCCCTCACTGCCCGCCAGCCCTGCCGGCCAGACCCCGCACCCAACGCTGCCTTGCCCACCGGCCCTGCCGGCCCGACCCCGCTCCCCCCTGCCCTGCAGGCCGGCCCTGCCGGCTCGACCCCGCTCCCCCCACCGCCCTGCCCGCCGGCCCGACCCCGCTCCCCCCACCGCCCTGCCCGCCGGCCCTGCCGGCCAGACCCCGCACCCAACGCTGCCTTGCCCACCGGCCCTGCCGGCCCGACCCCGCTCCCCCCTGCCCTGCAGGCCGGCCCTGCCGGCTCGACCCCGCTCCCCCCACCGCCCTGCCCGCCGGCCCGACCCCGCTCCCCCCACCGCCCTGCCCGCCGGCCCTGCCGGCCAGACCCCGCACCCAACGCTGCCTTGCCCACCGGCCCTGCCGGCCCGACCCCGCTCCCCCCACTGCCCTGCAGGCCGGCCCTGCCGGCTCGACCCCGCTCCCCCCACTGCCCTGCAGGCCGGCCCTGCCGGCTCGACCCCGCTCCCCCCACCGCCCTGCAGGCCGGCCCAACCCCGCTCCCCCCACCGCCCTGCCCGCCGGCCCTGCCGGCCCGACCCCGCTCCCCCCACCGCCCTGCCGGCCCGACCCCGCTCCCCCCACCGCCCTGCCCGCCGGCCCTGCCGGCCCGACCCCGCTCCCCCCACCGCCCTGCCGGCCCGACCCCGCTCCCCCCACCGCCCTGCCCGCCGGCCCTGCCACCCAAACCCCGCTCCCCCCACCGCCCTGCCCGCCAGCCCTGCCACCCAGACCCCACAATGACCCTAACCCGTCAGTGCACTCTCCCCGCAGTCTGCTGTGCCCTGCAGGTCCCCAGATGGCTTTGGGCAGACGGGGCAGAGGAAGGGAATGAGGGAAAGGGAAGGAATAAGCAACATCTCACCCGCTCCCTGGTGCCCCCACATGCCTGAACCAGCACTGCCCACATCCCCAGCGACTCCACATCCCCCCGAACCCTGGGCCTTGCCCCGGCCAGCTCACAGCACCTAGGCACAGGGCCTGAGGGGCACCGAGGCCTGCTGCTCCTCCCAGCATGGGGCAGCCGCTGCACTGCTCCAGGAGACCCGCTCTCACCCCAGGTGCTGCCTGCACCCAGCTTGTGCCCTGGCCATGCCCAGGAAGCCCCTCTGAGCGCTCCCAGGGGCTGCACGAGGGACGGGGAAGAGTGGCCAGCGGTCCCTTAACAGCCAGGGGGTTACAACCCTCTGTTTCCTCTCTGCGTTAGAGCCGGTGGGTGCTCACGGTGCCAACTCCACCGCCACTCCGGCGCACCCGTCACGGTGCCCCAGCACCCCCCAGCCGGGCCAAGGGGCACCACCGCCACTCCGGCGCACCCGTCACCGTGCCCCAGCACCCCCCAGCCGGGCCAAGGGGCACCACCGCCACTCCGGCGCACCCGTCACCGTGCCCCAGCACCCCCCAGCCGGGCCAAGGGGCACCACCGCCACTCCGGCGCACCCGTCACCGTGCCCCAGCACCCCCCAGCCGGGCCAAGGGGCACCACCGCCACTCCGGCGCACCCGTCACCGTGCCCCAGCACCCCCCAGCCGGGCCAAGGGGCACCACCGCCACTCCGGCGCACCCGTCATGGTGCCCCGGCCCCCCCCAAGCCGGGCCAAGGGGCACCACCGCCAATCTGGCACACCCGTCATGGTGCCCCGGCCCCCCCCAGCCGGGCCAAGGGGCACCACCGCCACTCCGGCGCACCCGTCATGGTGCCCCGGCCCCCCCCAAGCCGGGCCAAGGGGCACCACCGCCAATCTGGCACACCCGTCATGGTGCCCCGGCCCCCCCCAGCCAGGCCAAGGGGCACCACCGCCCGGCCCCCACTCCAGCACAGCCGCCACGGGGCCATGCCCCCCACCCCGCAGCCAGGCCAAGCGGCACCACCGCCCCCCAGATGCCACCGGACGCCGTGGGTCCGTCTCCCCTTTGCTGGGACCGACGCCCCTTGTACTCCACCAACCCGGGGCGAAACCCGGCCCGCCCCGGAGCCCCCCGGGGGCCCGTCGTTGCCGCCCCCCCGCCCCTGGGCGGAGGGCTCTGCAAGCCCCGCGGCGACCCCCGGGGCGCTCCGCCCCGGCCCCACGGGGAGGCAGACGCCCCGTTCCCTGCGCCCAGCCCCCCGGCCACGCCGCCGGGCGCCCACCCCGGGGCCATCCCCAGCCCCCCGCGCACCCAGCTCGAGGGGGCCGCCCCCACGCGCGAAGGGGGCCGGCCGGGGCCACTCACCGGGGCAGGCGCACCCCACTGACATCTTCACATGCCCGGCCGGGCCCCGGCGCGCGTCGAGCTGCCCCCGCGGCGGGACACGAGCCGGCCGCCCGGAGCGGGGCCCCCCGGCGCAGGGGCTCCCCGCGGCGCTGCTCCCACGCGCTGGCCGCCCCGGGGGGAGTCACGGGCGCGTGACGCAGCGCGGAAAAAACCGGGCCGGAGCCGAAGTCTGGGACATGGTGATTGTGCTGGTGCGCGCGCGCGTGCGCGTGTGTGTGTGTGTGTGTGAGTGAGTGCGTGCGTGCGTGCGTGTGCGCGGCGGGGGCAGGGCCAAGCGTGCGTGCGTGTGGGGCTGCGGCTGGGGGGCGCAGGGACCCGTGTGGACGTGCGTGTGCGGCCGTGCGTGCGTGCGTGTGTGCGCACGTGCACTCTGTGCATGTGTGGCCCTGTGTGTGCACATACGAGTGTGTGTGGCCCTGTATGTGTGTGTATGCACAAACATGTGGGGGAGGCTGGGTCCGTGTGCAACTGCGTCTGCGGTGTGCAGGGACCCGTGTGTGTGCGCATGTGGATGTGCGGGTGCGGACGTGCATGTGTGTGGACGTGTGTGCGTGCACTCTGTGCATGTGTAGCCCTCTGTGTGCACATATGTGTGTGCATGCATGGGTGGCCCTGTATGTGTGTGTGCATACAAATGCGTGGGGGAGGCAAGGTTTGTGTGCAACTGCATCTGGGGGGCCCAGGGACCCGTGTGTGTGTTTGCACATGTGGACATGCATGTGCAGCCGTGCATGCGGGTGGACATGTGTTTGTGTGTGTGTGCGTGCACTCTGCATGTGTGGCCCTGTGTGTGCACATACACGTGTGTGCATGTATGTGTGGCCCTGTATGTGTGTGTGCATGTGTGTGCACAAATGTGGGGGAGGCAGGGTCCGTGTGCAACTGCATCTGCGGTGTGCAGGGACCTGTGTGTGTGCGCATGTGGACATGCGTGTGCGACCGTGCATGCGTGTGGACGTGTGTGTGCGTGCACTCTATGCATGTGTAGTCCTGTGTGTGTGCACGTGTGTGTGTGTGCACTCTGTGCATGTGTGGCCCTCTGTGCACATACGTGTGTGCATGCATGTGTGACCCTGTATGTGTGTGTGCATACAAATGGGTGGGAGAGGCAAGGTCCGTGTGCAACTGCATCTGGGTGTACACATGGACCCGTGTGTGTGCATATACGTGTATGTGTGTGTACATCTTTGTGTGCATACGTGTATGTGTCTGTGCATGATGTGTGTGTGCATGTGTGGCCATGTCTGTGTGTGCAGGTACGTGTGTGTACGTATATGTGTATGTGTGGCCACCTATGCGTGTGTGTGCACTATGTGTATGTGTGTGCAGGTACGTGTGTGTGCGCATGTGTGTGGGGGTGGGTGATGGCAGGGCCTGAGTGCATGTGTGTGCAACTGTATCTGGGTGTGCGCATAGGCCCATGTGTGCATGTGTATGTGCATGTGTGGCCATGTATGCACGCACATGTGTGTGCAGGTATATGTGTGTGTATATCCATGTGTGACCATGTATGTGTGTGTGTTCTATGTTCATGTGTATGCATGTGTGACCACATGTGTGTGTGTGCACACATACAAATGTGTGTGTGTGTGCTCCCTTCTCGGCATGTCTGGCGCAGCACAGAGGTGAGGACACCCCGCATTGCCCGGGTGCGGCAGCCCCTTCCTGTGTGGGTTGGCCTAGCTGACCCCTCTGGCCTGGGCCTGGAGCTAAGGGGTCTGGGCCCGAACGGAGCCCTGGGGCCCCATGGGCTGCCTGGTGTAATGTGAGCCACCCGGAGCCAGGCAGGGAGTTAGAGGGGGGCTGGTATTAGAGGGGGGTTGGGAACATGTTGGGGAGGGCTAGGGAGGTGGGGTTGGGGAAGGAGGTGGGAGGTCTAGGAGGAGGAGGGGGCGGGGGGCAGGGAGTCGAAGGAAGGCAGTACAGTGGGATCAGGGAAGAAGAGGCTGCGAGGGGGTGCAGGGCGGTAGAGGAGGCTGGGCCGGGGCGTAGTTGCCTGTTTCTAGTTCACAGGCAGTCACTGGTCATGGCTGCCTGTCCAGCCCCCCAGTGCCCGCTGCGCTGCCAAGGCAAGAAGTGCCCAAGTGCCTCCGAAATGCCAGTTCGGCCCAGCAAGGAGCCACTGAGCCCCACCTGTGCAATGCTGGGGGAGGGGATGGGGGGGCAAGGGAAGGGTGCAGCCTGGATCCGTGTGCCCTGTGCAGTGCCCAGGGGGGTTAGGGGTGGATCCCTGTGCCCCATGCAGTGCCCGTGGTGGGGGGTGGTTAGGGTTGGATCCTGTGCCCTGCGCAGTGCCCGTGGGGGGGTTAGGTTTGGATCCCTGTGCCGCATGCAGTGCCCGTGTGGGGGGGGGGGTTAGGGTGGGATCCCTGTGCCCTGCAATGGAGCCGGAATGCAGCACCCCAGGGGAGAGGAAGAAGTGGAATTGGAGGGCCCCAGGGATCCAGCTCCTTTCTCCCTGGGAGGGACTTGCTGTCTCCAGGGTCCATTATCCCACTGAGCTTGGAGAGCCAGCTCTGGCTCTTCTGCTGGGGGCCTGCCCCTGGGTCCCATCCTGGCCCCTAGATCCCCAGTCCCTTGCAGGGATCATTCCCCCCTGGAAACCAGCTTTGGGTTTGCTTCTCCACACAGTGGGGCCCGATGGGAGCAGGGCAAGGAGGCCCACTGAAGCCCTGGGTTCGTCTCCCTGGGCAGACAGACAAAGGGGGCAGGGAGAGGGACAGAGGGACAGGCCGCAGTGGGGAAGGAGGCCGCTGGAGAGATCGTCCCCGCGTGGCTCTTCCCAGCATCCAGCATCCTCGGTGTCTTCCCGAAGTATCCCTGAGCACTGCAACCCCCCTCCCCGCTCCAGTGGGCCAGCCAGCTGTGCCCTGCTCCCCGCGGCCCAGCCAAGGGGGGCACCCAGGGCAGCTGCTCCCATCCCCTCCCCTGCCGGAGCAGGGTTAGGGGTCCACGCTCATGCTCTGCAGCTGCCCCCACTAGAACAGGCCAGGATCCCTGGGTCCTGCACCCAGTGCTGCCTGCCAGGCCCGGGGGCCATAGCTCTGGGCCCAGCTGCTGCTGGAGATGCGCACAGGAAGTGCTGTGCCACGGAGGGGCACGGACGGGTGCTGGGGTCCCAGCAGGGCTGGTTGCCAGCATCCCCCTCCTTGCCACTTCTGGGCCACTTCCTTTGCTTGGCACCAGGCCAGCCCTCTCCTGGCCCAGATGCACAGGCATCCTGGGGGGGAGGGGAGGGGAGTTTGAGCGACACCCTCCCCCTAATGACAGGGATAGGCAGCTGGGGCTGGTGCCCAGGGGGCAGGGAGGGGGGACCCCGCCTCTGTCCTGGTGCTGCCAGCCCCCTCCCCACCAGTGCCAACTCCCCCTTAGGTATCTAGGAATTGCCAGAGCAGGGACTGGATCCGCTAGGGGCCGTCCAGCCCAGCATCAAGTCTGACCCCAGGGGAAGGTGTAAGATGCCCCCCAATGGGCACCTCTGGAATATCTGGCTCCTGGGGAGAGTTTCTCCCCGGGTGTGGAGGGGGGTTTCTGTCTCAGGGCTGTGAGCATTTGGGGAACAGCTTGACTCAGGAATCCAGGCCCTGCTGGCTCAGCGCCAAGACGTCCAGGGCCCAGTCGTGGGCGAGGGCAGCCTGTGCCAGTTTGGGGGGCCACAAGGCAAAGGCCATGGCTGTCACTGGCTCTGTGCTGCCCCCACCTCACAGGCATGGGCCCTCTTGCCCACCCCCCAAGGCTGCCATGAGCACCCCTTGCCCTATAGCTGCCTGCTGCCCCCACTGCTGCGAGGGCTGAGGGGCGCAGCCCCTCCCGGGCAGAGCTCAGCCTGGGGGGTTCTGGAGCAGCAGGGAAGAGGGGTTGTATATTGGGGTGGGGGCACATGGCAGCTTACAGGGAGCTCCTGCTCTCTGGGATGCCCACCACAGTATCACCCTGCTGACACTGGGGCGGGGGGGTGACTAGGACATTGCTCAGGGAATCCTCCCCCTGCCCCCACCTCCATGGGGTGGAGTATTTAGCCTCCCCAGCCCAGTCCCCCTGCACTGAGAACCACCCCCAATGAGCAGAGCCCCCCAACGCACAGAGCCTGAGAAGCATTACCACCTTTGACCTGCAAAAAGAACCAGGCTACAAGGCAAACCCGCTGCCACCCCAACCACAAGGCAACTCAGCAACCCCCCTTACAGTATCCAGCGAGAGCACAAATACAGAACATTGCACGTCTCCTCACTCATGCGAGGCTCAGCCCCTCTCTCTTGCACTCTTGGGGCCCTTGCCTGGTGGTGAGCAGACAGCTGCTGCATTTTCACCAGTTTTGATCTGTTAACACTCGCACTGTGGAAGCCGGAACACTGCAGCAGCCGCGGCTGGACACAGAAACTTTTACCATGAGCCAGCCCCGTGTATTGGGAGAACAATGCAAATCTTTAGACCCATGTAAAAAAAAAACCTGGCAGATTAAATTATTTTTCTGGCAAATCGATAAATTGCTGGGCAGGCTGGTCAAATACCGGCCAGGTGGGAACCCGTGCAGCCCTGAGTAGGCACACACAGGCCTGGCCCAAGTAGCTGTCTAGTCCAGGCTGCCCAGTGAGGGGCTGCCAGGACCACGGGGTGCTCAGGGCCTCCGGGAGCTGGGCCAGCTGCTCCTGGTCCCCTGGCCACAGCTTGTTGCCTCCGCAGGGTCCCCATAGGTGGAGCATGCCCCCTCCATAGGCTTCCCAGCCCCTGCCATAGGGCTTGCCTGAGCCAGGGGTCTGCTGCTCACAGACTGGACTCCATGGGGGGCAGCACAGATGCCCAGACCAGACATGTCAGAGACCTCCCTGCACTGGGGCCTAGGATGGCAGTGCCCTCCTGGCATCCTGTGCCCAGTTCTGGTGCCCACAATTCAAGATGGATGTCGCTCAATGGAAGAGCGGTCAGAGAAGAGCCATGAGAATGATTAACAGCTTGGCAAACACCTCCGTCTATTGAACTTCTCCTTGGGAGGCTATGGGGTGACACTCACAGGCTGGAAGTACCGACGGAGGGGGCTCTGCAGTCTAGCGGAGAGCTAACACCATCCAACTGCTGGGAGCTGAAGCTAGACACATTCAGACAGGAAATGAAGGCCGACATTTCTAACGGTGAGAGTAATTAGCCATCAGCACAAGCCCCCAAGGGCCATGGTGGCTTCTCCATCAACTTTTATATCGAGACTGGCTGTGTTTTCAAAGGGGAACACGGGGCAGGTCTCTGACCTGTGCTGTGCAGCATGATCACAACCAGCCTCTCTGCCCTTGCAATCTCTGCCTGGAGCCATGACTCCGGGTCCCTGCAGGGCCAGGGAGGGAAACTGCAGCAAGGTCGACTCATCTGAGTAAAGCAGATGCATTCTTCCCCTAGGGGCAGGAGGCTGCCCATGGGCACCTCTGCTGCCTGGACATGCAGGGGCTAATAGGACCCCCAGCCAGTGCAGCAGAGCCCCTCAATCAGGTCTAGAACCACGGCTTTAGCCTCTCAGCAAGGCCGCTTAGCTGCAGAAACTACCAGCTCAGCAGCCTTGGGGCTGGGTTCAGGGCACAGCTAGCACCGGAGACATTAGCCTACGGCCCAAATCTCAGCATGGTCAATTGGCCAGGGCTTCCTGAAACTCGACCTGTAGTTTCAGTTGGAAACTCATTGCTGTATCTGTCACTTGCCACTGCAATGCAGCCACCTCTGGGGCAGGGCTGCTGCACAGCATGCCAGCATAGAGCAGGAAGGGGAGTAGGCATTGTATCAGATTGATGCTGCAGGGGGTGAGGAGGAGTGGAATTTGGCCAGGAAGCGGGGGGTCAGGCCCCTGCTCCTGTTAAATCTGAGCAGCAAGGGCCCCCTGGCCTGGACACCCTGCCTGCAGCCCCTCACCCCGAGTTGTGGCTGCAGAGCTTGTTTGCTACCAAGGTGCTGGGTGGGAAGCGGAAAGCGGGAGGAGAGACAGAGCCGTCAGGTGAGCACTTGCAGGCTCCTCTTGGGATGGACCTTCCTCCTCCCTCCCAAGTTCTCCCCTCCAGATGCTCTCCTTGAGCCCTAAGCGGGTGGGGCGGTATTAAAGCCCCAGGCAGCCTATCTGCAGGGGTGGCACACAGGGAGAGGCTCCCACTCAGATCCTGCCAGCTAGACAGACTGCAGCCTCCCAGGGAGGGTGTGGGGCTGCCCCAGCATTGCCCCTGCTGTGGCTCCAGCCCAAAGGCCTGGCACCCTCCTGGCCAGCACCCACTGTCCCGTGAGCAGGAGGGGAAGGGGTCCCAGGAAGGGGTTACACTGGCCTCATTTCCTCCAGCCAGCACCTCTCCCATTGGGACAGGCCCAGCCTCAGCCCCCAGGCAATCTGCCTAGGTTCAGCTCTCCTGCTGCTTGCTCTGGGTGCTCTCAGCCCCAGCGTGGCATGGCTCGGGGAAGGCAGGTGTGTCCATGTGGCTGCTGCAGAGACCCCCGGGTACCTGGAGCAGCTGGCTGCACCTGAGTGAGCAGCCCCCCCCCCACACACACACACACAGGCAGGCCTAGCTAGTCTGAGGCTCACGCATCCTGGGGGGCACCACCTGAGCCGAGCCCCAAAACCCATCACCAGGGGAGGCAGCCGAAACCTGGCCCAGGTGAGGCCGAGCCTCATCCGATAACAGGGCCGACTCCCTCTACGATCTGCCCCTCCTGGACCCCTGCCTGTCTCTGGGTCAGCTTGTCATGCCCCCCTCGCCGCCTGCAGTCCCACCAGCTCCCCGCTGCCATGGGGCTGGGAAGGGCACCACCTCGCTCTAGGAGAGCAGAGAGCCCTTCCTGGCTCACCCCAAGCTAACCCAGTACCTGGAGCTGTGCCGGCAGGGGGCAAACCTGCCTGGGAAGGGGTGGGGAGCAGGAGGAAGATGGCTACACCTGGATGACCGCTGAGCACCGCAGGCTGCCCTGACCCGGACCTGAAGCCGGGTGCCCCAAGAAGAGGGAGGGATGGTAGACCCTGATGAAAGGCTGTAACGATGCTGGTTCTGGTGGGACCCAACTAAGAGTGCCAAATCAGGACAAATTGCTTCAAGCAGGGCAGTTACAGCCTAAGGCTGGGGTTTTTCCACCTCTAAGGCAAACCAAACCAGCCAGACAGAGCAGACTTTAGTCTCACTCCACTGGCTAACCACAAGTCACACAAGCAATTCCCTTAGACACTCCAGTTTCCCAGTATCACCACTCGTGCCACTCATTATGGGGACAGATAGTTATGAAAACCAATACCCCAGTAAAAGAAAAAAGGTTCTCTCAATCCCAAAGGATCAAGCCCCAGACCCAGGTCAATATACAATTCAAATCTTACCCACAAATCACACTGCTGCCAATCCTTTAGAATCTAAAATCTAAAGGTTTATTCAGAAAAGGAAAAGCTATAGATGAGAGCTAGAATTGGTGAAACGGAATCAATTACATACAGTGATGGCAAAATTCTTGGTTCAGGTTTGCAGCAGTGATGGAATAAACTGCAGGTTCAAATCAAGTTTTTGGAGAACATCCACAGCTGGGATGGGTCTTTCAGTCCTTGGTTCAAAGCTTCAGGGCAGCAAAGTCCCTCCAGAGATCAGAAGCAGGATTGAAGACAAGATGGAGGAGCTGCAGCAGCATTTATATTCTCTTGCCATGTGGTCTCTGCTTTCTTTGTCCCAAAGACAAGCTGCCCATACCATGGCCTGGAAAAACCTCAGAGTTCTGTCCATAAGCAGGTCCCTGCATACCTGGCTGAGTCCCAAGGCATGTCTGCCTTCTTTCAATGGGTCAGTTGTGTACCTGATGGTCCTTAATGGGCCGTCAAGCAGGCTAGGCAGAGCTGACACCAGCTTGTCTGGGGTGTCCCCCAGAAGCATAGCACAAGTTTGAAATACAAACAGTATACAGCCAATATTTATATTTTTAAATACAAAAATGATACATGCAAACATAGCATAATCATAACCAGCAAACCATAACCTTGTCTTAGATATCTTATTTGACCCCCTTTATACAAGATTTGGTGCCACTCCAGGACCTTGGTTGCAACAAAGATCTATACAGTCCCAGATTATGTCAATGTCACAAAGGCACTCTCCCAGCTGATGAGCCAGGCTGCATAAGAGACTGCCCACCAGCCAGGATCCCGTCACCCCACTGCATGCTAAGGCAGAGACAATGCCAGGGACCCAGGAGACCGAGACCCAGCTGGCACTGGGCGGGCACCTCTTCCAGTCAGTATTGTGTGCTATCACGGGAGTTCTCAACCTTTTTCTTTCTGAGGTCCCCACAACATGTTATAAAAACACCATGGCCTGCCAGTGCTACAACAACTGGTTTTCTGTGTATAAGAGCCAGGGCTGGTGTTAGGGGGTAGCAAGCAGGGCAGCTGCCTGGTGCCCCATGCCACAGGAGCCCCCGTGAAGCCACATTGCTCAGGCTTTGGCTTCACCAGAGTGGTGTGGTCAGGGCCCTGGGCTTTGTAGCCCATAGGATTCCTTTGCTAGCTATTCTATCCTACTAATCCAGCCAGCCGTATCAAATAATGTTTCTCTTTCTGAATTAATCCATTTCATATAGGATTCTTATATTTTATCAGTATTAGTTCCTATGAAATTAGGGTGTGTTGAGGTATGTGATGTGTATTTCCTAATAATTATACATAGAATAAGTTTTGCTGAAATACAAGAATACTAACGGCTGGTATCTGGTCAGATCAGCTAAATAGTTACAAATCTGATCTGTTAAGGGTAAATCAGCATAAAAACTGGCAACCTTTGGCACAGATAGGAATGGTCCCTGAACTTTGGGGAACCAAAGGGAGGAACTACACACAACACTGAACAGGTTTCTCCGGTGTCCGCAGCCAGTTGGTAACCACAGGGCACGCCACAAACCTGTAAGTCACCAAGAGAGCCTGGGGGGCAGTTATGGGAGTGAGACAATCCTTATTAATATGTAGAGAGTAAGTGTCATAATCCACTAACCTATAGGATAAGGATACCCATACATTTCTTAGGGTATGGAATTAAGATTTGGGTATAGTAGGTTGGGCCGGAATTATATAGTGTCAGGATCCTGTAAAATACCATGGAAGGATATTTTAGGGGGCTTTTTCTTTTCTTTGTTCCCCTAAATTCTGTAGACTATCTTCTTTCACGCTGTAAGCTCAGCTTGTGCAGTACAGTATAACTACTCAACATTCCTAACTGTTGGGGAAGCCAGCACCGTCGTGTTATTGGGCATGCCAAGAGTAAGGCTGGTCCTTCTCCTCCTATTACCGGCTCTTCAGGGAAGGGTGTATGTTGGGTTAAGGTACTTATAATAGGAATGTTACCACCAGGAGTTTTGGAATTTTTTTACTGTTTTGCAGTCATAAGTTTCATAGCATTTATTATTCTTTTGTTAATCTCAATAAAGCTTGTATCAATTTGGTATTGTCCTCAGTGTAAGTGTTTTTTGCCAAGCACCCCAAGAGTCCTCTCCCAATATGGAACTCTCTGAGCTCTCAGACCCTGTAGTCTGAATTGGACAAGAACCTATAAATCTTTTGGTTGGATTCGATGAGTAGCAAGCCATAACAACTGACCCATCAAATTCAGGTCAACAGCTTCAGCCCCATGCAGCAGGACTTTGGCTTTCTGCTGAGAGCCCCAGTGAGTCCAATGCTGGCCCTAATTGGCAGACCCCCTGAAACCTGCTCACGGCCCCTTAGAGGGCCCCAGGCCCCACATAGACCAACCCCAGCCAGGGCTTTGTCAAGCCAGGCCTTAAAAACCTCTAAGGATGGAGATTCCATCACCTCCCTTAGGTAACCCATTCCAGTGCTTCATCATCCTCCTAGTGAAAGAGTTTTTCCTAATATCCAACCTAGACCTCCCCCACTGCAACTTGAGACCATTGCTCCTTGTTCTGTCATCTGCCACCACTGAGAACAGCCCAGATCCATCCTCTTTGGAACCCCCCTTCAGGTAATTGAAGGCTGCTATCAAATCCCCCCTCACTCTTCTCTTCTGCAGACTAAATAAGCCCAGTTCCCTCAGCCTCTCCTCATAAGTCATGTGCCCAAGCCCCCTGATCATTTTCGTGCCCTCCGCTGGACTCTCTCCAATTTGTCCACATCCCTTCTGTAGTGTGGGGCCCAAAACTGGACGCAGTACTCCAGATGAGGCCTCACCAGTGCTAAATAGAGGGGAACGATCACGTCCCTCGATCAGCTGACAATGCTCCTACTAATGCAGCCCAATATGCCCTTAGCCTTCTTGGCAACAAGGGCACACTGCTGACTCATCTCCAGCTTCTCATCCACTGTTATTCCCAGGTCCTTTTCTGCAGAACTGCCACTTAGTCAGTCAGTCCCCAGCCTGTAGCGGTGCATGGGATTCTTCCTTCCTAAGTACAGGACTCTGCACTTGTCCTTGTTGAACCTTATCAGATTTCTTTTGGCCCCATCCTCCAATTTGTCTAGGTCACTCTGGACCCTATCCCTACCCTCCAGTGTATCTACCTCTCCCCCCAGCTTAGTGTCATCCGCAAACTTGCTGAGAGTGCAATCCATCCTATCATCCAGATCATTAATGAAGTTGTCGAACAAAAGTGGCCCCAGAACCGACCCCTGGGGCACTCTGCTTAATACTGGCTGCTAACTAGACATGGAACCATTGATCACTGCCCATTGAGCCCGACAATCTAGCCAGCTTTCTCTCCACCTTCTAGTCCATCCATCCAGCCCATCTTCTTCCAGTCTTCCAAAAACTCAGGGGGCACAGTCCTTTGCTGGCAATAATACTGTGGGAGACCGTGTCAAAAGCTTTGCTAAAGTCAACATACATCATGTCCACTGCTTTCCCCATATCCACAGAGCCAGTTATCTCATCATAGAAGGCAATCAGGTTGATCAGGCATGACTTGCCCTTGGTGAATCCATGCTGACTGTTCCTGATCACCTTCCTCTCCTCCAGGTATTTCAAAATGGATTCCTTGAGGACCTGCTCCATGATTTTTCCAGGGACTAAGGTGAGGCTGACCGGTCTGTAGTTCCCCAGGTTCTCCTTCTTCCCTGTTTTAAAGACGGGCACTATATTTACCTTTTTCCAATAGTCCAGGTCCTCCCCTGATCGCCACGAGTTTTCAGAGATAATGGCCAATGGCTCTGCAATCACATCAGCCAACTCCCTCAACACCCTCGAATGCATTAGATCTGGACCCATGGAGTTGTGCATGTCCAGCTTTTCTAAATAGTCCTGAACCTGTTCTTTCACCACTGAGGGCTGCTCACCTCCTCCCGGTACTGTGTTGCCCAGTGCAGCCATCTGGGAGCTGCCCTTGTCTGTGAAGACCAAGGCAAAAAAAGCATTGAGTACTTCAGCTTTTTCCACATCATCTGTCACTAGGCTGCTTCCCCCTTTCAGTAAGGGGCCTGCCCTTTCCCTGACCTTCTTCTTGTTGCTACCATACCTGTAGAAACCCTTCTTGTTACCCTTCACATCCCTTGCTAGCTGCAACTCCAGTTGTGCCTTGGCCTTCTTGATTACACCCCTCCATGCTCGAGCAATATGGTTGAGAACTACTGTGATATCACAGTACAACAGTACAGGGGGATTTAAGCAGCACTGCCCGGGTCCTGCCAGGGCATCACCATGTGTGGTGACCCTCAGCATCTAGCCCGCCCCTCTCAGTCTGCTTAAAACGTGCCAGAGAATCCCTGGAAATATCAAAACCCACAACTATTGGCCAACATGCAGCCGCCTCCCCCCCTCAACCCCCCAATGTCCTTGCTGCCAGCTGCCCTGCTCAGATGGTTGCACTGTGTGGGTGAGGTGTCAAACCAGGGTTCCTTGTAGCCGCAGGTGCAGAACGGGGAAAAGTGCTGGAGGAAACACTCAGGGGGCACAGTTCATTTGCTCCCTCAGCATCTAGCTACCCCGAAGTTTTTTGAGGAGAGAAGTCACCCGCCTCAAGCTCCAGAGCCCTTTCCAAAGGCCCAGAGATCGCCCTGCACTGCCAGGCGGGTGCAGAACCATTACTGTCCAGTTCTGTGCGGAGTTCACAACAATCAGTGCGCGCCGGAAAAGAGAACAGAAGGCAAAGGCTGTGCTCTGGTTTGGGATGCACGTTGCAGAAGGAGCTCTCTCCCTGCTATCCCTGGAGCTTGCGGTTCCCTTCTCCACCAGCGGGATGCGCCAGCCTGGTAAACTGCCCCACTGCAAATCATTGTGATTTGAACAAGATCCTTCTCTGCCTTTGGGGGACGTAATCCAGGGGAACAGCCCCGGCACAAGGATCGCCTGCAGGGTGCCCATGCAATCCCTAACCTGCCCCTCCAGACCCCCCACCCTGCCAGCTCACCCCAACTGGAAACAAGCAATGTGGAGGAAAAGCAACTTGAATCCTTGTTGGCCTGGAGACCAGAGCTGGGACGATAACTATTGCTTGTGGTCCTCCCTCCTCTCCGAGCACCTGACACACCCTGGCACCATCATGTGCCAGCAATGCCCCTCTGCCATGTACATTGGCCAAACCAGACAGTCTCTACGCAAAAGAATAAATGGAAACAAATCAGACATCAGGAATTATAACATTTAAAAACCAGTCGGAGAACACTTCAATCTCCCTGGACACTCAATAACAGACTTAAAAGTGGCCATTCTTCAACAACAAAAAACCACTTCAAAAACAGACTTCAACAAGAAACTGCAGAACTGCAATTAGTCTGCAAACTGGACACCATCAAATTAGGCCTGAATAAAGACTGGGTCACTACGAAAACTAATTTTCCCCTGCTGATACTCACACCTTCTTGTCAACTGTTTGAAATGGGCCACTTTGATTTCATTGGCCTCGTTAGCACTACAAAAGTGATTTTCCCTCCCTTGGTATTCACCCCTTCTTGTCAACTGTTGAGAATAGCCCACTTCCACCTTAATTGGATTGGCTCATTAGCACTGACCCCGGCACTTGGTAAGGCAACTCCCATCTTTTCATGTGCTGTGTATTTATACCTGCCTCTGTATTTTCCACTCCATGCATCTGATGAAGTGGGTTTTAGTCCACGAAAGCTTATGCCTAAATCAATTTGTCAGTCTCTAAGGTGCCACAAGGATTCCTCGTTGTTTTTCCTGATACAGACAAACACGGCTCCCTTTCTGAAGCCTGTCAGGTTACAAAACGTAATTGCTCACCCTAAATGTTGTTTTAGGCAGGTTGCAGAGTTTCTGCAGTTTAGAGTTCCAGTTATTTGTCTTTAGAGGCTAGACCCCTGTCTCAACCTAGACTCAGCCCTGGCCTTTCTCTCAGTTTAGTTCCTTCAGGTCTTTTTAGCAATCTTCCTTCTTGGACGGGGAGACAATGGAGAAGAGTCCTGATTGATTCCTTCCCAGCCTTAAATAGAATTTACATAAGGCGGGAATCTTTTGTTTCCCAGTCTGACCCCTCACCTTCCCCTGGGAGGAACACTGAAAGCCCAAGATCTAGGGGGTCTAGTACCAGGTGACATGATCACCCGACCCTGTTGTATCAAAGCAGCAACCGCAGGAGCTTCTCAGGAAGGCAGGAGATTAGTATCTTCCCAATCTTATGGTTCTTCCCAGTAGCCCATTGAGGCTAATTGCCTACTGTCTGGTGGACACTCCCCAAAATACACACAGTTGTAATTGTTACATAATCAATATTCCTAACCTCAGATACAGAAATGATACAGTCACACACATTGGATAAACACAGTCAGTAAATTATAACCTTTCCAATGATACCTCACATGACCCATCTTGCATAAAACATATCTTAGTTATGCCATATTCATACCATTACTCGATTTCTATGAAGAATGTGGGGTGCAGTGTCATAGGCCTGGCACTGGAGATGGGGGTCCAGATGCAGGTGGGGGGAGGAGGAGATGGATGCTGTAATCGGGTTCACTCAACACGGTGGTGCCTCCTGCTGGCTGTCCTGGAAATTAGCTCAGCGGGTGGTGCCGTCACTCCTGCTCTGGGACTCACGTCTCTCTAAGGACCGCGGCATTCTCTTCAGCGACACAGCCCTCCGGCCGTGCCACACACTGTGCTCCCCCCGTCCAGAGGACCTGCAGTCCGCTGTTCAGACACGTCCCTTAGTGGCTACTGCAGCAAATTGTCTGGCCACTTCCTTGTGGCCCCAGCATCCTCTTTGCCCTTGCCTCAGGCCTCAGCCTGCAAACCCCAGCAGCCAGCCAGGAGTTGTCTCTCGCTCCCCTGGTCCCTGCTAGCGGCACTGCTCTGTCCAGGGTGCTGGCAGGTCTCTCAGCCCTCCAGAGACACAGTCCTTCCTCCCTGGGCTCCCAGGAGAAAACTACCCTCCTCTGCCCCCAACTCCCTTTTTTATATGGGCCTGCCAGACCCTGATTGGCTGCTCCCTTCAGCCCTTCTCTGATTGGCTGCCTCTTGCGCAGCCTCCCTAGGGCTCTATCAACCCCTTAGAGCCCAGTGTGGGGCAGGTGCCCCATCACAGGTGCCCAAAAGCAGGCGGGAGGGAGGAAATGAGTGCCGAGACACGGGCGGGTGCTGGTGCTGGTGCTGGTGCTGCAGCTGCAGGCAGAGGCTTGGCGGTGGAGCTGGGGCATTTGAAGCAGCCAGGAAGCTCACCAGACTGGGTGTGGTCAGGCTGGCAGGAGAGAAGGGGGGCTCTGCACCCCGGGAAGGGCTAGCACAGATAGTGCTGCCTGGCCCCTTGTTGCCCTCCCAACAAGGGGTGAGCCCTGGCGGCCGGACTCCGCTCCCAGCCCTGGGGCACCCAGCTTCTCCTCTGACCTCCCACCCAGACAGCAACTCCAGGCAGGGCTGGGGCATGCAGCCTGCGGACGCTGGGCATGAGCCGTGCCCCCTGCCCATGCCGTGCCAGCTCTGGGCCCGCACCGAGGCCTTCAGCCAAGCTGCCAGGCCAGTGCTCTCCACAACCTCTCACACAAATGGCCATGGCCATGGAGAGATGGAGACGCGGCCCCAGCTCCCCTTTCCCAGGGCTCCCCACAGCACCCCAGGAGGAGCCACCCAAGGGAGGGAGCAGCCTCCTGGGGATCTTCTTACATCCAGGCTGCCCTGCATGGGCCCCTCTGCCCCACCGACAGCCCCCCAGACACTGGGCTCACTACAAACCCTGGGCCGCAGGGAACCGGGTTTTTGTACTGGGCCTTCAGCCTCCTGGCGAAGGATCTGGCAGGGGACATTAGCTGTGCCCCCAACTGCCCTTTCCAAAACAGGCCTATGCCAGGCCACTGGGCACTGATGGATCTCGAGATTCTAGCATGGTCCTTGCCTGAGAAATACCCTTAGAACAGGGCAGAGAGCTGCCAGCTGGGCCAAAGCTCTGGTTTGCAAGGTCTTTCCTCACCTTTCTTTCAGTCTTTCTTTCCCCGCCTGAACTCATGTTTCCCTCCAGCTCCCTCAGGCAGCTGTGAACAATTGCAAGAGAACATGTGTGTGTATGTGTGTGTGTGTGACACAACCCCCAGCAGGCTAGGAGGAGGCATGTGTGCATGTGCGTGTGTCACAGTACCCCTGGCAGGCTGGTAGGAGGTCTGAGTGTGTGTGTGGGGGTCACAGTACCCCTGGCAGGCTGGGAGGAGGTGTGTGTGTGTCACAGCACACCTGGTAGGCTGGGAGGAGAGGTGTGTGTGTGTGTTTCTGTGTCACACCACCCCTGGCAGGCTGGGAGGAGGGGTGTGTGTGTGTGTGTGTGTGTGACTCCACCCCTGGCAGGCTGGGAGGAGGGGTGTGTGTGTGTGTGTGTGACTCCACCCCTGGCAGGCTGGGAGGAGGGGTGTGTGTGTGTGTGTGTGTGTGTGTCACACGACCCCTGGCAGGCTGGGAGGAGGGGTATGTGTGTGTGTGTGACTCCACCCCTGGCAGGCTGGGAGGAGGGGTGTGTGTGTGACTCCACCGCTGGCAGGCTGGGAGGAGGGGTGTGTGTGTGTGTGTGTGTGTGTCACACGACCCCTGGCAGGCTGGGAGGAGGCTGCACACTCTGATTTGGGGGAGAAAGTGCAGTAGCGCCACCTACAGGCAGCACTGGGGAGCCACCACAGAGGGTCTGTCCCTCCCAGCCTGGCAGGCACCCCAGCAGGTGAGCTGTGTCCATGGGGGCCTGCCCCCTGCCTTGCTTCTCTGCCAGCAGCCCCCCAAGGGGGAGATCTTTAGAGCTGGTAGAACGGGTGACAGTTCTCGGGAGTCTGCCCCATCTCTAGCCCTTCCGGCTGCCCCCTCAAAGGCTCTGTCGGTGCCGGGGAAGGAGGGCCGTGCGGGTAACACACAGGCTCAAGCCCCAAGATGGCTGGGTTCTACTCTCAGCTCCGCCATGGACTTCCTGTGTGACACTGGCCCCGTGCTGTGCCTCAGTTTGCCCACCTGTGAAATGGGAGCAATGATAAGGCAACACTATGAACAGTGCTTTGAGATCCACGGCTGGAAGACACCAGGGCAGGAAGAGCGAAGGCCAGCGTCCCCCTTACAAACAGCCGTAAATACCCCCTGCCGCAGGGCTTAAACCAACCACTAACGGGTGAGGACGAAGCCTTCCCTCCAGCCAGGTCAGTGCAGCAGTGTCCGCTGGCTGGGAGATGTTCAGCACCTGCCTTTGATGCAGCAGGTCCTGGCCCCCGGGGGAGCTGAGATGGGGGCCTGGATCCAGGGCCCTTCACCCGCTTGTGCGACCCGATGCCACCCATCTGCTGTGTTCTGGGGTGGGTTCCAGATTCCTCTTCACTGAGCTGTAGCTGAGACGTGTCAAACCTGGCATGCTGGGAGGTGCCCGCAGGAGCCGGTAGGGACGGGTCAGACCCTTCCTTTGGGGGGCGGGTTTTAGCTATTTCCTGGGAATTGATCAGGTTGTTTTTAAAAATGCAAAAATCAGAAAAAATCATTAAACAAATAAAATGAAGGGCAATGGGCAGGGATGCCTGGTACTCAGGGGGCCGGTGGGCAGGGATGCCTGGTACTCAGGGGGGCAGGGATGCTCGGTACGCAGGGGGCTGGTGGGCAGGGATGCTCGGTACGTAGGGGGCCAATGGGCAGGGATGCCTGGTACTCAGGGGGCCGGTGGGCAGGGATGCCTGGTACTCAGGGGGGCAGGGATGCCCGGTACTCAGGGGGCAGGTAGGCAGGGATGCTCGGTATGCAGGGGGCCAAGGGGCAGGGATGCTTGGTACGCAGGAGGGCAGGGATGCCCGGTACTCACGGGGCTGGTGGGCAGGGATGCTCGGTACACAGGGGGCCAAGGGGCAGGGATGCCCGGTACTCAGGGGGGCAGGGAGGCCCGGTGGGCAGGGATGCTTGTTACGTAGGGGGCCAAGGGGCAGGAATGCCCGGTACTCAGGGGGACAGAGATGCCTGATATTTAGGGGGCCAAGGGGCAGGGATGCCCGGTACTCAGGGGGGCAGGGATGCCCGGTACTCAGAGGACCGGTGGGCAGGGATGCTTGGTACGCAGGGGGCCGATGGGCAGGGATGCTCAGTACACAGGGGGCCGGTGGGCAGGGATGCCCAGTACTCAGGGGGCAGGGATGCTCAGTACTCAGAGAGCCGGTGGGCAGGGATGCTTGTACACAGGGGGCCAAGGCACAGGGATGCCCGGTACTCAGGGGTGCAGGGATGCCCGGTACTCAGAGGGCCGGTGGGCAGGGATGCTTGGTACACAGGGGGCCGGTGGGCAGGGATGCCCGGTACTCGGGGCAGAGGGATGCCCGGTACTCGGGGCCAGTGGGCAGGGATGCCCGGTACTTAGGGGGGCAGGGATGCTCGGTACGCAGGGGGCCGGTGGGCAGGGATGCTTGGTACACAGGGGCCAAGGCGCAGGGATGCCCGGTACTCAGGGGGGCAGGGATGCCCAGTACGCAGGGGGCTGGTGGGCAGGGATGCTCGGTACGCAGGGGGCCAAGGGACAGGGATGCCCGGTACTCAGGGGGCCGGTGGGCAGGGATGCTCAGTACACAGGGGGCCAAGGGGCACGGATGCCCGGTAGCTGGGGCCGGTAGGCAGGGATGCTCGGTACGCACAGGGCCAAGGGGCAGGGATGCCTGGTACTCAGAGGCCAGTGGGCAGGGATGCTTGGTACGCACAGGACCAAGGGGCAGGGATGCCTGGTACTCGGGGCCGGTGGGCAGGGATGCTCAGTATTCAGGGGGCCAAGGGGCAGGGATGCCCGGTACTCGGGGGGCAGGGATGCCCGGTATTCAGGGGGCCGTTGGGCAGGGATGCTCGGTACTCGGGGGGCAGGGATGCCCAGTACGCAAGGGGCCAGTGGGCAGGGATGCTCGGTACGCAGGGGGCCAGTGGGGAGGGATGCCTGGTACTCAGGGGGGCAGGGATGCCTGGTATGCAGGGGGCCGGTGGGCAGGGATGCTCGGTAGGCTGGGGGGCAAGGATGCTCAGTACTCAGGGGGCCGGTGGGCAAGGATACCCGGTACTCGGGGGGCAGGGATGCTCAGTATGCAGGGGCCGGTGGGCAGGGATGCTCGGTACTCAGGGGGCCGGTGGGTAGGGACGCCCGGTACTCGGGGGGCAGGGATGCTCAGTACGCAGGGGGCCAGTGGGTAGGGATGCCCAGTACTCAGGGGGCCGGTGGGCAGGGATGCCCGGTACTCGGGGGGCAGGGATGCCCGGTATTCAGGGGGCCGTTGGGCAGGGATGCTCGGTACTCAGGGGGCCAGTGGGTAGGGACGCCCGGTACTCGGGGGGCAGGGATGCTCAGTATGCAGGGGGCCAGTGGGCAGGGATGCCCAGTACTCAGGGGGCCGGTGGGCAGGGATGCCCGGTACGCAGGGGGCCAAGGGGCAGGGTTGCCCGGTACTCGGGGCCAGAAGGCAGGGATGCCCAGTACACGGGGGCAAAGGGGCAGGGATGCCCGGTACTCAGGGGGGCAGGGATGCCTGGTATGCAGGGGGCTGGTGGGCAGGGATGCGCGGTACGCAGGGGGGCTCGTACTCAGAGGGGGCAGGACATGGGGGTGGGGGTGCATGGTACTCACGGATGTCAAGGCGCCCAGTACTCACGGGTACTCGGGGCAGAGGTGGGGGTGCCTGATACTCCCGGGGGTGCCTGGTTCTCGGAGGGGGATACACACCATGGAACAGCAGAGGAAGCCCTGGGGCGCTGAGGCGGGTGGAGCCTTGCGCTCCCTGCGGGCCGGTGACTGCCGGGTGGTCGATCTCGGCTCCTGCCCCTCTCCTCTTGCTCCCCCACTGCACAGAGAAAGCAGGCGGGGAGGCAATGAAGGGCTGGGGTCAGAAGGTCGCGCCTCACAAGTGCTGCCTGATCCCAGCCCTTCAGCATGGCCCCCCAACTTCCTCTGCGAATCCTGCCTGGGGCCCACCGGGCCAAGCTCGGGTAGACGGCGAGAAACCCCAGCGCTGGCCTGCGAAATCCCAGGAGCCTGGAGGGGAAAATCCTGCAAACCTCAGCATGTGCACAATTGGCAGGTGCCAGTCCAGCTTCTCCTCCCCCCGCTCCCCTTCTGCCCATGCCCGGCTTTCAGCCCTGTCCTCTGAATCCCCTAAGTGAGCTGTAGCTCACGAAAGCTTATGCTCTAATACATTTGTTAGTCTCTAAGGTGCCACAAGTACTCCTTTTCTTTTTGCTCTAACCTGGTCCCTTTCCCACATCTCAACCCCGACCCGCAGCCCCTGCTAGCCAAGCCCTGGGCTTCCCCTGCTCCCCACTCAGCCCGTGCCCCTCAACCCTGACCTGCAGCCCCTGCTAGCCAAGCCCCAGGCTTCTCCTGCTCCCCATTCTGCTCGTGCCCCTCAATCCTGACCCGCAGTCCCTGCTAGCCAAGCCCCGGGCTTCTCCTGCTCCCCACTCTGCTCGTGCCCCTCAACCCTGACCTGCAGCCCCTGCTAGCCAAGCCCTGGGCTTCCCCTGCTCCCCACTCAGCCCATGCCCCTCAACCCTGACCTGCAGCCCCTGCTAGCCAAGCCCCGGGCTTCTCCTGCTCCCCACTCAGCCCGTGCCCCTCAACCCTGACCTGCAGCCCCTGCTAGCCAAGCCCCGGGCTTCCCCTGCTCCCCACTCAGCCCATGCCCCTCAACCCTGACCTGCAGCCCCTGCTAGCCAAGCCCCGGGCTTCTCCTGCTCCCCACTCAGCCCGTGCCCCTCAACCCTGACCTGCAGCCCCTGCTAGCCAAGCCCCGGGCTTCCCCTGCTCCCCACTCTGCCCGTGCCCCTCAACCCTGACCTGCAGCCCCTGCTAGCCAAGCCCCGGCCTTCCCCTGCTCCCCACTCTGCCCGTGCCCCTCAACCCTGACCTGCAGCCCCTGCTAGCCAAGCCCCGGGCTTCTCCTGCTCCCCACTCTGCTCGTGCCCCTCAATCCTGACCCGCAGCCCTTGCTAGCCAAGCCCTGGGCTTCCAGCGCTCCCCACTCTGCCAGTACCCCTCAACCCCGATCTGCAGCCCCTTTAGCCCGCTCCTCCACTCCCTTCTCTGCAATGTCCCTCTGTCCAAAACCTGCAGCATCCCCCTGCTTTTCCAGTCCTGGGCTCCCCCCCACTTCTCTGCCAGTGCCTGGCCTGCTCAACCCTGACCTCAGGCATGGAGGTGTTTGTGTAAGAAGCTGACAACACAAATGGGGGCATGAAGTTGGGGACCCTGGGGGTGCAGAGGGGTGGGGCAGGGGCCAGGCAGAGTGAGATGAAGGCAGTTGGGAGGGGCAGCGTTTTGAGGTTGTTGAATGTGAGGTGACATTCACAAAGGGCCAGAGGGGCAGCCGGTGGGGGGAACCTGATCTAATCAGTGGGCAAAGAGGACACAGTTGCTGCAGTTTGGGCAGTGACTGGGTGGTTTCCCTTTACAGAAATGGCCCCTCCCCAGGCCATAATGCAGTTTGTCTTGTGCACGGGAGAGAGAACCCCGTGGTGCAGCCTGGACCGGGCCAAGGGGCTGGGCTGTAACGCGGCTCTCCCAGTCCGGCAGGGCTCGAACACCTTAGAACTCAGCACCACCAGACTGGGGGTGTAGACGGGCCCCCTCTCGCGAGCCAAGCCCAGCATGGGGCTCAGGCCGGCTCAGCTCAGTGCTGCGACACACAGCGAGCGGCTTCCCCTGGCTGCGGCCATTCGCCCCCTGTTGTTCGGCGCGCGGGGGGGGCAGCGTTGCCCAGAGGCAGACGTTTGCCGCACGACTCTCTGGGGACCCACAGACCCCGGGGCTCTCGGCTACGCATTCTTGGTGCCTCCTGCTAGGGGCTAACTACTAGCTGGGGACAGCCCCGGCAGCGCGGCCGGGGAGACCCTGGCATTGTATCTGGCCCAGCCTGGGGTGATCCTGGCAGGCTGCTGCTCCGGGGCCGTGGCTGGGCGCGCCTCGGGGCAGGTCCCTGCAGCCGGGCCTGCGGCTCCGCAGCCCACGTGGAAGGGAAGCTCCAGCTGGGCAGTGGGCGGAGCCAGGGGCCCGAGCCGCGAGACCCGAGCCTGGCGGGGTGGGGAGGGGGATGACGTGGCGCTGATTGGCGCCTCGCACGGGTGACGTCAGCCCCTCGCTCCCCTCCCCCGCCCGGAAGGGGCGGTGCCAGGGGCGGGGCTGTTTTTTGACAGCCCTGCCCGCAACAAAGATGGCAGCGAAGTCAGCCCCGCCCCCAGCCCGCTCTCACAATGTCCCGCCCCCGGCAGGGCTGTCAGTCATGTGTTGGCAAAGTCCAATTCCTTGGACAAGGCCCAGAGGCCAGAGACCATAATAGGAAAGAACCAGGCTAGGAAGTAAATACAAACATTTTGGGCTATGTTCAAAAGCGCCGGGTGGTCCGGACTGGGCCCACGGGCCAGCTATGAGTCCCCCCGGCCTGGCACTGCTCATGCCCCCATTGCTATCTGGTGGCACAACCCAGGGCCGATTGCAGGGCCACTGGGCCAGGCCTGCCCCCCACCCCGGCGAAGGCGAATACCTCGCTTCCTGCAGCACTTCTCCCCACTGGACCCCAAAGCGCCGGGCTGAGGAGCTCGGTCGAATTAGCCCCATTTTACAGATAAGGAAACTGAGGCACAGGGGTGCGGGAGTAACTTGCCCAGGGTCACCCGGCAGGTCAGTGGCAGAGCTGGGAATAAATCCAGGTCTCCGGAGTCCCAGCCCAGTGCTCTGCCCACGGGACCCCGCTGTCGCCTGCCAGTCCCGTCCCGGGTGCGTGGGGAACCCCAGGACCTGCAGCAGCTGTACCAGCCCCTGTCCTCAGGTCAGCATCCCAGCTCCCCCGGCCCTCGCACTGCGGGCCTGGGACCGGTCCCCAGGGGCTGTGCCCCGCCGGGCCCGCACGGGGCCACGATCCGGGAGCTGGGCCCCGATCCTGGGACACGGCCCCCGAGGGCTCCGACCCCGGGAGGGCAAAGGACCCTGCGGGCGGCCGGAGAACTACACTTCCCATGACGCCCCGCGGAACCCGCCTCCCAGCAGGCCCCGCGACTCAGCGCCCCCTCCCCGGGCGAGACGGCGCCGCGCGGCCTGCCGGGAGCTGTAGTTCCGCGCGGGGCGCCCCGTCCGTCACGTGGCCCCGAGCGAGCGAGTCGCCGGCACTGGCCGCGCTGCGAGCGGAGCACCAAGATGGCGGCGCTGTGGGGCGCCGGGCGAGCCGCCGGGGCCAGGGGAACCCGCCGGGGCCGGGGGGGCGGCAGCGGCCCGCCGCTGGCCCCGCCCCCCGACAGCCCCCCGCAGGTAGGAGCGGGCCGGGGGGCGGCGGGGCCGGGCCGGGCCGGGCCCGCGCCGCCCGGTGACACGTGGAGGCTGCGGGGGGGCCGGAGCCGGGCGGGGCCCCCCGGCCCGGGGCTCGCTCCCGCCCGAGACCCGCGCGTGTCCGCGACCGCCACGCGCGCGGCGAGCAAGGGGCCAGGCTCGGGCCGGGCCGGCGTGGGGGGCGCACGTGGGCCCCGCCCGGCGGGCTCCGGCTCCGGCGCCTGCACGTGGGTGGCAGCCCGGCGTGGCCGCTGCCGCCGGCGCCCGGGCTGAGCCGGAGCCGGGGCCGGGGCCTGCGATCCCCCCCCGGTCATGGTGCCCTCCGGGGTCAGCGGGGGGGGGGCTGTAACCCCCCCCCGGTCATGGTGCCCTCCGGGGTCAGCGGGGGGGGCTGTAACCCCCCCCCGGTCATGGTGCCCGCCCGGGGTCAGCGGGGGGGGCTGTAACCCCCCCCCGGTCATGGTGCCCGCCCGGGGTCAGCGGGGGGGGGCTGTAACCCCCCCCCGGTCATGGTGCCCGCCCGGGGTCAGCGGGGGGGGCTGTAACCCCCCCCGGTCATGGTGCCCTCCGGGGTCAGCGGGGGGGGGCTGTAACCCCCCCCGGTCATGGTGCCCTCCGGGGTCAGCGGGGGGGGCTGTATCCCCCCCCCGGTCATGGTGCCCTCCGGGGTCAGCGGGGGGGGCTGTAACCCCCCCCGGTCATGGTGCCCTCCGGGGTCAGCGGGGGGGGCTGTAACCCCCCCCGGTCATGGTGCCCTCCGGGGTCAGCGGGGGGGGGCTGTAACCCCCCCCGGTCATGGTGCCCGCCCGGGGTCAGCGGGGGGGGCTGTAACCCCCCCCCGGTCATGGTGCCCGCCCGGGGTCAGCGGGGGGGGCTGTAACCCCCCCCCGGTCATGGTGCCCGCCCGGGGTCAGCGGGGGGGGCTGTAACCCCCCCCCGGTCATGGTGCCCGCCCGGGGTCACCGGGGGGGGGCTGTAACCCCCCCCCGGGCATGGTGCCCGCCCGGGGTCAGCGGGGGGGGCTGTAACCCCCCCCGGTCATGGTGCCCTCCGGGGTCAGCGGGGGGGGGCTGTAACCCCCCCCGGTCATGGTGCCCTCCGGGGTCAGCGGGGGGGGCTGTATCCCCCCCCGGTCATGGTGCCCTCCGGGGTCAGCGGGGGGGGCTGTAACCCCCCCCCGGTCATGGTGCCCTCCGGGGTCAGCGGGGGGGGGCTGTAACCCCCCCCCCGGTCATGGTGCCCTCCGGGGTCAGCGGGGGGGGCTGTAACCCCCCCCGGTCATGGTGCCCTCCGGGGTCAGCGGGGGGGGGCTGTATCCCCCCCCGGTCATGGTGCCCTCCGGGGTCAGCGGGGGGGGGCTGTAACCCCCCCCGGTCATGGTGCCCTCCGGGGTCAGCGGGGGGGGCTGTAACCCCCCCCGGTCATGGTGCCCTCGGGGGTCAGCGGGGGGGGGCTGTAACCCCCCCCCGGTCATGGTGCCCTCCGGGGTCAGCGGGGGGGGCTGTAACCCCCCCCGGTCATGGTGCCCTCCGGGGTCAGCGGGGGGGGCAGTAACCCCCCCCCGGTCATGGTGCCCTCCGGGGTCAGCGGGGGGGGCTGTAACCCCCCCCGGTCATGGTGCCCTCCCGGGGTCAGCGGTGGGGGCTGTAACCCCCCCCGGTCATGGTGCCCTCCGGGGTCAGCGGGGGGGGCTGTAACCCCCCCCGGTCATGGTGCCCTCCGGGGTCAGCGGGGGGGGCTGTATCCCCCCCCGGTCATGGTGCCCTCCGGGGTCAGCGGGGGGGGCTGTATCCCCCCCCCCGGTCATGGTGCCCTCCGGGGTCAGCGGGGGGGGCTGTAACCCCCCCGGTCATGGTGCCCTCCGGGGTCAGCGGGGGGGGCTGTATCCCCCCCCCGGTCATGGTGCCCTCCGGGGTCAGCGGGGGGGGGCTGTAACCCCCCCCCGGTCATGGTGCCCTCCCGGGGTCAGCGGGGGGGGCTGTATCCCCCCCCGGTCATGGTGCCCTCCCGGGGTCAGCGGGGGGGGCTGTATCCCCCCCGGTCATGGTGCCCTCCGGGGTCAGCGGGGGGGGCTGTAACCCCCCCCCCGGTCATGGTGCCCTCCCGGGGTCAGCGGGGGGGGCTGTATCCCCCCCCCGGTCATGGTGC